>NC_090450.1:1016494725-1016794725 GCF_031143425.1 Pleurodeles waltl | reverse complement strand
CTGTGGTATAGATCAAATGAAAGGGACAAAAGAAAGCAATGTAAGGTTCATGAGGACTCAGGAGGACTCAGGAGTGTATCAAGAAGACTCAAAGGCAGACCAAGAACAGAAGAGGAGTTTCATGTTTGAGCTAGCAATACAGTAACCACATACTCAGCAGCATTTTTGTATCATTGCACCTCCCTCTAGTTTACAGAGCTGAGTGAGTACTGAGCCTCAAAGTCTACGCCATCATGATGGGTTCTCATTGAAGTCAAAAACGTTCTCCTTTCTAGCTGTTGAGGTAGTCCCGCCCTGAGTCCTTTCATATTCCTCCTCCTGATTCAGAGTTATTCTACCCCAGTCCCAAAGTAGACTTGTGAAGTGCACTACTGTTGAAGAACAAATAGAGAAACTGAACTGGAGCATTTTTGTGTAGATTTGTGTTTTGTAAGTATAATGGCTGGTTTGTTACAAGAAACCGGAAAAAGGAGTAGACCCTGCAAGTACATTTTACTACTTTTAAACTTTTTTTAAACTAATTTTTGGTAGGGCAGCACAAATCTGACACAAATGTTGCACTAGCATTTAAAAAAAAACTAAGAAAGGGAAAAGAAGCTGAATGAGGAATAATGAAAAAGTTATGTGGTGGCACTGGCATACTCAATACGGGAAATGGAGTTTGTCATCAAACTCTGGTGGTTCACCCAGAAGTTGGTCAGCTAACATGCTTGATTCAGACTAAGCACCCTCTGCCTCCTCCTGTGGTATTTCAGGAATAGTGTAATCAGGAGGTATGAAATACTGGTTCATTTTGATCATGGTCAATCTCTCCACATTTTGAGGAGAGGGACTGGTCCTGCTCACTGTAATAAATGCACCAGCTGCACTGAACATGCATTCAGCAGACATGCTGGCTACAGGACAAACCAGAGACTTTATTGCTAGCCTGCTGAGCTCTGGCCATTGGCGCATGTTCCCTTACCAATACACCAATAGGTTTTGATTCACATACATCTCTTTTGAGTCATCCAGATACTCCTGAAACATCCTCTTAATTGCCATTGGTGCTGCCACCTGCTCAACTGCTTTTTCCTTCACCTCTGCACTGGACTTAAGACCTGCCACTTGAAAACAAGCCAATGCAGACGTTGGGTCCAATTCTTCTGTTGTTGTTGTCGCCGTTTTTCTTGTTGGTGGGGTTGGCAGATGTGAGACAAGATTGTTCTCTCTGGAAATTCAAGGTGACACCCCAGAACTGCAGAGTGGGACTCTAACTTCCAACCCTTCTTCTTCTAGTTATCCTGCTTGCTCAACAATCCACCTCTTGTATTTTGAAACATCCCCTTCAGAAAAACAAATATAGCGGGAAGAATGATTTTGTAGCATGGGTCACGAAGGCTGGCACAGATGTACACTTTGGATGAAATGTTGTCATTTTGCAGCCTTGCATTACAAGTCAAGCAATAGCTTAGGCTACTAACCAGACATGCACTTCTGGGTTTTCATTCACACCCCCAAATGCAAACCTTTCAGACACCCTCTTTAGCTGCTCCTGTAGCAGATGCAATAATGGGACAGCTTGGCCCATTGTACTGTCCACTTTGCCAACTTCCTGCGTGAAAACCTCAAAAGGGAGCAGCATCTGTGTGAGGCATACGACTAAGCCCCATTTGTCGGCATCCATGGTCATAGCTCTCCCAATTGAATCAGCTATTCTTTCAATTACATAGTCATTGATCTGTTTGTACTGCTCAAACAGACTTTGCAACATATAATAGGTTGAATTCTAATGTGTTGGCACCTCATGTATCAGGGCTTTAGCTGGTACTCTGATATGGCACTGAATTATCTGCAACTGTTTCCGGGCTTTAAAAGAATGGCAGAAATGAGTGCAGATGTGTCTGCAGGTGGTCAGTATGTTGCTGACGATCTCTTCATTTTTAAGAATGTCTAGCACAACCAGGTTGATTCAGCGCACCAAACACAGGACCCTGAAATAGCCACCATCTGCCATGGCCTTGATTATGTTACTCTCATGGTCCATGACAACAAATCCAACTCAAAGACCTCTTGGTTTCAGCCATTCAGACACCTTGCTATTAAATTCCTCCAAGATGGTTGCAGCTGTGTGTGACTTATCCATAGTGAACATGGCTATTGTTGAATGTCGCTGAACGCTCTTAAAATGTTTCTTCAGGGTCAAGACCTGTAGAAAGCTTTTGCTTTACCCCCAGAAAAGAGATCCAGTGTGCAGTGATGCACATGTAATTGTTTGCCTGATAACTGGTCCACATGTCTGTCGTCAGATGGATAGTGTGGACAACACTTTGCTGCAAAGCTTGTCCAACCAGTTGCAGCACATTATGATGCAGTGCTGGAACAGCAACTCTGGCAAAATAGGTCCAGCTGGGAACCCTCCATTTCAGGCAGTGGGCTACCACAAATTCTAAGAATCCCACTCCTTCCACACAAGAAAAAGGGCGGAGGTCCAGCGCTAACATTTTTGCCAGCTTGCCATTGTACAATCGTGCTATTGGGTGGTTGAGTTCATAAGCCCCCTCCTACCTAAACATGCCCTTAATTGGAACCTGGATTTTCTTCTTTTGTGGGGACACTGAGGCAGGTGACTTTTCAGATGTAGGTGGTGGTAGACTTAATGCTTGTTGTGGTGCTGCAGTCCCCAAATGCTTTGCTGTCTCCATCTCACTCTGAGTCTTCCAGCGCCGTTGTGAGGCTCGTGAGGTGGATGATTCTGGTGCACTGCTGGGGACAGGGCTGCTTTGCGTGAGGATGATGTCACCCTATTCTTCCTCACCTTCCAGTGTGATTTGACGAGGTGTAGCTGATGTTTCCTGGCTCTCCTCATCTTCACCACTGCAACCATCCTGAGCTGTTTGTTTAAGGTGCTGCTCCCACTTGATCGCCTGATGTTTTCATGTGGGTCTTCTGGCCTCCAGTACCATAATGTGAACTAGGCTTACCTTGACGAACACTCGCATGACAAATTAAGCATATGTTCTCCTGTTTGCTAATCATAAAAATGTCTCAAACTGGGAAGTAGTACTTTCTTATTGGGCCACTGCCAATGCCTGAATGAGAACTGGATGTAGGTGGTTGTTGGTATGCTGATTGCCACTCTGCACTGCAAACTGGTACTGAGGTAGCGGTTGGTGCCGGTCTCTGCTGGGGCCTTACAAATATGGGAGCTGGAGGTGCTGTCTGTTCCACATCCCTCGGAGCAGGTTGGATAGTGATGTCGGACCTCTCTATGCCAGTTTCTACAATGACTGTGTTATTGTCACTGTTCTCATCATCATCCCCTTCCATGATCATAAGGCCTTCTGGAATCTTTCTTTTCCCTTGCCTCTCTTGGGCCCGTATTTATACTTTTTTAGCGCCGCATTTGCGTCGTTTTTTGACGCAAAAACGGCACAAACTTGCAAAATACCATTGTATTTTGTAGGTTTGCGCCGTTTTGCGTCAAAAAGCGGCGCAAATGCGGCGCTAAAAAAAGTATAAATACGGGCCTTGGTGTCTCCCGGAGCCTGCAGGGGTCCACTCCATGTCCCTATCATCGACATGAGAGTGGTGCTTGGAGAAGATGGTGCAGTAGTACCCTCCCTTTTTCTTGCTGGAGGTCTGGAGCCCTTGATTCTAAAAGAGGAGGTTCTTGCTCGACAGAATGCTCGACCTCCTGTTCTGCTCCAACTTCGGGAAGATCTGGTTGCTGCTGCTGTCCACTTTGTTCTGTTTCCTGAACCAATTGAGTACTACTTTATGAAAGGAACAAATCCAATCCAACATCACTGCTCGTTGTGGACACCATGATTGTAGTGGCTGCCTCACTGACAGACATTGTCTTGTGCTTGGGTTGGTGCTGTTGTTGATGCAGGAGTGCTCCCAGGTTCTTCCCTGTGGGCCGGTGTGGCAGCAAGCACACGTCTCCCAAAAAAGGTTGCAGTTGGGATGCCACTTGCAGAAAGCTGCTTCTTCTCACTGGCCACCTTCTTGGGAGCAATTTTCTTTAGGGCCATCTTAACTAACTTTAGTTTGGTACTGGCAATAAGATGCCCAAGTGAAAGAGTTTGGTGCCTGTGGTCTGAAACTGTAGGGTCTTCTCTTTGGCATTACTGCGGGTGATGTGGGGTCTTTTCTCTTGTACCCCAGAAAACAAACAAGCAAGAAAAACATGTAGTTAATCAAATGTGGCGTGCCGTTGTTGCAGCAGGTTGAAAATAGTACAGAGAAATGAAATTGTTAGCACAGTTGATTACTTATGTAATATACCTGGTATTTATTGTAAAATCAAACCACACCACCACACCATAGAAAATGATATTTCAAATCAGACAGCAAAACAGGCAGATCTAGCTCTTTGCTTAATTTAAATCTCTTTTAGGGGACACCTGGGGTAGTCAGAGAGAGGTGTATGGGTAAATGTAATTATTCTTTAAATAAAATAACCTATGGTGGCAAGGTGGCCCAGGGAACATGCTTTGGTGGATGGATGGAAGGAGGAATGGAATGGATCAGATGGATGGATCAAAGCAAAATGCAGAATTAAATAACAATTAGAATACACATTTAAAAAAAATAAAAAAATGAAAATTTTAAAAAGTAAAAAAAATATAAAAATATAAAAAAATGAATATAAAAATAAAAATGAAAAAGATATTAAAACATAAATTTAAAAAAGTTAAAAAAATAAAAAAACTGAAATATAAACATTAAAAAAAAACATACATAAAAAAAGAAATAAAAAAGGCATGAAAATTAAATGAAAATTTAAAATAAAAATGTAAAAAATTAAATAGAATAACAATAAAAATAAAAACCTAAAAAACAAATGATCAATAACTAACGATGCTTGTATGTAAGCCTATGTCAACTCAAAGACACACAGGCTACTCAGTGTAAACACAAAATGGCTTCCAGCCAGACACATGGTAAAACAACACCAACAAGGAGCAAGGAAGAAGCATGGAGAACAAAGAACACATGCAAGCGTATGGCAAGTGATACTGGCTGCATGCGCAAAATGACTGCCAGCCACATGGTCAAGGAACAAAAATAAGGAGCAAGGGGGCATGGCAAACAAAGAACACATGCAAGCCTATGGCAAAGGACACTGGCTGGATAGACAAAATGGCTGCCAGCCACATGGTCAAACAACAAAAACAAGGAGCTAGGAGGCATGGGGAACAAAGAACACATGCAAGCCTATGGCAAAGGACACTGGCTGGATAGACAAAATGGCTGCCAGCCACATGGTCAAACAACAAACTATAAGGAACAAGGAGGCATGGCAAACAAAGAACACATGCAAGCCATGATAAGGGACACTGACTGCATGGACAAAGTGGCTGCCAGCCAGCCACATGGTCAAATAACAACAGCAAGGAGCAAAGAGGCATAGCAAACAAAAACAACATGCAAACCTCTGGCAAGAGACACTGACTGGATGGACAAAAGTCTGCAAGCCAGCCACATGGTCAACAACAACAACAAAGAGCAAGGAGGCTACCAAAGAAAGAACACAGGCAAGCCTATTGCAAAGGGAGGGGCAATGGCTGCATGCACAAAATGGTTGCCAGCTAGCCACATGACCAAGCAACAACAACAAGGAAAAAGTATGGAGAACAAAGAAAACCTTGCAAGGGTATGGCAAGGGACAATAGCTGCCAGTCAGCCAAATAGTCAAACAACAACAAGGAGCAAGGAGAACAAAGATGAACACATGCAAGCCAACAGCAAAAGGAAACTTGCTTAATGCACAAAATGGCTGCCATCCACATGTTGAAACAACAACAAAAAGCAGCAAGGAGGCATGGCAAAGAACACATGCAAGCCTATGGCAAAGGACACTAGCTGGATGGACAAAATGGCTGACAGCCAGCCACATGGTCAAACTACATACTCCTATGCTGTCAAATATTACTACCCAACAATATATAAACTTTAAAAAAATGAAATGCAAACAATAGCCAACATTTTAAATTTGAATTAATCCAATTCCATCCCTGCCCTAAATGAAGTTTTTGAAACATATACCACTGAAACATTTATTACATGCACTGATGACTAATAGTACTGGCCAGGGGTGACTGGCTTAATGGCCCTTTGGAAATCTAGGCCACATACTAAAATAATATTGCAAATGGAAACATGTAGTAAAGGTACTGAGCTATGCAACAAATTTCCTTTACAAAAGGTGAAAAATCTATGAAATGCAATACTTAAACTCCTGGCCACCCACCACCTCTATACATTTTCAAATCAAAGTACAAATAAATACTGGTGCATGCCTAAGCAAACAAACAACATCCTTATTCACTATAGTTTTAGAACTTACTTGTGTGATGATTTCATAAACTATATTGGCAGCCAGACAATGGAAACTGCTCCCTGGAAATCTCAGGGTCAAAGACAAATTATTAGCATTTTGGAAAGCCCTGAAAACATGGCCATGGCCATTTTGTCTTTTGTATTCAATGTGTTCTTCCTTGTTGAACGCCGTATGGTGAATGGCCACCATTTTTGGACACCAGCTATTATCTAATTATTTGTACAATTTATCCTTTCCTCCACCAGCCACCCAGGGTCCCCAGCTATTATGTAACTAGTTTATTTGTTTGTTGTTTGCCTCCCTTCGTATCCCACAGGATCACCTGGGCAACGGAGAGACATCAGCTATTATTCAAGTAATATCTTCCATGTTTTCCTGACTCTGGCTGCCTTCAGAAGGGAGTCCCATGGGCAGTGAAGAGACATAAGATAATATTTAAATAATGTATTCCTTTTGTTGCTTCCTTCCCGCAGAGATCTGATGTGCCTTAGCAGGGCAATAGCCATCCACTTATTGTTTAATTAATTATTTGATTTTTACCTGACTCTTATAGGGTCCCCATAGACATGGGGGACACCAACTACTATTTAATTATTAAGAGTAAATTACTGCTTTAGTACACTTAAAATGCTTTAGTGTTAGGCAACAGTTTGAGCGCCAGCACAGGCAGAGAGCTGGAATGCGCCCTACAGTGTTAAATACGTTGCTTTCCTGCCCTCCCCTTTTGCGCAGCACAGCAAGGTGGCTTGCTGCTCTGCACGATTATTTGTTACATGTGCTCCATGAATTACACTTCTGGAGGAAATTTACACTTGTATTTTGTGAATAGCCAAAAAGTAGTAAACTTACTCAAAAGTTTAAAGTTGTAAGTTAATTTTGTAACTCAGGCCCTACATTTTTCTAAAATATAGAGAATTAAATTACAATTATTTTTCTTAATATTAAATTAATAAATAAATTCCCACCTAAACTGCACATTTTTTATTTAATAAAAGTGATGTATGTAATTAATGAAAAGTAATTTAGTTATATTTATTAAAATGTACTGTCACATTAAAAAAAATAAAGGTTATTAAAATGATTTAAATGATGAAAATATTTACCATTTTAATACATTTTTAACATCAACTTATTTGTATTTATGTATGAACTATTTAAATTATTTTTGTGGGATATAACATTGTTTCCTATGGGTTTAATTTTAAGTCCCTATTCCAATGATTTTATGGGACGTTGTTGCATTTTTAGCCATGTGCATTTTTGGACTTACGTCAGCTCCCAAATGAAATACTTTATTCCCGTTTTGAGTCAATTTTTTAACTATAGTAACTTTAAAAGTGCAGTTTCTGAACAGGAGGGAGCTTACTCTGTTCTGGGTCGTAAGTCTCTCCAACAGCTTTTGCAAAAACAGCTAAAGCCGTCAGCAGTCAGACCTAAAAAGCAAAAACAGATGACAAGAAGCAGCTTGACTTTATAGAAAACAGCAATGCATGTGATCCCACAACATGTGTCACCCATTCATTCTGAGCTGGGTCCTTAGGTCTCTAAGACTGTCTCTGCTTAGTTTTCTAGATTCCCAGGCAGAATGGGCAAAAACTGTTTGCAAAGTCATGACTGGCTGAAGGCATCATATGTGACATTGGGCCAATGGATAGCTGTGCCTGGCCAATGCACAATGTCTTTTCAGCGGACGCGTAGTCAGCAGCAGGAGACTGACATGGACCAAGTCGCAGTACGAGGAAAGAATAGCGAATCGTTGAAAATTGTGATAAGCATTTGATTGCTTGGTGCCATTACCGTCCAGTGAAATCAGAAGTTTCAGAGTAATACTAATAGGCAATAGGCAATGTGTCTTGAAGGTTGACAAGATTTGAGTCCGTTTTGTAGAAAAAGAGGTACCAGTGCCCTTCGACTGTCCTGAGGAGGCCACGAATTTTGAGGCCGAAACGCGTCGACACTAGTCTAACGGGATCAAGGGCTTATAATTAATAAATTGAGAGATTTAATAATGAGAAGCACTACATAATACCTTAAAAAATTGTTAGGTGTTTTCAGCTGGGTGCTAACCCCTTGGTCATCTGTCTAAGGCAGGATCACAATGTGAATTGAGTTATAGTGACCTTTATGAGTTATTCCGTTGGGCATTACCCATTCTGTTTGTGTTTAGTTTTAAGGAATTGTGTTGTGTAATATATGTAATAGTGAGTAAATTGATGTGTAATTGTTGATGTCTTATTATATGTTATCATGATGAGGTACACACTGCTATCTGTAAATAAATTAAATAAACATGGGAAAGTAATTTACCCTTTTAACCAAAAGTGAGTGGTTTGGTTAATATAATTAATGAATAGATGTGTCCCTGCCTGCTATTTCTTGTGATTATGTGTAGATAGTACCCTAAGCAGGTTGGGGTGATAGGGTACTCCCCTCTTTCTTTGTGAATGGCCAATGCACTGAGCCTGTCTGCCTAGCTTATGTTGACAAACTACTCAATTGTCTGAAAGATGGTTGAGTAAGTTAGCTTACATAAACATGGCAAACCAACATGCAGCTAAACCCACAGAAGTTGCTGAAAATCTGTCCAAAGCTGTCCACGCACTCTTCAGTTCACATGATGTCACTCATAAAACATGCTTGGTTCCTACCTCAGGTACAGAAATTAAAGTCTGCTTCTTGAATGCACAGAAGAATCCCTTAAATATCTCTGTGAATTCTTTCGTGAAGAGACAATATGGAACAAGTTCTAGTTGCCAAAGGAATTAGAAATTGTAGGTAGGATTTAATTCGGTAAACTAAAAGCGTCAATCAATCACCCCTTAGATTAGGGATTGCGTCACTGAACTATCTTTGCAAGTAAACTTTAGCCGGGACCACTGGAATTATGTGATTGTGTGACCGCTGCAACTTTTTCATAATTATTGATTTGCCACAGTTGCCACCTAATCCATCATCTGCCGCATAATCTATAGATTTTAACACACAAAACTTTGTTTCTAGATCAACTGGTTCAAAAGTTACTAAACATGCAGCGACATGTAGTTGTGCAATGGAAGGCCCTTTGCAAAGCTGGGCTGGTCAACTTTTTGCTGCTTATTGTTATATTTGGGTGTTAAACAGGTACTAATGAGGTGCAGCCAATACCCAGACAGTGTTACCAAGATATAAATTGATGAACTAATGAAGTAATAAAATGTGGTGCATTTTGCCTCATAATTTGCCTTTTTTCCCATATAATTTCCTCTACCCTGCTGCATAATATGACCTTCTGCTGCCGACAAGTCAAGTGGCTCTGACTTTAGCTCAGTATACCTATATATGGCATTTGTTTGACATGGACCCCAAAGGCACTGCGTATGCTTTTACACTACTCAAGTCATTCTGGGTCTTTGGTGAAAAGGAGGGTGGAGTGGGTGCCACTATTATTGTTTCTTGTATGCACAAAAAAGTATTTTTTTGTTCTGTGAGGGGGACGTATAGGGAAAACATAATAGTTGTTAAATTTGTAACACACTATGTGATGCTACAATTCATCCAGAATGCCGCCGCCAGACTCATTCTGGACTTCCCTTGCCGAGAACACATTTTCCAACACCTGAGGACCCTCTACTGGCTACCGGTCTAGAAGCGAATCACCTTCAAGCTTCTCACCCACACGTACAAGGCCATACACACGCAGGACCAGCCTGCCTGAACCACTGTGTCTCCTTCCACACCCCCGCCAGATCCCTCTGCTCTGCCCAGAAGGCCCTGGCCACCGTCCCTCGCATCTGCAAAACCACAGCCAGAGGACGATCCTTCACCTACGCTGCAGCGGAGAGCTGGAACAACCTCACCTTTCACCTCAGATAAAGCCATTCGCTCACCATCTTCAGGAAGAACTTCAAGATGTGCCTCTCTGAATGAGGACCCTCACCTCCCCCCCAGCGCCTTGAGACCCTCAGGGGTGAGTAGCTGCCCTTTGCAAATACTGATTGATTGAATGATTGCTTAACTACTGGGAAACCTGCTGCCATGATGCAGCCTCTTTCCTTCTGTAGGTGGGACAATGACAGAGGGGCATAGAAATTAGGGAGGGACTAGGCTGTCAGAGCATTATCTTTCTTATGAGGAAAAGTACATCCATCTTAGTACGGGGATTTCATTATTGTTGTTGGAAAAACACATCCTAAAATGACCTTTATTTTTCATATAAGTAGGAGCTCACATTGCTTTGTAAGGAACTGACCTGCCACAAATCTGCCATGAACATGTTGTCCTGAAATGCCTTATCATTCTGGAAATTGATGCCAAGCAAACATATTCTCATGGGGAGAAAATTCCACTCCTTGTTGAGTAGTTTGTGTAAATTGCCTAATAATTGCAACTACCCAGGGAAAATCTCCTGAATAGAAAATTAATTTGTAAGTGAATGATACATATATAGTAAGTGTCATGTCTTGGGAGTATGTATGATGGAACCTTTTTGATCCTGAAGGACAGTAAAATGATGATGTCATTTTTAGGACATGACGAAGTGAATACAGGTTTAGAAGGTTGAGTTTGCGGTTACACACTGAAGAAAGCTCTGTGTGTGGCGTACACATTGGCGAGTACCCAGCCTAGGGAGGACGCTACAGTAAGAACAATAATTGTGTTCCAAAACATTTTGACAAAATGAAAGTGGATAATAATTTAGCAGAGCATGCAAAAAATTATTGTTTGCTGTAAAACAAAAAGTCTAGGAAGAAATCTTTCACATTTTAAACTTATGTACTAGGATGATGTCAACAATTTGCAAGGATGATGTTGCTTTTCTAGTTGTTAATGTCACCATAGTAAAGAGTCCTAAATAGTTTCTCTGCTTCCATATAGAGGGTTCGCCTCCTGTGTGTGTCGATGTGTTTCGGTCTGTTGAATGCTTTCTAGCCCTCAGCAGGACATCCCAAGGACTTTGGATAAACAGATGTGGGAAGCCTCTGCACAAGTAATTAAACCACTGTGGAATGTTTGACAAGTTGTAGTGAAGACACTAGCCTTGTGAGGTTGGAAAACAAATGCCTTTTGTGGTGGCTCCCCCATTCAAACTAATCATTGCCAACACCTTCACAGGTGTGCAGAGGCTGGATAGAAGTGGTCCTAACCAGGATCTGAGATGAGTGAGGTCAGATTGGTTCTCCTCATTCCCAGGCAATGTCAAGTATCCAAAACCGATGGTCTGCAGAAGGAAAATGCAACCAGTCCTCAAATGGGTCTGTAACGAGCTGTGGAGATGCCGCAAGATGGATGCGGCTTGGGTCGAGTACGTCCATCCTGGACATCCTGCAGTACCACCCATCCTAGGGAGTTAGAATACTGCAGTCAGAATTCACATTTCCCAATCAATGCATCAATGGGTCACCTTCATGGCCCTCACCAAAAGAAAACAGTCAAAATGTAGACCTTCTTGAAATGCTGTAGGCTGATCCAAAGTGTGACAGACAGTCCACTGAACCAATGCCTGAACAGAACTCATCCAACAAGCCAAGGGCTGACCCGAAGCCCATACATGCATGTTGTGAGTTGTGTTTTGTGTATTGCCCTGACATGAGGTCTTGCTGGACAACTAACGATGTCTTTAACTAGATCTGTAATGTTGTCTTTGTCATTCCTTCATTTAAGGTATATCTTGACTTTATGCTGTGATAAGTTTGTGGATGAGAAGTGACAGCAACACTGACAGGTGCATGATATATTTTTTATTTTCAAAAGGTGTTGCGAGCTGTTGTGGACATTACAGAGTTGCATTTATTTATTGGTAAAACACATTTTATTAGAAAGACGCACAAACATGGTGGCACATTAGTCTGAGCAAACAAATGTGTTTGATAAAAACATTTTATTGGACTCAAATACATGTAGATATAAAGCATGCTTTACATGGATGAAAAAAGGAACTGCATAAAAATATCACTTTGCAGTAAATATTTAAGTGCGAAGAGAAACATTTTGTTCACTTGATGGTGGAGTGATAAATCACACCAACGTGAATAAACACACCGGAGCATCAATCTCACACCTGGAGGGCGTGAGTTGAGCTCAGGAAGGAATGTATGTTATGGAATGTATGTTATGGAATGTATGTTTTGAATGTGCTCCATCCACCTCAATGTTTCACTTTCTCATACTCTGAACATCCACTTTGTCGGGGCTGGAGTTCGTTTCTCTGCACGCATTCAGACTTGAAAACAAGCTCGGCTTTGGTGTAATTAATTTAAAGGTTTGTTTGCATGAATGACCGGGTGAATGCTTGCATCATAGAGGTATAAATGAGTGGGTAGATGTATGAAGTATATAAACTAACTGACACCCTGTGTGATCTTTCCGTGTTACAGCCCAGGTCAGAGAATTTAGGTCCACATGTATGTAGTTTTTTTCTTGTCGCAAACAGCCCGATTTGCAGAATCAGGCCGTTTGAGACAAGAAAAAAGCATTTTGGGATGTACAAACCCTATTTTGCGATTCAGTAATTTATTTACCGAATCACAAAATAAGTTTGCGAGTCGCAATTAGGAAGGGGCGTTTTCCTCCTAATTACGAGTCGCAGTGCGATGTATGATCGATTTGTGACTGTGAACGCAGGCACAAAACAATCACAGTTAGCACCAATTTCAAATTGGGGCTAACCCATCCGTAAACGGGAAGGGGTCCCATTGGTACCTCATCCCCTTTGTGAATAGTAGCAAAAATTATGTTTTCAGAGCAGGCAGTGGTCCCACGGAAAACGTTCATTTTTGTTTTTTAAATGCATCCTGTTTTCCTCTAAGGAAAACAGGATGCATTTAAAAAAAAAAAAACTGCTATATTTAAAAGCAGTCACAGACATGGTGGTCCGCTGAGCCCAGCAGACCACCATCCCTGTAAGTGCAGCCTTCCCGATAGGGTTGCAAATTGCGACCTACCTCATGAATATTAATGAGGTAGGTCATTTGCGACCCTATTGGGAATCGCAAACAATGTGAAGTACACTATTGTACATATGGTTTTGCAAAAAGTCGCAAAACTCAGGGTCGTACATCTGGCCCATAGTTCTTCTCAGACTGATGCATCAACGTGATCTAATTGAAAAATGTCACTGCTTATGTTATGGTAATTATGTTATGTTATGTCATGCGATTTCATGGTATGTAGATTTGTAGTGCACACTATCACCTGGGAGAATATCCTGGCAGGTGTGAGACTAGCCAAACCTAGGGCCCAGTGGGACTACTCGAAAAGCCCGGTCTCCAGCTTCTTGATATGTAACGGCTGGCCGTAACACGCTTTATGAGCGATGTAGGAGAAGGCTTGACCATCGGATCTGGTTTTCCATGTATGTGTGACATGTGAAAGTAGGAGTCCGGATGAGGGTAGTGTCTGGTAGGTTTGAGAAAGCAGATGTGAAGGTTGAGGTTTGCTGGGCCAGTGATATGTAGTGCCTTGAAAGTTTGGGTGAGGAGTTTGAAATGTGCTTTTTTTTTGCACCTGCAGTGGAGCTGCTTCAGGTGAGGTGTAATATGAGTGCAGCTTGTGAAGCTTAGAGTCATTCTGGCCATTGATTCTGACTTGTCTGCAGCCTTCAGGCGAGCTTTTTGTTGATCCTGGCATAGACGGTGTTCCCGTAGCCCAGTTTACTTGTGATGAGAGCCTTCATGACAGTTTTCTGGCTGAAAATCTCCCTCAGCATCTTCAGGATACGGATGTCGTGACAGCGATGACTCGGGGGTCATGTCGAGTTTGCTGTTAATAGTAATCCCAATGTTCTTGGTGTGGGTGATGGCGGTGGTTGTCGACCCTAGCTCTGTTGCCCACCAAGTAGAGTCCCACGGTGAAGTGATCTTCCCAAAAATCAATATTTTCGGTCTTGTCATATTCAGCTTTAGACAGCTGGCCTTCATTCAGTGGGCGATTTCAGTCATGGAAGCGTTGAGCTTAGTCTGGTTACTAGGGCCCATATTTCGAGGAATCTGGCGCAGCAGTACTGATGTGCCAGATTTCTTGCACCCCCCACCGCCACCTAACGACACCATGGGTGCGCTGTATTTACAATATGGTGCACCATGGTGCACGTTAGACCAATAGCATCAAAATATTTGGCGCTATTGTAGCGTCAAAATGCTTTATGCTATTGTAGCGCTTCGCTCCACTACCATCAAAATGTTGATGCTAGTGGAGCAAAGTGCAAGGAGGCCCGTTGATTTCAATGGGTGAGTGCTTTTAACGCCTGCTTTGAGCAGACATTAAAAATGATGCCAAAAATGCGCCATTTCTGCGGGCCTCCTCACACTGGAATGTCCCCCTTGCATACATTATGCCTGGCAGAGGTATAATTTGGGGCATTGCGCCCCTTTGTAAGTATGGTGCTGCGATTTGTGTCTCTTTGCGCCACTTTAGCGTAAAACAAAAATGACGCTAATGTGGTGCAAGGAGGTGCTAGGGCCTTGTAAGCTGGCCCTAGGGGTCTTGCCGGTGAGGAAGAGAATGAGTTGTGTGTCATTGGCATAGAAGAAGATGTTGATGTCATGACAGGGTATAATGCTGGCTGGGGGATCATGGTATGTTGGAGAGGGTCGGGCTCAAGGAAGATTCTTGTACAACTTCGCCAATGAGGTCATGGGTGTCTGAGGTGTTCCAGTCAGGAAAGAGGAGATCCATCTGAGCACGTATACTTGGATTCCAATGTTGTATAGGTGTTGGACAAGGATGGGTTGGGAGACCATGTCAAATGCTGTGGAAAGGTCCAGGTGGATGAGGGTAACTGTGTCTCCTCTGTCCAGAGCCTGCAGATGTCATCCATGGTGGTGATGAGTTTCCATACTATGGTTGGATCCCAAAGCAGATTGAGTGATGTTGAGGAGTTGGTGACTATTAAGTTGTTCGGTGAGGCATCTGTTGATGATTTTCTCTAAGACCTTGGCCAGGAATTGGAGCAAGGAGATCAGTCTGTAGTTGGTGAGCGTTGAAGAATCCATGGAGGGTTTCTTCAGCATTGGAAGGACATTTGCATATTTCCAGGGAACTGGGAAGGTTGCAGAAGTGTTGGGGGGGGGAAGATCTCAGGGAGGACTTAAGCGTGCTCTGTGTGCATTGTCCTTGCCCATACTATGCTCAAGATGTCTGCAGTGGTGTTTCATCAGTCTGAGTTACTCCATGTATAAACTGACCTGAGGTCTAAATGTTTTTGTATTGCTGTATTGAAGGGAGCCGGTAAGTTGACACAGGAGATGATCAAATTGTTGAAATTCTTGACGACTTTGAGGAGGATATTGCTGAGTTCAAGTTGGTGGGTGTTGAGAGTGGTGTTCCAGTCCTTGTCAGTGATACTGTTCCAGTTTTGGATGTCTGGTATGATAGTGATGCATGGGCATTGGTTTGGGATTGGACCGCAATGAGGATGCTGAACTTGAGAAGGGCATGGTGCAGTCCAAGAGACTGGATTGAGGTCATTGACTCCATCCTCAGAGGTACTTTGATCTACAGACCACCAGGACCACGCCCCGCCTTCTGCAACACCATTGCCGACACAATCAGCTTGCACGCCCTCACCTCCACAGACTACATCCTACTCGGTGATTTCAACTTTCACTTGGAAAACCTACTAGACCACAAAACTACCTCCCTCATAGACAACCTCACCAACCTCATACTCAAACAACTGGTCACCGCACCCACCCACTCAGCAGGACACATGCTCGACGCAATTTTCACATCAAGCCAACACATAGACTACACCCACACCACCGAACTCATCTGTACTGACCACCACTGCGTCCACTTCTCATTCACCAAACCCCCCACACACCACCGTCAACACACCACACCCTACCGCATGTGGGACAAGATCACCACAGAACGACTAAACTTCCAACTGGCTCACAACCCCCCCCACACCAACGACCCCAACACAGGAGCACACAACCTCTCCAAATGGATCACCACCTGCGCAGACACACTAGCCCCCCTCAGAAAACACATTGCCACCGCAACATCAAGAACGCCCCATGGTTCACCCCCGAACTCCAAGACTCAAAGCGCAAATGCCACCAAGCGGAGAAAATATGGCGACTAGAACACTCCACAACCAACTTCTCCACCCTCAAAACCACCATTCGCACCCATCACCAACTCATACGCACCACCAAAAGAGATCACTACAAGACACGCCTTGACAACAACTCTCAAAACAGCAAAGAACTCTTCACTATCATTAACGAACTTGCCAAACCCAAAGCCAGCAACATATACCTCTCATACACACATCCCCTATGTGACGCCCTCTCCAACCACTTCCACCACAAAATCCTGGACATCCACAACAGCTTCATACCACACACACCCACCGCACACAACCCAACCCCCACTCATGACCCCCCCACCACAATCACCACCTGGACCCCCACCACACACAAAGAAACCGAAAAAAACATGAACTCCATCCACTCCGGATCCCCCTCCGACCCCTGTCCACATCGCATATACAACAAAGCCAGCCCAACCATCGCCCCCATACTCTGCGACATAATCAATTCCTCTTTCGACTCCGCCACCTACCCAGACCCCTGGCAGCATGCGGAAATCACTGCTCTCCTAAAAAAAACTAAAGCTGACCCGGAGAGCCTCTCCAACTATCGCCCCATCTCCCTCCTCCCTTTCCCCGCCAAGGTTGTTGAGAAACTAGTCAACGCCCGCCTATCCCACTTCCTCGAAGCAAACAACACTCTTGACCCTTCACAATCTGGGTTCCGCAAGAACCACAGCACGGAAACCGCCCTCATCGCATGCACTGACGACATCAGGACCCAAGTCAACAAAGGCGAGACCGTCGCACTCATACTCCTAGACCTCTCCGCAGCCTTTGACACCGTCTGCCACCACACACTCTGCACACGCCTCCACAACCTAGGAATTCGCCACAAAGCCTTAGACTGGCTCAACTCCTTCCTCACCGACCGGACCCAGAGAGTCCGCCTCCCAACTTTCCACTCCACCACTTCCAAGATCATCTGCGGAGTCCCCCAAGGGTCCTTCCTCAGCCCCACACTCTTTAACATCTACATGATCCCCCTAGCCAACATCCTCCAAACACACGGAATCACTATCCTCTCCTACGCAGATGACACCCAACTCATCCTCTCCCTCACCCGCAACCCCCACCACCGCCAAAACCAACCTACACACTGCCCTCCTCGACACCGCCAACTGGATAACTACTAACTACCTCAAGCTTAACTCCAACAAAACTCCTTTTTATCCCCCCCCCCAGCGCCTTGAGACCCTCATGGGTGAGTAGTGCACTCTATAAATCTTTTTGATTGATTGACTCATATTTTGTCAAAGGTGGTGAAAATAGGGTCCAGATGGTGTCCTGCAAGGTGGGTAGGTCCCTTTAATTGTTGAGTGAAGCCCAGGTCTCCAAGGACTTTGATGTTGAAGTTGGTGTGGTCTTATAGGTGGAATTGTAGGTTGCCAAGCAGGATGTAATTGCTAGCATGAAGGATGAGTGATGAGATAAAGTCCAAAATGATGTTGGCAAAGTTGGTGCATGGTGCTGGTGGTCTGTAGCTGAGAGTGCCACTTAGGGTGAAGTTGGTTGTGAAATGGAGCTTGAATGACAGGTATTCCATGGTGGAGGATGAAGTGTCCTTTGAGGTGGTACAGCTGATGGTGTTCTTGTGGATGGTGGTGATTCTGCCTCTGGGCTTGCAAGGTCTGTCTTGCCTGGTGATCTTGTAGCCGGTGGGGAAATGGGGTTGCCTGTGTTAATTTCAGGTTAAGCTAGGTTTCCTTGAGGTAATGTAGGCTGGGGGTGTTGTTGTGCAGCAGGTCTAAGATCTCATTGGAATGTTGTATGAGTGAGCAGTTGCACAGGTGTTGAGGAGCATACATGCGAGTGCAGAGTATTGTGTGGGTAGTTGTATGACTGTGTGAGTGTGACAGAATGGATTGTTGATTGCAGTCAGAGAGGGTGTGGTGAGTGTTGGATGTGTGTAAATGCATGAAAATGTGCGGGTAGTGCAGGGGAGCACTCCCTCAGGTTTGTATGGTGTGGTGAGGCAGCAAGGCATGGAGCTGCAGCTGGAGTTGAGAGTCACATTGGGGTAGCAGCAGGAGTGGGGAGGACCAGGGGACTGGACACAGTCCAGGAGCAGACTGCGCAGTCATATTGTTTTTGCTCCTCTTCAGCGCACAATCAGCACATCCGCTGTGCATGTCAGCTGCGCGTCCATGCTGCCAGCCACCACTGAGTAGTTCCTGGGAATCAGGAGGAGAGTTTTCACTTCCTGGGCAGATAGATGATGTGAAATCCAATAATGTCACTTCTTGTGCATATGGGTTATGGGAAATCCGGTGATGCTACTTCTTGTGCAGATGGATGACGGGAAATCCAGTGATGTCACTTTCTAGGCAGATGGATGATGGAAATGATGGAAATTAGTCCTCTTGTGGGGCTTCTTCTTTTAAAGACAGTTTTAATGGAGATCAGTGATGTCACTTACTGTATGGATGGATGATGGGATATCAAGTGATGTCACTTCCTGTTCATATGGGTGATGGAAATAGGTCATCTTGCTTGGCTTCTTCTTTTAAAGACAGTTTTGGTGTCAAACCTGTGAAGTCACTTGCATTGTAGATGAATTATTGGAAATTCAGTGATGATCTTTGGCAGGGAAACTTTTAAAGCTATATGAGAAAAAGATGTGGTCATCAGAGTTGGGCCAAACACCTTTAGACACTCCTAGAATCTTACCAAAATATTTACAGGACACATTTGCCTCTTCTATAGACTCGTAGTGCTGTGATCCATCTACGAGTTTGAATTTCTAAACAGTTCTGGAATGCCTCTCAGACCGCAGTTTGTCTCACAGGTACAGCCAATTCTTGGTAGGCATTATATAGCTATAATATACTCACTAACATGGGCTTTAAGCCAGCTGTCTTCATCCATTGGTCTGTTGTTGGGTCATTCACATTTTGCTTCCCCTCCCCCCCCCCCACAGCCTTCAGCAGTGGGCGAGGGGTCAGCCAACTTCAGCTACTGTGTGGCATTTGTGTTTAGAGTCTCATGTGATTGCCCCAGACTTTATACCAAATCTTCCAGGTTCTACACAGGGCACATTCAAGTTGTTTCACTTCCTGTCTCCTACTAATGGTGTGGCCTTTTGCTCTCTGATTGCTGCTACTTCACAGCATACCCAATTGTATCCATTTGAAACTGTTCTTCATTAAGTTGCAATTTTTTTTAGTATGCGCTCAAAGAAGTGTATATATATCTGTCCTCCTGTATGTCATGCTGGTATGTATTTTAATTGGGGACTACAGTTATATTTGTAAACCAATTTAGTCTGTATGTCCTGCTTGTATGGCTTTCTTGTTTGCGTGCAGTGGTCCTGTATGTCGTATTTGAAAACTGATTTAGTCTGTACGTACTGCTTGTATGGCTCTTGCATGCTTTCAGTGCTCTTGCATGTCCTGCATATATTAACATTGAATTATCATATTCCTAATTTTAGCACTGCTGTTTAATCTATCTATCTATCTATCTATCTATCTATCTATCTATCTATCTATCTATCTATCTATCTATCTATCTATCTATTATCTATCTATCTATCTATGCAACTCTATGCAAACGTTTTCTATGTAGGCAACCCTCCTATCTAGCTATCTATCTATGCAACTGTTACACTTGGCATCCTTGGCGTGGTCTCCCCTAACTTTTTTGACTCTGTTTCCCAGGTTGTTGATGTGTGCAGGACTCTGTTTTTGCTGTTTTTGTTACTCTGGGCACTTTACCACTGCTACCCAGCGCTAAAGTGCAAGTGCTCCTAGGTAAAATGTATGTGTAGTTGGCTTTCCATGATTGGCATATCTGATTTACTACTAAGTCCCTAGTACAGTGCACTAAAGGTGCCCAGAGCCTGTAAATCAAATGCTACTAGTGGGCCTGCAGCACTGGTTGTGCCACCCACATTAGTAGCCCTGTAAACATGGCTCGGACCTGCCACTGCAGTGTCTGTGAGTGCAGTTTGTAACTGGGAAATCGACTTGGAAAGTTTACCCACTTGCAAGGCCTAAACCTTCCCTTTTTATACATGTAAGGCACCCCCAAGGTGGCCCTAGGTAGCCCCATGGGCAGGGTGCAGTGTATGTTAAAGGTGGGACATGTACTTAAGGGTTTTACATGTCCTGACTGTGAAATACTGCCAAATTCATTTTTCACTGTTGCAAGGCCTATCTCTCTCATAGGTTAACATGGGGGCTGCCTTTAAACCTTATTAAAGTGCAGAGTTATTTTGGGAGCAGATAGACATATGGAGTTTGGGGTCTCTGAACTCACAATTAAAAAAAATACATCTTTTAGTGAAGAAGGTTTTTAGATTGTTTGAAAATGGCATCAAACCATTCAATGCCACGCCAGTCTGCGACACTCTAATCCACTCCATGCCCCTCCATTCTACAACAGTCTACTCCACTCTATGGTACTTCATTTCACATCACGTCTCTCTATGACACTCCACTCTACTCTATGCCAGTCGTCTCTATGATATTCCCCTCCACTCTATGTCACTCTACTCTATGCCTCTACAGTCTACCACACTCAACTCTATGGCACTCTACTCCACTCTATGCCACTCCACTCTACAACACCCTACTCCACTAAAATCTACAAAACTCTAATGTACTCTATGTCACTCCACTCTATGAACCTCCACACAACATTCTACCAAACTCTATGCTACTCCACTCCATGCCACTCTACTCCACTCTACTCTACTCCACTCCACTTTACACCAGTCCACTCTATGCCACTCCACTGTTTCCCACTCAACTCTATGCTACTTCACTTAAGCTACTCGACATCACTTTACTCACTTTACACCGCTCTACTCATGCAACTCTACTCTGTGACACTCTACCCCACCCTAAGACACTCTACTCCTCTTCACAACACTTCTTTCCACAATGCTCTGCACCATTCTATACCATTCTACTCCACTCTATTGCATTGTTTTCCACTCTAAGCCACTCCACTCTGCAACTGTCCACGCTTCTCCACTCCACTCTACACCCCTCAATAGCACTTCACTCTGTGCCACTCCACTCTCAGACACTTCACTCTACAACAATCTACAAAACTTTGTGACACTCTATGACACTCTTCTTCAAACCCAAACGACACTCAATCTGTGATACTCCACTCTATAATACTCCACTCTACTCCACTGTACAGCCCTCCACTCTATGCCACATCACTCTACTCCACTCTACTCCACTCCACTCTTCGCCACTCTGCTCTACAACATTCCATTCTAAGGCACTGTACTTCACACTACACCACTACACTCTATATCACTCTGCTCCATTCTACTCAGCTCCACAGTACACCTGTAGGAGGCTGGCCTGGCTTGTAGTGGGTACCAAGGGGTACTTACACCTTGCACCAGGTCCAGGTATCCCTTATTAGTGTAGAGGGGTGTCTAGCAGCTTAGGCTGATAGAAAAGGTAGCTTAGCAGAGCAGCTTAGGCTGAACTAGGAGGCGTGTAAAGCTCCTCCTATACCACTGGTGTCATATGCACAATATCATAAGAAAACACAATACACAGATATACTAAAAATAAAGGTACTTTATTTTTATGACAATATGCCAAAAGTATCTCAGTGAGTACCCTCAGTATGAGGATAGCAAATATACACAAGATATATGTACACAATACCAAAAATATGCAGTAATAGCAATAGAAAGCAATGCAAGCAATGTACAGTCACAATAGATTGCAATGAGAGCACATAGGTATAGGGGCAACACAAACCATATACTCCAAAAGTGGAATGCGAATCACGAATGGACCCCAAACCTATGTAACCTTGTAGAGGGTCGCTGGGACTGTAAGAAAACAGTGAGGGTTAGAAAAATAGCCCACCCCAAGACCCTGAAAAGTGGGTGCAAAGTGCACCTAAGTTCCCCAGAGAGCACAGAAGTTGTGATAGGGGAATTCTGCAAGGAAGACCAACACCAGCAATGCAACAACGATGGATTTCCAGACGAGAGTACATGTGGAACAAGGGGACCAAGTCCAAGAGTCACAATCAAGTCGTGAGTGGGCAGATGCCCAAGAAATGCCAGCTGAGGGTGCAAAGAAGCTGCCACCGGATGGTAGAAGCTGGGGATTCTGCAAGAACGAAGAGGACTAGGAACTTCCCCTTTGGAGGATGGATGTCCTACGTCGTGAAGAAGCTTGCAGAGGTGTTTCCGTGCAGAAAGACCGCAAACAGGCCTTGCTAGCTGCAAGGGTCGCGGTTAGGGGTTTTGGATACTGCTGTGGCCCAGGAGGTACCAGGATGTCACCAATTGCGTGAGGAGACAGAGGGGGCGTCCAGGAAGACAAAGAGCCCACTCAGAAGCAAGCAGCTCCTGCAGAGGTGCCGGAACAGGCACTACGAAGAAGAGTGAACCGGGGCTCACCCGAAGTCACAAAAGAAGGTCCCACGACGCCGGAGGACAACTCAGGAGGTCGTGCACTGCAGGTTAGAGTGTCGGGACCCAGGCTTGGCTGTGCACAAAGGAAATCCTGGAAGAGTGCACAGGAGCCGGAGCAGCTGCAAATCACGCGGTACCCAGCAATGCAGTCTAGCGTGGGGAGGCAAGGACGTACCTCCACCAAACTTGGACTGAAGAGTCACTGGACTGTGGGAGTCACTTGGACAGAGTTGCTGAGTTCCAGGGACCACGCTCGTCGTTCTGAGAGGGGACCCAGAGGGCTGGTGATGCAGTCTTTTGGTGCCTGCCGTTGCAGGGAGAAGATTCCGTCGTCCCACGGGAGATTTCTTCGGAGCTTCTAGTGCAGAGAGGAGGCAGACTACCCCCACAGCATGCACCGCCAGGAAAGCAGTCCTGAAGGCGGCAGGATCAGCGATACAAGGTTGCAGTAGTCGTCTTTGCTACTTTGTTGCGGTTTTGCAGGCTTCCAGCGCGGTCAGCAGTCGATTCCTTGGCAGAAGGTGAAGAGAGAGATGCAGAGGAACTCTGATGAGCTCTTGCATTCGTTATCTACAGAATTCCCCAAAGCAGAGACCCTAAATAGCCAGAAAAGGAGGTTTGGCTACTTAGGAGAGAGGATAGGCTAGCAACCCCTGTAGGAGCCTATCAGAAGGAGTCTCTGACGTCACCTGCTGGCCCTGGCCACTCAGAGCAGTCCAGTGTGCCAGCAGCACCTCTGTTTCCAAGATGGCAGAGGTCTGGAGCACACTGGAGGAGCTCTGGGCACCTCCCAGGGGAGGTGCAGGTCAGGGGAGTGGTCACTCCCCTTTCATTTGTCCAGTTTCACGCTAGAGCAGGGCTGGGGGATCCCTGAACTGGTGTAGACTGGCTTATGCAGAGATGGGCACCATCTGTGCCCATCAAAGCATTTCCAGAGGCTGGGGGAGGCTACTCCTCCCAGCCCTGACACCTTTTTCTAAAGGGAGAGGGTGTAACACCCTCTCTCTGAGGAAGTCCTTTGTTCTGCCTTCCTGGGCCAAGCCTGGCTGGACCCCAGGAGGGCAGAAACCTGTCTGAGGGGTTGGCAGCAGCAGCAGCTGCAGTGAAACCCCGGGAAAGGTAGTTTGGCAGTACCCGGGTCTGTGCTAGAGACTCGGGGATTATGGAATTGTCTCCCCAATGCCAGAATGCCAATCTATGCCATTCTACTCCACACCACTCTACAACCATGACACTCAACTTTGCACCACTCCAGTCTCTGACACTCCATTCTACTACACTACACTCTAAGCCACTCTACAACACTCTATGACAATCTACAACACTCCACTCTATGGCACTCTACTCCACTCTATAGCACTCCACTCCATGATACTCTAATCTACTCCACTCTCCACTACTCCACTCTATGCCACATCACTCTACTCCATTCTATCCCACTCCACTCTATGCCACTTCACTCCACTGTACACTATTCCATTCTACAACACCATTCCCTCTATGCCACTCTACTCAACTCTACTCAACTCTATGCCACTCCACGTTATGACATTCTACTCCACTACACCCAACTCTACACCACTCCACTCTATGCCACTCCATGCCTCTATGTGCCACTTCACTGTACAACACTCTACTCCTTTCTGCCACCATATGCCTCTCCACTGTACAACAATTTATACCACTCAATGCCATGCCACTCTACATTACGCCACTTTATGCCACTAAACTCTATGATGCTCCACTCTACTCCACTCCACTCTATGCCACTCTACAGCACTAAACGACAATCTACAGCACTCCACTCTATGACACTCTACTCCACTTTACAGCACTCTAATCTATGATAGTGTACTCTACTCCACTCTACACCACTCCACTCTACGACACTCTACTTCATCCTACATATTCCACTCTATGCCACTCCACTCTATGACACTCTACTGCACTCTACAACACTGTACTGTCTCTGACACTTTACCCCAATCTACGCCAAGCCACACCACTCTAAGACGCTTAGCTTTGTGGCACCCTACTCTATGCCGCACTACAATCTACAACACTTTACTCCACTCAAGACTCCAACAGTACATCACACTCCACTCCACAACACACTATGGGCCAGATATGGCAATTTCCGATTTTCTGAATCAGAAATTGCGAGTCGGTGCGACTCACAATTTCCGAATCGCAAAATCGGATGCAGTACAGTGTCTCAAACACCGACTGCGAGTCGCTATGGGGTCGCAAAGACCCACCTCATTCATATTAATGAGGTGGGTCGCAATTTGCGACCCCATAGCGAGTCCCTGCACTCACAGGGATGGTGGCCTGCTGAAGTCAGCAGACCTCCATGTCTGTAACTGCTTTTTAAATAAAGCAGTTTATTATTTTCTTTTTTTCAGCCCGTTTTCCTTAAAGGAAAACGAGTTGCAAAATAAAAAAAATTAAGAAACCTTTTGGTTTCGGTTTTTCAGAGTAGGCAGTGGTCCATTGGACCACTGCCTGCTCTGAAAACCCCTTATTGGCAACATTCACAAAGGTGAAGGGGTCCCATGGGGACCCCTTCCCTTTTGCGAATGGAACACCCCTTCGTATTTGGGAGTCGCATTCACAATTTGCGAGTCGGTACCGACTCGCAAATTGTGAATGTGCATCGCAAAAGGCTTTTTGCATGGCGCAAACTGCGATTTTCGCAGTTTGCACCATGCAAAAAGCTTTCTACATCTGGCCCTTAATGTGTCCGATAACTATTGGATGAGTTAATTACCTCACTCGACCTTCCTTAAATTTTGGCAGGACAAATCTGTCTAAATGTATCAGAAAAAAGCATACAGTATTTACTGTACCATGTGGACTTCGGTCTGTTAAGCACTAAAATCTGCATGCTATTTTCTCAAAACTCGTAATAAGTGCTATTTATTACACTCAATAAATAGTGAATAGCCGGTATCATAATTTACTAGGTGTGATAAATAGCACCTAATTTTGTAGTCAGGCCTTAATAGCTGATTTAGAGTTCACCAACGGGTTACCCAGTTAGAAACGGGACGGATATCCCATCCTCTGTATTACATGTGCATTCGGATATAATTGACTTGTATTATGGCGGACGGGATATCCCTCACATTTGTGACAGATGGCCCATCCGCCAAACTCTAAATCAGATCCTTGGGTGTGAAATACACCTTGACAGAGCTCCAAAGCCTCACGTTGCATTAATAATGTGAATGTTTGCCTCAGAATTTATGCTTCCTCTAAGATGCCCAGTTTTTCTAATCTGAAGGTTTGTGACCGTATGCCACTGAAATATGAGCCCAATGGTTGCCTGTGACAGCTAATGCCTGCAGAGTGTTGTTCTGACACAAGGAAGGCTCCAGCCCCTTTTTCATTTATTTATCCAAACAACACGCCTGCAGTTCATCCATGGATGTCCCTTGGAATTACCAAGAAAATTGGATTCTGACCTGGGCATATATTAAGAAAATAAACTGATTGAGAGCTTTAGAAAATTGAAAAAGGCAGTGTTTATGGGCTGAAAAATCATTCTCCTGGTGGGTGTCGGTGCAACGGGAGCGTCATTTCCAGCCACCGTGGATTCCTGATATATTTCCATCACTCTACCACTGTCATCATCTGCGACGGGGAGGGCTTCAGTGCACAGTGAGTGAAGCAGCACATCCATACTGAACATGAGTGAAGCACTGAGCACGATCAACTGGGCCAGATATAAGAAATGTGGCGCTACACCCAGTGCAGCCCCACTTTTTCTGCACCCCCTAGCGCCCCCCCCACGCCATCATGTGTGCGCCGATTCTAAGATATTATTAATAAATTATTGACGCTAGTTTGGAGCTTTGCAGGACTAGCATCAAACATTATTATGCTGATCCTGCAAAGCCCATTGAGGCCGATTATGAACAATGGTGTGCCTCATTTTAACATCTCCGCTGAGCAGGTGTTAAAAGTGCCAAAAAAATGATGCAAAGAAATCTCTTAGATATCTTGGTGCCATTTTTTGCCCTCCCCCCATAACGGCGGAACGCCCCCTTTGCATACATTATACATTGGGGCATTGCGCCACTTTGCAAATCTGGTGCGGCGTTTTTGGCCATCTAACACCACATTAGCATAAAAACATGACGCTGTGTTGTTACATGGTGCTAGCGACTCTTAATCTGCCCCTCTGAGTCATAAAACATGGCGTGGTCAATCAAAATATTTACTAAGAGAAACTTCCAATATCGAGACTCATTGGTGGCCCTCGAGATTTAAAACAGGGGGAGCACTGAGGTTGGGATTGCACAGCGCAATTGTACTACTGAATATCGCCTCCAGAATGTCATGGTGCAAGAATATTGAGAGACAAAATATCGAATGGTAAGTGCATATAGGGAACTACAGATTTACTATTCCTAACTCCACATCTCTGTTCCGCCAAGGTATATGTACCACATACAAATTTATATGTAGAGTTAGGTATAGAATATCTAGACTGTCTTCTCTGTCAATACTGTTTGTTTTGGAATTTTGTCCCTGATATTGTGTCCCGTTAATATTCTGGGATCGAGATTCAGGGTGCACATGCACAGTGCCTGGTGCATGGTTATTTAAAACCTTTTATAGAGGTTGTCACTTGTGTTACTGTCTAGAAATTAGTCATTTAGACCTCGGCTGGGCTTCTCCAAATAGCAATGACCTATTAGGTATCGCCGACTTTTCAATATAGTGACAACCAAAGAATGTAAATGGATACAAGCCTTCTTTTAGCTCCATTTCCTCAACTAAGTGGCTGATTTAGAGCTTGGTGGGCAGAGGTAAGTACCTCACTCTTCCCATACCATGGGTTCTCCGCCCGCTACCTTTAAAGTTATTCGCCATCCCTAAACATTGGCAGGAACTGCATCACAGCGTTATAAAAGATTGATGGACAGATCCATCAAACGTGAGCTACAAAAAGTAGTGCTGTCGCTGCCCGTGTTGTGCCTTTGTAGTGTTGAAAAGTTAATTACAAAACTTTACACTACACAAAAAGGCTTGCACTGGCAATACTTGTTTGCATGCATAATGGGAAGGAAAGAGAGAACCATCACAAAGTGAGTGGAGTTGTTTTTGTTTCATGTGTGAAGCAAGAAGATTTTTAATTGCACAAAAGAGCTTTGTTAAATATTAAAACATAAATGTCAAGTGGCTAGAAAGGCATGTGTAACAATATTAAACCAATGCTGATATTTTAGTCAACAGTACTTTTCATGCTGAAAGTTTTAAAAGCAAAGCTACAAGACACAGAGTAAAATATGCTGTCCACTCAAAGTAGTAAATAACTTCTGGTATCATATGCCATAGGGCACCTAGGTAGAACTGTGAAATGTGAAGTCAAATTAATTTCCCGAACCATGTTGTACAGCAACGTGACTGCTCTTCAACAAGGGGAAATGTTAATGCCATTGAGGGGAGTGGCATGGAGTGGAGTGTCATAGAGTGGCGTGGCATAGAGGGCAGTAGAGTCATGGAGTGGAGCGACGGAGAGTGGAGTAGAGTGCACAAAGTGGGGTGGAGAGGCATAGAGTGGAGTGGAGTAGAATGTTGTAGAGTGGAGTGGCATATAGTGGAATAGTGTAGAGTGAAGTTGAGTATTGTAGAGGTGGTGACGTAGATTGTTGTAGAGTGGAGTGCAGTGTACTGTCTGGAGTAGAGTACAGCATTGTAGATTGGAGTGTGGCATAGAGTAGAGTGCCACAAAGCTAAGGGCCAGATGTAGCAAAACTAGGTTTTGCGACTCGGAAATTGCGACTCGGAGTGACTCGCAATTTCCGGGTTGCAAAACCATATGCAGAATGGTGTCTCAGACACCTTCTGCTAGTCGCTATGTGGTCGCAAAGACCCACCTCATTAATATTAATGAGGTGGGTCGCATTTTGCGACCCCAAAGCGAGTCCCTGCACTCACAGGGATGGTGGCCTGCTGAAGTCAGCAGACCTCCATGTCTGTGACTGCTTTTTAAATAAAGCAGTTTTATATTTTTATTTTGCAGCCCGTTTTCCTTAAAGGAAAACGAGTTGCAAAATAAAAAAAATAACTAAACCTTTTGGTTTCGGTTTTTCAGAGTAGGCGGTGGTCCATTGGACCTCTGCCTGCTCTGAAAAACCCTTTTTGGCAACATTCACAAAGGGGAAGGGGTCCCATGGGGACCCCTTCCTTTTTGAGAATGGGTACCACCAGTGTGACACTGGTGGTAACTACGAATTGCTTTGCGACTGCATTCGCGGTCACAAAGCAATTTAGCATTTGTGAATGTGCATCGCAAAAAGCATTTTGCATGGCGCAAACTCCAATTTTCGCAGTTTGCGCCATGCAAAATGCTTTCTACATCTGGCCCTAAATCCCCTCAAGGTAGTAATTCTGACCAATATTTAAACGCAGGTCGCAATTTAAACAGCAACTCTAATCAAGGCCGAAGTCTTAGCAGATTGAAGTAGTGTTGTGGAAACAGGATGCTTATCTCCGGACAATCCTTGCCAGTTATATTGCCTCAGTTATTGTGTTTATGTCACTCAGTCTACTGGAATGTCGTGGTTAGAGCAGAGGAAGGTCACTGGGCCAGGGGCTTGAAACTGCAGACTCATTGCTTACTGTGGGAAACTGTCACTTTGTTGCAGTAAACCCTCCCCCCCCACACTTTTTGCCTGGTTTCTGAATATAACTTGGACTGGAGTGCTCTTGGATCCTGCTAACCAGGTTCCCGTGCCAGTGTTCTTTCCCTAAAACATTGCAAAGGTAATTGGAAACACCTTTAGCTACCACTATAAGTCTCTAGGAAGTGGGTACCTAGGTACCCAGGGCATGGGCTACTAAGGGTAAGCCCCTGAGGGCAGCAGCACTGATTGTGCCACTCTCTAGGGCCAGGCATCCAGGTGCGCCCAGAACTGCCATAGCAGGCTGAGTGTTCTGGTGCAAACTTAACACACAAACTCGACTTGGTGCACTCTCTGTGTGCCCTGTACACAATACACTGCATTTACTAGGGTAAGACACCCATCTAGCAGGCCTTATAGCCCTAAGGCATGGTGCTCCATAGTTTATGTGAGGGCATACCTGCATGAGTAATATGGCCCACTGTGTCTCTGTCAAAACCTGGACATAGTGAGTGAACTGAGTTGCCATTTTAATATATGTGCTGGACACTGGTCAACACGAGTTACCCACCTACATAATGGCTACTATGTACCCTGGGTTGTTTGGTATCAAACAACTCAGAATGATAAATCCAAACTGGTGCCAGTACTGGATTTATTATAAAATGTACCCAGGGGTCACCTTAGAGCTGCCCCCTGCAAAAACTAACTATCCTGGCATGGTTGCTGACTGGTTCCAGCCAGCCTCCCATATCCAGACAGCCAATATACAAACCTTGGGGGAGAGCCCTGTCTCTCTGGTTTGTGAAACAATACCCTTCCTGGGTGGGGGAGCTAACACCCCCTCCCTCAGGAATGTGCACTGCCCTGGCAGTGAGCTTCAAAGGGCTACTGCCCTTGTAACTTGACCCCGAGCCTGCTGCTAGCAGCAGATGGCCTCCCCCTTTGCAAACCCCTACTTTTGGAGGGAGCAAAGGCGGGAAACCACACAAAGGGTAGGGGGAGTGGCCCCACCTGCATGCACCACCCCTAAGGTGTTGTCTGTGAAGTGGACACTCAAATTCAGTTTGCTCCCTCTTGGAATGGAGGAAAATAGCCAATAAGTTTTAGGGCAGTGACCCTTCCCACAGGACGTGGTCACTATGGTGGGTGTAGCCACCCAAAGGGAAGTGTCCCATTGGGCACTCCCAGGTTCCCCCTAAAATGCCCACTAAATTCAGTGGCACAGCCAGTGGTGGAGCCTGTGTGTCGTGGTCCTGAGTGCATGGAAGAAAACAGGCCCCAGGCCTCTGCTTGATCAGAGAACTACAGCGGTAATCTGGTTTTAGTGCACTCCAGACCTGTGTGCCAATGCACCTGCTGCACCAATGGAAACGAGCCCCCCGGTTCATGATGATACTTTGGGCATCTCTCAGTAAATTACTGCTCCTTGTTGACACTTCAGAATTAGAAAAGATCTGCTTCCTTTATTATTTTTCTAACTGTGAAATATTTGTACAGTCAATTGACAGGTCTTTGCATTTTGTTGTGTTAGTAAATGACTTTCTACAGACTTTCAAAGATCCTCTCACTGCAGTGAGAGAAACAAGATAAACAACAAACTCCGCGTTAAAGGAACAAGCAGCAGTTTGCCATAAGTATTGCCTGACATTTGACCTCTGACAACGGAAAAAACACAATTTAAAGGCATCTTTTTGCTCTTTCAGCTTCTTAACTCCAGAAGGTTTTTATTGGGGTGTCCCTATATTTCTAGCTCCTAAGTCGCTTCCTGGGGGTTGAGAGCGCGAGACAAGATTAAAAACCAAAACCTGCGGCGGGCGCTGCCAGGGTGGAGGGTCCAGCATGGGCAAGAGTCCAGTCCTGGGTCCTCATCGACGCTCCAAGGATGAAGGGCCGAGCTTGCTTCTGGTGACTGGGCCCAGGATGGCGCTGGATGGCTGCACTGGAAGGACACCTGCTCAGTGGCTGCTGGCCCCTCATAGGTACTCCTTGCTGCTACACGGCCGAGAAGGAAGAGAAGGCTGGCTGCAGGTAGTACCGGTACTCCCCATCAGCACAGAGCAGTTCCGGTACTCAAGAGGGGAAGGAGTAGTACCGGTACTGAGGACCGCTGAGTACTGGCCCATAGAAAGCACTGGCAACGACCGGTAAAATGCAGCTCATAAAACTCCGGTTTGAGACCCCTGCTTCCTGCCTCTGCGGAGAGACCCCGTTTGTGCAGAGATCTTCCCACACACAGGGTTATGGTTTTGTAGTAAATGTGGGAGGGAGAAGGAATTGTGGCATTGGAATGGGGAATGCCTGTTATTAAATGGGAGGGGCTTAGACACATAGAAAACAGGTTTTGGGGAGGGCCACGCTAACACAAAGCATGCTCCCAAACGCCTAAAAAAGGGACATTCGCAAAAAAATTCTAGAGTTGCTACAGCACTAATATGGTCAATCAGGCTCAAATGTACCATGCTAACTTGAGCGCCACGTAAGGCTACTCACAGGTATTGCAACAAAAGTTATGGAAAACTGCTGAGGCACAAACCACATGGAGTATTGGAAAATAATGTGCAAAATTTCCAGGCCGAGTTTTTTTTTATCAAGTCCCCATGTATTCAATAGATCCCCTAATATCGTAGGCCTGCTTGAGAAAGATACTGAAAGATCACGGGCAAATCTCCAGAGAAAAGGATATTTATATAATTAGGGAAATCAGGGGGGCAGAGGGTTTAGCCGAGTCGTATAGTATCGCTAACCTTCAGCCGTATATGACATCAGCCTTGGGAGCTCCAACTTTCCACAGTATTCTTCATATGCAACTCCTAACAATACCGGCTTGGGAATTTAGATACAGATGGAAAACAATGTGGCGGCATTTTCAGGAATGTATTCTATGTAATTATCGCACGGCATCCATTTGTCATTTAATATGCTGTTGCCTGGGTTTGACCTCAGAGAGACATCGACTTTTAAAACCTCTTTTCAAAACTCGTGTTCTGTGCCTTTGAATTACTGTGCCGTTCATTCCTCAGTTTCCTTCTGTGCCTTTTTTCCGGTTATTACTGCCGCTTTTGACCCTTGTGCGCTCCCCTTGTCGGCTCTCTCCGAGCCGCTTTTCCCGCCGCTGCCTCCTTGCAGCCCGCCCCCCTCGCGCCCCCATTCGCCGCTCCCTCCCGCCTCCCAGCTGCTCCTCCCTCCCCCCTCCCTTCTTAATGGTGGTCGTGCCGCTGGCGCACCGGAGGCGCGCCAGAGGCAAGCCCGTCTGTGCCCGTCCGCGCCTGGACCGCGCCCAGCGCCACACCCCCTGGTCCGCGAGACCCCTGCACCTCCAGACACCGCTACATGCCCGACCAACTCAACGCCCTCAATCCCGGCCGCACCACAGCATGCTTCCAGTCTTCACCAAGGAACACCAACGGACCCTTCTCATGCCGCACCTGCAGATTCACCTGCGACAGAACAACGAAACCAACAAAGACCGGAACAAACCACCTCCACTGCATACTCCTCAACACCCGCGCCGCAGGCAAGCACGCCATCGAGCTCTGGGACCTGCTTGACTCCACAGCCCCAGATGTAGCCTTCCTGACCAAAACCTGGTAGAACGACTCCTCGGCGCCCGACATCGCAATAGCCATCCCGGACTGCTACAAGATCATCCGTAGAGACCGCACCAACGGAATCGGAGGAGGAATAGCCATCGCCCACAAATCCACCCTCAAGATCGACACCCACACCGACGACTCCCTCAAGACCGCCGAACACCTACATTTCCGCATCCACACCGACCCCAACGCCACTCTCAGGGGAACGCTCACCTACAGATCCCCCGGACCACGAGCACCTTTCAGCGAATCCCTCGCCGACCTCACCAGAACCCACGCACTCACCTCAATGGATTACATCCTCCTCGGGGACCTAAATTTCCACCTGGAGAACAACAACAACACCAACTCCACCACTCTGATCGACAACCTCACCAACCACGGACTCAGACAACTCATCGACACACCAACCCACAGCGCCTGCCACACGCTCAACCCCATCTTCTCCTCAAGCGCCCACGTCACCTTCAACCATACCACCGTACTCCAATGGACCGACCACCACTGCATCCATTTCACCTACAAGAAACATACCGAGCACCATCGTACCCAACAACCACCCCGCCGATGCTGGAGCAAAGTTACAGAAGACCAGCTTACCAACACCCTCGCCCAGAACCCTCCCCCCGATCCCACCGACCCAGACACCGCCGCCCACAACCTCACTCTGTGGATCAATGATTGCGCCAAGACCCTCGCGCCACTCAAGAAACCCACCGACAACCAAACCATAAAAAAAGCCACCTGGTTCCTTGTCGAGCTTCTAAACTCCAAACGCGACTGTCGGAAGCTAAAAAAGGAATGGGTCCTCAAACGCACACCGACAGCCTCACAGCCGACAAGGACGCCACCCGCAAGCACCACCAACTCATCAGACAAGCCAAACGATCCCATTTCAAAAACCGCCCTGACAACAACGCACACGACAGCAAAGAGCTCTTCAGCATCGTGAAAGAGCTCTCCAACCCCAGCGCCAACGTCAAGGACATCCCCCCATCCCAAGAAATCTGCAACGCACTGTCCAACTTTTTCCTCCGGAAGATCACCGACATCCACGACAGCTTCAACGCCACTCCCACACCAGACCCCACCCCGAACACCCCACCTGTACAAACCACCTGACTTCCTGGACCGACGTCAACGACACAGAGATGTGCAAGATCATGAACTCCATCCACTCAGGATCTACGTCAGACCCCTGCCCCCACCACGTATACAACAAAGCCGGTTCCACCATCGTCCCCCAACCACGGAAGGTCATCAACATCTCCTTCGAAACAGCAACATTCCTGGAGAGATGGAAACACGCAGAAATTCGCGCCCTCCTCAAGAAGCCCAAAGCAGACCCCAACGACCTCAAGAACTTCCGACCCATCTCCCTACTCCCTTGCCCAGCGAAGGTGATTGAAAAAATCATCAACACACAACTAACCAACCCCCTCGAAGACAACGACATACTGGACCCCTCCCAGTCCGGCTTCAGACGAAACCACAGCACTGAGAATGCCCTTCTCGCCGCCACAGACGACATCAGACGCCAAATGGACAACGGCGAAACATCAGCCCTCATCCTACTGGACCTATCTGCCACCTTCGACACAGTCTGCCACCGCACCCTGAAATCACGCCTCCAAGAGATCGGAATTCAAGGAAAAGCCCTCGACTGGATCATCTCATTCCTCTCTGGCAGAACTCAGAGAGTCCGCCTCCCCCCCTTCTGCTCCAAAGCCACTGACATCATTTGCGGTGTTCCCCAAGGCTCATCCCTCAGCCCGACGCTGTTCAACATCTACATGGTCCCCCTCGCACAAGTGGCCCGACAACACAACCTCAACATTCTCACTTACGCCGACGACACCCAGCTCATCCTTTCGCTCACCAAAGACCCGCGCACCGCCAAAACCAACCTCCACGAGGGAATGAAATCCATTGCCGAATGGATGAGAAGCAGCCGTCTGAAACTAAACTCGGACAAGACGGAGGTCCTCATCCTACCGCACTAGGAACCCCACCAACACCGACTGACCACGCTCGCAACTTGGGCTTCATCCTCGACTCCTCCCTCACTTTGTCTAAACAGATCAACGCAGTTTCCTCCTCCTGCTACAAAACACTCTGCATGCTCCGTAGAATCTACAAGTGGATCCCTCCAGAAACCAGAAGAACTGTGACGCAGGGCCTCGTCAGCAGCAGACTGGACTACGGCAACGCACTCTACACAGGCATCCAAGCAAAAGACCTACTACGCCTCCAACGCATCCAAAACGCCTCCGCCAGGCTGATCCTCGACGTACCCCGCCTCAGCCACATCTCCCACCGCCTGAGAAACCTTCACTGGCTCCTCGTGGACAAGAGGATCACTTTCAAGCTTCTTAACCACGCTCACAAAGCGCTCCACAACACCGGACCAGCCTACCTGAACAACAGACTCAGCTTCTACACCCCGCCCGTCAGCTCCGCTCCACTAACCTCGCCGTCGTTCCCTGCATCCGAAGAAAGACCTCCGGCGGCTGATCCTTCTCATACCTCGCCGCCAAAACTTGGAACTCCCTCCCCACCACTCTGCGACAGACTCAAGACCTGCTCACCTTCAGAAGACTCCTCAAGACCTGGCTCTTCGATCAGTAACAGTGCCCCCCCCCAGCACCTTGAAACCCTCACGGGTATGTAGAGCGCTTTATAAATTGAATGATTGATTGATTGATCTTTTCTGAAATATGGTCTAAGGCCATGTAAAGAAGCAGTTAAATATATATTTACTGCAGAGATTCCCATGGAGCTGGCCGGTCTTGGGAAATTCTTCATTATCATGAGGAGAAACCTATTGCAAGCACATGCCCATCAACTTGCAGAAATTAAAAAGCGGGAGGCAGCACCTAAAGCCACGTTGCTAACCAAGTGGCTGACGCATCCCCCCAAATGTTGACCATGAGTAGTCTCAAAAAGGGCAATTGCGCACTCCATCGGCACTTACATATGAGACCCATAACAGACCCTGAACATTAGTACACCGCCACCGGGGTAGGACCCAAATGGAGGTGGATAATGCATTGTAGGATATCTGTATCTCTGTTTTAACAGACTTCTAGTGAATTTTGTACACAATGTGATAGATTTGTTTTATTTCACTTTTTGATATTTTCATGTCACTTTTTAAGCAATAATTTTACTTCTATGTTTATAATAATTCTGTTTTATTTACATTGTGTAGGCTAGCACACTCCATACACATTGTGGTGACTCCTACATAATTCCCTCTAAAAAGCTTTCATAAGCGCACCCACATTTTGCAATTTTGATAGGTGCAGGGAATCATTCTTGTGTATTAAGTAACTAACATGCATCACAAGATGTGCTACGTTATATTTTTAAAGATCATCTACATGCCATTTAGTATTCTATAATTACAACCAAATTCGGTGATTTAAGTCCACTCTAGTCCAAGAGAACTTTAGGTAATGGCACAACGATCTATGTCATGAAGGATACAGCGTTTTACTATGAAGTGTAATTTTACTTTGGTCACTGTTTTTATTGTATTTTCTACTATTGTGATTCTTGCAAACATTTTAATCATGCAAATAAAGATTCATTCATTCATGCAAAATTTCCAAAACTTTGTTAAGTGTACAGTTTTGAAAACAAAATGTAGTAATTTTTATGAGACTTACAACACTTGTAACAAAACTGCTAATATAAGAGGAGAGTGAAAGATGACTCAAAACTCACCACCCAGCTACAGGTGAAACTCATTACAACTAGGATTGGGAGTAACTGACATAATTCTGTGTAGCCTAATCATCCAAAATTACACTTGAATTAAGCGAGAAGATTCATTCTGCATTTACTACTATTTCTTAGTGCACAGATGCCATGTTTGTGCTACGAAACAGTGCTAAATGCAGCAGAACACGGATAGCAAGTGTATGCTCGCTAAATGTGCTCTTGCAGTAGAATTTGCCCCCCAAATTACTCTCAACTATGCGAGCAGGAGCAATCTTGTGATTATTGATAAATGAACGTTAAAGAGTATCCCGGAATTATCAAAGTTACTCCAATTACTCTGGGGTAATAAACATTCTTCCCAGGCCTAACTCCAACACTAATCAATCATATCCAGGCTGAGCACATAAGAAATGTAGGCCCATATTTATACTTTGATGGTGCCGCATTTGCGCCGCTTTTTGACGCAAAAACGGCACAAACGTACAAAATACAATTGTATTTTGCAAGTTTGTGCCGCATTTGTGTAAACAAATGACGCAAATGCGGCGCTAAGAAGGTATAAATATGGGCCTTAGAGCCTGATTTAGAGATTGGTGGATGGGGTTACTCCGTCCCTCCAATATCCAGTATCCCTTCTGCCGTATCATGATTCCATTATATCCACTGGGAATTGTAACACGGCTGAAGGGACATCCGTCACATTTGTGACGGAGTGACCCATCCAACAAACTCCCTAAGTTACATACTAAACTTTCCCCCTTTACTATATCAGTGATCATCTTTGTAACTTTGTCCTACATTTTGACAAACAGTTATTTGAGGAGGAGAGAGGGAGTTTGTAGGGCAGACCCCTACAAAGAGTTGGCACCCAAAGAAAATATTGCAAACTTCAATAGATAAATAAAAATAAAATATAAACCTCACTCAACATTTATCATTATGTATTATAGTTCATTAAGAAAAAACTGATAAATTATAATTCAATAACATAAAACATCACACAAATTCATCACACATTCATCTCACATGACAGAAAAATGCTTAAAATATGTAAAACCATAAATACTGCTGTGTAGATTTCTCATCCCATACTTCTGAACTCAGGTATTTATTCTCAAAAATCCCTTATCATACTCTTAATACTCTGGCCTAAAAGCAAGCGGTTAATACATTCTTGGGAAAGATATGATTTGGTCCCAAAAAACTCTTTGTGGCATTAGTCCTGTTTCTCTATTTTTTAGCATCCTCAGCAGTAATATACACCTGCACTCAACATGTCTTTGTTTTGTCCTTATTAGATTTCAGCAGACAGACCCCAGGGTGAAGATCAATATGCTCGACTGCAAGGTGGGGACAAGAGCTGTCAACATCCAGGAATGAGGATGAACCAACAACTAGTAGGGAGAGTCACCAACCTGGACACAAACACATTACATCAAGAAAAGAGTGCAGGCATGGGCTGTGGAGCCCACTCTGGGGGTGGAGAAGGTGGACACTGAAAGTCATTAGGAGGTGGACAATGGTGGTCCTCCTGGCCTAGAACAATATCTTTCTGTGGTGCCTCATGAGCAGGCCTCCAATCATCTGTGCCGCCTTCAGCCCCCCCTCGACTCCAGAGGCCCCCATGCCAATGGAGCCTCCAGCTGCACCCAATGCTCAAACTTCTCCTGTAGGTACCTTCCTGGAACAGTAATGGGAGTCAGTGGCTGGCGCTTTGCTGTTCAAACTCTTTAGTATTTCGATCAGAGTCCTGGTTGTGCTTTAAATCACAAGTTTCTCCCATTCATGAGAGGTCAAAAACTTCTTCAAGATCAAGATTCTGAAGGCTGCTCTCCACTCAAGTGGCATCCTCAGTTAATATTTTCTGACACTCATTTCCACTCACCTGATCTATACATTTACTAACGCCTTCCACATTATCCTAATCCACGGTCCTAAATTCAGCATTGTTTTTAAATACTAAAGGATAATCTTTCAGAATTGCAATTCTCTTTAAATTCCAAATCTTTCTGTCACCTAATTATTCAGCTCTGCATAGTACTTTTATGATTTTCATTCTTACAGAGAATTGACTCTTTTATTCACTTTCCAGAGTTTCTTAGACTTCACCCCACATATTCTTCCATATTCACCCAATTAGAGCCCCTCTGAGAATAAAATATTTCCATGTATTTGATATGAGTACTAACAATTTACCCCCCACCCCCTTCATAGAAATATTATTACACGATGACTCTAAATATTACACAGGATTACTTTTAGTTCTTGCTCTTCTACCTCTCATGATTCATGAAAGGAGTTCCCTTTAAAGCATCATTAATAGATATTCCGTAAGCCCAAACAATTTTAAGCATGTGCACCTCCTTATCCCCAGTTTTACTCATAGCCAATTGTATGGCCCCTTAGGTACTCTATTAAACCATTTAATCACGCTATTACTACTAGGATAGTAGCGTGACGTGGTTCGGTGTTTTATACCAACTCTGCAAAATAATGTTTTGACTTACTGAAAGTGAACTGCACACCTTTGGCGCTTATGACTTGGACACCATATCAATGAAATTTAACTCAAAATCAATGTCTTACTTGTTTACCAGCTAAATCACAGGCCATCTAAAAATACATTATACAATTCACTAATGTACTTCGACTGAAGTTCTAAAGACCCATTATGTCAATCACTCCCATGTAATGCACTTCGATTGCAGTCCTATAGATCAACTATGTCAATCGTTCCCATGTAATGCACTTCAATTGGAGTCCTATAGACCCATTATTTCAATCGCTCCCATGTAAGGCACTTCAATTGGAGTCCTATAGATCAATCATGTCAATCGCTACCATTTAATGCACTTCGATTGAAGTCCTATAGACCCATTATGTCAATCGCAACCATTTAATGCACTTCGATTGAAGTCCTATAGACCCATTATGTCAATCGCAACCATTTAATGCACTTCGATTGAAGTCCTACAGACCCATTAGGTCAATCCCTACCATTTAATGCACTTTGATTGGAGTCCTACAGACCCATTAGTTCAATCCCTACCATTTAATGTACTTTGATTAGAGTCCTATAGACCCATTATGTCAATTGTTACCATTCAAACCACTTCGATTGAAGTCTTATAGACCCATTATGTCAATCGCTACCATTTAATGCACTTCGATCAGAGTCCTATAGACCCATAATGTCAATCGCTACCATTTCCCAGAGCTACATTTGAACAATTGGTTCACATTTTAGGTCTTAAAGTAGTTAGCAGTTTATCACCATTGACACCGGCAGCACAATTCCTTACAATTCTCTCTAAACAAACATCATTTTTTTTTAACATTCTCCTTAGTTGAAACAGATCTGTAAATTGTGGCAAAAACTACAGTTTGTGTCAGAGAAAGAAGGGAGGTAAAACTTAGCAAGACGATATTCAAGGTAAATGCCAGGTAAGTCAAAGTAAAACTGTGGCCACAGCTCTATAGCAGATAGGAGAAGACTGAAAGCAGGGACAAGGAGAGAGAAACAGGAGGCAGACAAGAACCAGATTTGATCAAAGTAATGGGTGTCCTGGTATTCGACAATCAACGTATATGGATTTATAGATGGACTTATAGAGCTCAACAGATGCTCTGAAGAGTGTCCTGGCACTGAGGCTATACGGCGGTGAATCAAGCCAAATAAAAAACCCAAGTCTTCAATTGTTTCTTAAATGCCAATCCATACATTTCTAGATCCAGCTCTAGAGGCAGTTTATTGCAGGCAATGGGTGCTGAAAAAGAGAAAGAGCGACCGCCTTTTCTTGAGCTATTACTTCTTGGCACTACCACCAATGCCAACAGAGAGGAGCAGAGCTCCCTTGTGGGTGAGATATTGAAGCCTGCATGATATAGGGATCTGTGGGTGAAGGCAAGCACTTTAAACAGGATCCCTTTCCTGGCAGGAAGGCAATGAAGAGAATGTAAATAGAGCAAGGCTGCACATTTAAAAGGGAGCTTAAGAAGAAGTCATGTAACTGCATTTTGAACTACCTGAAGCCTATTAATCAGGTAGTCTGCCTTGTATAGGTTCAAAGATTGATGTACTCAGTGCAAGGTGGACCGCCACTGACAACAGCACTGAGACAGGTAGGATTCAGAAGGGCCTGGTCCTGACAACAGACATCTTTCTTTTACCAGAGATCAAGCCAGAGGTCTCACTGCAGACAGACATGCACTTCAACTGACAGTGGACCGACTATGAAATGCAACTTAAACCTAGAATGTAAAGAATATCCAGAATACATGACAGAAAAGACTGCAAGGAGACAGGGAGAACCCCAAGGCAAGGAGCTGTGGGCAAAGCTTCAGCAATCAAGAACATGAATACAATCCAGGGATCAAGAGCATGTTGTATCCTAAAGGCACTGGGACAAGTAATATCCTGTTGGTATATTGAATAAACACAGGAATTCAGAACAAGGTCAGAATAATAAGTCAGAAAATCAATCAATCAATCAATCAGTAATTTGTAAAGTGCGCTACTCACCCGCTAGGGTCTCAAGGCGCTGGAAAAAGGAAGGGGAAGGACTGCTCCTGCTCGAATAACCAGGTCGTAAGGCTTTTCCTGAAAGTCAGGAGGTCCTGGGTCTGTCGTAGGTGGGCGGGGAGGATGTTCCAGGTCTTGGCGGCGAGATGGGAGAAGGATCTGCAGTCGGCTGTAGTTCGATGGATGCGAGGGACGGCGGCGAGGACAAGGTTGGCGGAACGGAGTTGGCGGGTGGGAGTGTGGAAGGTGAGTCACTAGTTGAGGTAGGTGGGGCCCGTGTTGTGAAGAGCTTTGTGGGTGTGGATGAGGAGTTTGAAGGTGATACTCTTGGTGACGGGAAGCCAGTGTAGGTCTCTGAGGTGGGCTGAGATGTGGTCGTGGCCTGGTATGTTGAGGATGAAGCATGCAGAGGCGTTCTGTATACGTTGTAGTTTCTTCTGGAGCTTGGCTGTGGTTCCTGAGTAGAGGGCGTTTCCATAGTCTTATCTGCTGCTGATGAGGGCGTGGGTGACCATCCTTCTTGTTTTGTTGGGGATCCATCTGAAACTCTTGCGAAGCATGAGGAGGGTTTTGAAGCAGGATGATGAGACGGCGTTGACTTGCCGGGTCATGGTGAGCGATGAGTCTAGGATGAAACCTAGGTTGCGTGAGTGGTTGGTGGGCGTTGGTGCGGTTCCTATAGTGGCTGGCCACCAGGAGTCATCCCATGCAGAGCGGTTAGGGCTGAGGATGAGGATCTCTGTCTTGTCTGATTTAAGTTTGAGGTGGCTCTTCTCCATCCAGTCGGCATGCAGTTCGTCGTGGAGGTTGGTTCTGGCAGTGGCGGGGTCCGTGTTGAGCGAGAGGATCAGCTGGGTGTCATCGGCATAGGAGACGATGTTGAGGTTGTGGGATCGGACGATGTTGGCAAGCGATGCCATGTAGATTTTAAAAAGCGTAGGGCTGAGAGAAGACCCTTGGGGGACACCGCAGATGTTCTTGGTGGCTTCCGACAGGAAGGGAGGGAGGAGAACTCTCTGGGTTCTGCCGGAGAGGAAGGATGTAATCCAGCCCAGGGCCTTGTGGCAGATCCTGGCGTCGTAAAGGCGAGTGCAGAGGGTGTGGTGGCAGACGGTGTCTAATGCAGCTGAGAGGTCCAGGAGGATGAGGGCCGCGGTATCGCCTTTGTTCAGCATGGTCCTGATGTCGTCGGTTGCGGCGATGAGGGCGGTCTCAGTGCTGTGGTTCCTGTGGAATCTGGATTGGGAGATATCTAACATGTTGTTGTCCTCCAGGAAGCGGGTCAGATGGCTGTTGATGATCTTCTTGATGACCTTTGCCGGGAAGGGAAGGAGGGAGATGGGTCGGTAATTCTTGAGGTCTTCGGGGTCTGCTTTGGAAACAAAGGGACCCACTGCCAACTCAGAAAATACATGGAAGAAATCCAACAGGGAAAACACAGAAATCAGGACATCCAGCTAGATAATATAGGCAGAAAGAAAGGTAAGACTGTGAAGCTTGGAAAACACATTAAGTACAATGCTGCATGGTAAGCCCCAGGAAAGCATGACACTGCAAAATGCAGAAGTAGGAATCAGGACTCCTCCCAAAATGTCAAGGTTCTGCAGTGGGGCAACTGAGGAAGAAAGCAGCAGCTTCCAGTAATGGCATTTAAAGCAGTCTCTGAATGCAGAAGTCAACCTTAAATCCCTCCTCTCAGCTCAAATTCACACAGTGTGACTGGAACTCAGAACAGGTGTGAGCTGGGTGCAGCACCATGATAGTGATAGCATCCTTCCTTCATCGCTCTGCATGAGGAGCGCACTGCAGTTCCACGAAGCAACCAGTGAGCAGAATGGAGCTCCAGAGTGACACATGATTTGGATCTTGTTTCAGATTATGGCAAGAATTCATGCAAGGAAGCACATGTGCATGATTGAAGTGATAACACAGAGTTGAAGGTACATATAACAAGATTCACTAAAAAGGTACTCTCTCGTTGTCACACTCAGGTAAGGCATAGAAGTACCATAATGCATTAGAAGTTGTAAGTAAACCCTGGAATGAAGTCTGGAGTGAATCTGATTTCCAAGAGGGTTTGTAGAGTCTGTGAATAAACATTGAACTGAAGCCCAGGTTTCATGCTGGTGGAAGCAGGCAGGCAGAGGGTCTTCAAGTTGCACCAGCCGATGATGGGATCGAAGTTTGTGTTCAGATGGGTGGTGGAATAACTTTGTCACCCCTTCTTACCATTTCATAAACTACTGATAACTTTGTTAATTCCCACATATGTTTTAGATTATGATTGTTATTTTATTTGTACAACCCTGCTTCACAAAGTTCACAGCCTTCTGTAATACAGAATCCTTCTCATGCTTCCTTCCACTTTATGTCTTCAATTACAGGAAATAAGGACATGTTTCTTTTTGCATTGTCATCCGCAAAGTTTTGGATTGATGCTGCTAGTTTTTCCACTCTGAGAGTTCACTGAGGACTGCTAATCAGACCTCAGTCCCAGTGCCCTGAACTTTAAATGGTTATGTTTTATTGGCTTATACCCAATTGGCTAGCTTACTTGTAATTGACTAGTATATGATGCTCAGGGTACCAAGGGCCGGTAAATTAGTTTGTTCCAGGGACTGCATCACTAGTTGTGCCAGCCTGGGTGTGGCAAAGGTAAAACTTGCCTCTTGTCTGTTACTGCTAACTTGACTTTCTCATTTAAAGCAATGTCAAAGTCCAATCCTCGCTTTCTAATATATATCTATATATATATATATATATATATATATATGTGTGTGTGTCACCCCTAAGGTAGGCCTCTCAAGCCCGAAGGCATTGTGTTGTAAGGTGGAAAGTGGAACATGTAATTTGACATGGTCCAACAGTAAAAACCCACAATTGTCATTCTTACTGTGGAAAAGGCTAGTAGGCCCATTGGGAAGTGCAGTGTTACAGACTGACACCTTAGCCCTGCATACTACTGTTTGGGACTATTGAAGTTCAATCAATCAATCAGAATTTTATAGAGCGCACACCTCACCCATAGGGTCTCAAGGCGCTTTGGGGGTTAGGGGTGGGTCCTCTCTGAGCCAGGTGTCAAGGTCCTCCCTGAATTGAGGTAGTGCCAGTGACTGGCTGAGGAGAAGAGCCAAAGTGTTCCAGCCCTTTGCCGCGAGGTAGGCGAAGAATCTTCCTCCAGCCGAGGTCTTCCATATGTGAGATTTGGTGGCTAGTGGATGTTGAGCAGAGCAGAGAGGTATGGTTGGGTAGTAGAAGTTGATGCAGTGGTTGAGGTAGGTGAGTCGTAGGTCGTGGAGAGCCTTGTATGAATTGACAAGGATTTTGAAGTTGATCCTTTTCTCGATGGGAAGCCAGTGGCAGTTTCTTAGATGTCTGGAGATGTGTTTGTGGAGGGGGACGTTGAGGATGAGACTGGAAGAGGCATTTTGGGTGTGCTGTAGTTTCTCCGGATCAACTGGATGGTGTCGGCATAGAGGATGTTGCCATAGTCAAGTTTGCTGGTGACAAGGGTGTGGGTTATGGTTTTGCGGCAGTCACTTGGGATCCATTTGAAGATCTTCCAGAGAAGTTGGAGTATGTGGAAACAGGAGGATGCAACAGAGTTGACTCGGCAAGACATGGCTAATGATGAATCCAGGATGAAGCAGAGTTGTGTGCGAGGTTTGTTGGAGTGGGAGGAGTTCTGAGAATAGAAAGCCACCAGGAGTCATCCCAGTCTGATGTGGAGGGTCCCAGGATAAGGATCTCGGTCTTGTCAGAGTTGAGCTTGAGGCAGATCTCATTCATCCAGGTGGTGATGGCTTCCATCCTGTTGTGGAAATTCTTCTTGGCAGTTCTGGGGTTTTCGTTCAGTGAGATGATCAGCTGGGTGTCATTGGCATAGGAGACAATGTTCAGTCCATAGTTCCTGACGATGGACACGAATGGGGTCATGTAAATCTTGAAGAGTGTGGGGCTCACGGAGGAGCCCTGAGGTACTCTGCAGCTGATCTCCGTAGGTTCTGAGAAGTAAAGCAGGAGTCTGACTCTCTGTGTTCTGCCGGTCAGGAAGGAGCGCCTCCACTGTAAGGCCTTTCTGCGGATCGGTGATGCCAGCTGCGTGGAGTCTGAAGCAGAGGGTGTAATGGGAGACCATGTTGACGTCCGATAAGTCCAGTAGTATGAGGGCTGCTGTTTGGCTTCTGTCGAGGAGCGAGCATATGTCATCTGTGCCAGTGAGGAGGGCAGTCTCCGTGCTGTGGTTGCTCCTGGAACCTGTTTGGGAGATGTCCAGGATGTTGTTATCCTCAGTGTGTTTGTGGAGCTGTGCATTGATGGCCTTTTAATGACCTTGGCTGGGAAAGGCAGCAGAGAGATGGGGCAGTAGTTCTGGAAGCCCAGGGGGTCAGCCATGGGTTCCTTCAGGAGCAGGCAGATCTCCTCGTGCCTCCAGTCTTTGGGGAAGGTAGCCATCTCCATGGGCAGTTGAGAGAGTGACAGAGCTTAGGTGTGATGGAGGTACTGGCTTTGCTGAAAATGTGGTGAGGACAGGGATCAGTGGGGACTCTGGAGTGGATGCTGCTCATGATTGAGTGGGTCTCGTCCGTGGCGAGGGTGGTCCAGCAGTGCAGGATCTGTGAAGGTTCAGAGGATCCGAGCTGAAGTGTTGTTGGTGAGTTCGGAGGGTCTTGTGGTCACAGATGTTCTTGATTTTTCGATGGAAGAAGGTGGCTAGTCTGTCACAGAGGTCCTGAAAATGGGGGATGTTTGCCGGGTCCAATTGGGGTTTGTCGAACTCTTTAAGCACGGCGTAGGGCTCATTGGTGTTGTGAGCGGTGGTGCTGATAGGGTCCTGCAGGGTGGCTTTCCTGGTAGATCTGGTGGTAGGAGTAGATAGCGGCTTTGAAGGCCACAATGTCTTCCGGGGACCTGCTGTTTCTCCATCTTTTTTCTAGCAGTCACCAGATGCGCCTGGAGTCCTGTAGTGTGGGGGAAAACCAGATTCGGGCTTGTGCGTAGCTGAGGTCGTTCGGAGAGGTATTGGGGTGCTGGTGCATTCGGAGATCCATTGATGGAAGTTCTGTGCTGAGATGTTTACATCTGTGGCAAGGGAAGGAGGTGACTTGCCGAGGGTGTTGCTGAGCTATTCCTCTGTGATCTGGTTCCTTATTCTACAAGGGGAACAGAGGGGGTGGAGGTAGAAGGTCGGTGTGGTGATGGAGAAATGAATGCAGTGGTGGTCAGTCCAATGTATCGTGGAGGTGTTGTTGACGGTGATGTTGTTGCTGGCAGAGAAAATGGGTGAGTGTGTAGCCAGTGATATGTGGGGGCCAGGTGACCAGTTGCTAGAGGCCTATTGTGGCAAGGTTTTCAAACAAGGATGCAGTATTGAGGTCATTGCAGTTGTCTATGTGGTATTTGAGGTCTCTGAGGTGAGAGTAGTTTGTGGAAGAAAGTGTGTGGGGGTATATACTGTCTACAATGGAATCGCTGAAGGCTGGTCAGGGGCCGGGTGGCCTGTAAATGAGGGTGCCATGGTAGGTGGACTTAGCGGTGATGTGCCTGCGGGTGGAGGTGGGCCTCAAACTGAGAGTCAGGCAGGCTCTCAGATCGATTTGCAGCAGAAGCAGCAGTAGCAGCAACAGGTGGAACTGTGCAGAGGGGAGCGAGCACATGCTGAACAGGAGATCAAATGAGACACCCTCTCACTGCACAGTTGGCACCATTAAGAAGGGGAGGGAGGTTGGAGGGTCTACTGGGAGGTGGGAGGGTGGGAAAATGCTTCTCAGTGAGGTGGTGGGGACGTAGGGGCAGCGGCGGCAGGGAAACAGAGCGTAGGAAAAGGAAAAGTCACTAAAAGTAAAAAGGAGAAAAGGAGAGTTGGTACTGTAAGTTATCAAACAACTCTTTACAGTACGACCAACTTGATCCTCAAGTCGAAATTATTGTAAATTACTGCAGTGTGCAACCTTTATAAAGTTGCACATGGTGCCTGTACCTGAGACAGCCTTCTGCCCTCCTGGAGAGATGTGCAAATGACTCCCAGGAAAGAACTGTAGGAAAGTACCATCTTGCCTGGCATGTTACCCCCATATTTCACTGTACATATGTTGTTTTAGTGTATGTGTCACTGGGACCCTGCCAGCCAGGGCCCCAGTGCTCATAAGTGTGCCCTGTATGTGTTCCCTGTGTGATGACTAACTGTCTCACTGAGGCTCTGCTAACCAGAACCACAGTGGTTATGCTCTCTCTGCTTCCTAAATTGACACTAACAGGCTAGTGACCAATTTTACCAATTCACATTGGCATACTGGAACACCCTTATAATTCCCTAGTATATGGTACTGAGGTACCCAGAGTATTGGGGTTCCAGGAGATCACTATGGGCTGCAGCATTTCTTTTGCCACCCATAGGGAGCTCTGACAATTCTTACACAGGCCTGCGACTGCAGCCTGAGTGAAATAACGTCCACGTTATTTCACAGCCATTTACCACTGCACTTAAGTAACTTATAAGTTACCTATATGTCTAACCTTTACCTGGTAAAGCTTGGGTGCTAAGTTACTTAGTGTGTGGGCACCCTGGCACTAGCCAAGGTGCCCCCACATCGTTCAGGGCATATTCCCCGGACTTTGTGAGTGTGGGGACACCATTACACGCGTGCACTGTACATAGGTCACTACCTATGTACAGCGTCACAATGGTAACTCCGAACATGGCCATGTAACATGTCTAAGATCATGGAATTGTCACCCCAATGCCATCCTGGCATTGGGGAGACAATTCCATGATCCCCGAGTCTCTAGCACAAACACGGGTACTGCCAAACTACCTTTCCCGGGGTTTCACTGCAGCTGCTGCTGCTGCCAACCCCTCATACAGGTTTCTGCCCTCCTGGGGTCCAGGCAGGCTTGGCCCAGGAAGGCAGAACAAAGGACTTCCTCAGAGAGAGGGTGTTACCCTTTGGAAAAAGGTGTCAGGGCTGGGGAGGAGTAGCCTCCCCCAGCCTCTGGAAATGCTTTGATGGGCACAGATGGTGCCCATCTCTGCATAAGCCAGTCTACACCGGTTCAGGGATCCCCCGGCCCTGCTCTGGCGCGAAACTGGACAAAGGAAAGGGGAGTGACAACTCCCCTGACCTGCACCTCCCAGGGGAGGTGCCCAGAGCTCCTCCAGTGTGCTCCTGACCTCTGCCATCTTGGAAACAGAGGTTCTGCTGGCACACTGGACTGCTCTGAGTGGCCAGTGCCAGCAGGTGACATCGGAGACTCCTTCTGATAGGCTCTTGCCTGTGTTGCTGGCCTATCCTCCTTCCTAGGTAGCCAAGCCTCCTTTTCTGGCTGTTTGGGGTCTCTGCTTTGGGGAATTCTTTAGATAACGAATGCAAGAGCTCATCAGAGTTCGTCTGCATCTCTCTCTTCACCTTCTGCCAAAGGATCGACCGCTGACTGCTCAGGACGCCTGCAAAACCGCAACAAAGTAGCAAAGACGACTACTGCAACCTTGTATCGCTGATCCTGCCGCCTTCTCGTCTGTTTTCCTGATGGTGCATGCTCTGGGGGTAGCCTGCCTCCTTCTTGCTCCAGGAGCTCTTTAGAAATCTCCCGTGGGTCGACGGAATCTTCCCCCTGCAACCGCAGGCTACAAAAGACTGCACCACCGGTCCTCTGGGTCCCCTCTCAGCCCGACGAGCGTGGTCCTTGGAACTCAGCAACTCTGTCCAAGTGACTCCCACAGTCCAGTGACTCTTCAGTCCAAGTTTGGTGGAGGTAAGTCCTTGCCTCCCCACGCTAGACTGCATTGCTGGGTACCGCGTGATTTGCAGCTGCTCCGGCTCCTGTGCACTCTTCCAGGATTTCCTTCGTGCACAGCCAAGCCTGGGTCCCCGACACTCTAACCTGCAGTGCACAACCTCCTGAGTTGTCCTCCGGTGTCGTGGGACTCCCTTTTGTGTCTTCGGGTGAGATCCGGTTCACTCCTCTTCCAAGTACCTGTTCCGGTACTTCTGCGGGTGCCTCCTGCTTCTGTAAGGGCTCCCTGACTTGCTGGGCGCCCTCTCTGTCTCCTCATCCAAGTGGCGATATCCTGGTCCCTCCTGGGCCACAGCAGCATCCAAAAACCCTAACTGTGACCCTTGCAGCTAGCAAGGTTTGTTTGCAGTCTTTCTGCGTCGGAATACCTCTGCAAGCTTCTTCACGACGTGGGACATCCATCCTCCAAAGGGGAAGTTTCTAGCCCTCTTCGTTCTTGCAGAATCCACAGCTTCTACCATCCGGTGGCATCTTCTTGCACCCTCAGCTGGCATTTCCTGGGCATCTGCCCACTCCCGACTTTGTCGCGGCTCTTGGACTTGGTCCCCTTGTTCCACAGGTACTCTCGTCCGGAAATCCACTTTGGTTGCATTGCTGGTGTTGGTCTTCCTTGCAGAATTCCCCTATCACGACTTCTGTGCTCTCTGGGGAATATAGGTGCACTTTACACCTACTTTTCAGGGTCTTGGGGTGGGCTTTTTTTCTAACCCTCACTGTTTTCTTACAGTCCCAGCGACCCTCTACAAGCTCACATAGGTTTGAGGTCCATTCGTGGTTCGCATTTCACTTTTGGAGTATATGGTTTGTGTTGCCCCTATACCTATGTGCTCCTATTGCAATCTACTGTAACTTTACATTGCTTGCATTACTTCCTTTTGCTATTACTGCATATTTTTGGTATTGTGTACATATATCTTGTGTATATTTGGCATCCTCATACTGAGGGTACTCACTGAGATACTTTTGGCATATTGTCATAAAAATAAAGTACCTTTATTTTTAGTATATCTGTGTATTGTGTTTTCTTATGATATTGTGCATATGACACCAGTGGTATTGTAGGAGCTTTGCATGTCTCCTAGTTCAGCCTAAGCTGCTCTGCTATAGCTACCTTCTATCAGCCTAAGCTGCTAGAAACACCTCTTCTACACTAATAAGGTATAACTGGACCTGGTACGGAGTGTAAGTACCCCTTGGTTCCCACTACAAGCCAGGCAAGCCTCCTACAAGGACTCAATAGAAGTCTGTTTGGGGGAGAGGTGTTACCTTTCCAGGGCAGGAAGCCACACATACGTTGGCCCAAAAGACAAGATTCAAAGGGGAAGCTGCCTTTGAGGACAATGGCAAACACTTGGGAGAGAGACTACTCTATTCCTTAGGTAGACAGGCTGGCCATAGGGACAGAGTTGGGAAGCCAGTTGTCAAATTGTTTTATTAGAGGTGCGTGGACTCCTTGGTAGCCACAGTTCTGGGTTGGGCTTACGAGCTCTGCATATTGGGAGAGGGGTTCTGACCACCTTGAGATTGGGAAGAATGGAGCCTTCTGAGGTAGGTAAATGCCACACTTTACAGGAAGTGATCATCCTGAGGGACGGAAACTGGGAGACCATTGGCTAATGACCTCAACCTCCCATTAGGGCATTTTCTAGCATAAAATGGCACACCTGGTATCCAGAATACATATGATTTTGGACTGGAGAAGAAGACTCCATAAGGACTGTCTGCTGCACCAAGGATCCAGTGAAGAGAGCATGTACTGCCATGGACTACATCTCCTGTGCCAGGAGGCTATCAAAGTAATAGGGACTGTGCCTGATGTGTCATGCACATGGAGAACTTAACACAAGAGACTCAAAGGATCTGTTAAGTGACTTCATGTTCGCAGCATATGGCAAAAACAGCTGAAAAAACTTTTGGGGCAAGTTAGAAGCCCAGATTCCATGCAGCCCAAGGGACTAAGAACCAATGCTCAAACATTAGCCCCACGTCTACTAGACCTGGATGAGTTGTTGGAGTGCAGTTATGGTGCCCAGAAGTCAAGTTACCACCAAAAGAAGAAAAATGCTGAAACTGCTGTACCACGTGACTGGTAGCCCAGAAGCTACATGACTATAACCAAGCTTGAAAGGACTTTGAGAGACGTTGACCCCTGTGGCAAAGATTGCCTCACCAAGCCCAGAGACCAAGGAGTAACCCCAGGAAATCCCTGTCAACTACACAGCATCTTCAGCATTATTTGGGTCATTCTGACCCTGGCGGCCAACGATCGCGGAAGCACCGCCAACAGGCTGGCTGTGCTTCCTGGCCAATTCTGACCGCAGTGGTAAAGCCGCGGTCAGAAAAGGGAAACCGGTGGCTTCCCGCCGGTTTTCCCCTGGCCATAGAAATCCTCCATGGCGGCGCTGCGCCGCCATGGGGATTCCGACCCCCTTCCCGCCATCCTGTTCCTGGCGGTTCTTACCGCCAGGTACAGGATGGCGGGAACGGGTGTCATGGGGCCCCTGGGGCACTGGGGCCACTGGCATGGGCAGTGCAGGGGCCCCCTAACAGGGCCCCATAAAGATTTTCAGTGTCTGCTTTGCAGACACTGAAAATCGCGACGGGTGCCACTGTACCCGTCGCACCCCTTCAACTCCGCCGGCTCCATTCGGAGCCGGCTTCATTGTTAAGGGGCTTTCCCGCTGGGCCGGTGGGCGGCCTTCTGGCGGTCGCCCGCCGGCCCAGCGGGAAAGTCAGAATGACCGCCACGGTCATTTGACCGCGGTACGGTCTTCTGGCGGAATGACCCCCTATGTGTCCCCTACATCAGGAGCACTCCAGTAGAAGTCAATGGCAGGAAGCCACTGACACTGAAACTGGACTGGAGACTGCTTCTGTCATGGAAGTAACTTTCTGGGGACCTTGCTGTAATCATCCTGCTGAGTTGGCCACCTAAAGTAAATTTGAGCAACAAAATTGATACTTACGCACATTTTTTTCCTCAAAATGTTTCTAAGTGTCAAATTTTTATATTTGTCAAAGCTTGTTCTTGGTTGAGGGAAGAATTGTGATTCACTATACCTTGGAAATTGTGTACATCCTTAACTTTCCTTGTGGATATTTTCAGTTTCAAAATCGAATCTATTATAAATTGGTGTCAGATTTTTTGAGTGTCTCATTTGTTTCCCCTTCTTCTGATTTGCAGCTTTTTTAATGCTTTACACTTGTTCCTTTATGTAGGCCTGACTGCTCTGAGTCATAGCTCCCCAGGGTCAGTGAAAGGTTTAACAACTAAAAGCTGATTGTTCCTAAAGTACATGGTAAGGTATTAGCTGATGAGGCAGCACAATCACACTATGTGATATACCTCATTTCCTCACACAGTAACACACTGCTCATGAATCAATGTAATTTGATGATCCTCCTATTCATTGTCAACACATTCCTATCAATCGGCATTCTACACATAAAATGTGGGTGAAACTTCCCTTGTCAATGGTGATTGCACCTTTCATCCTTTCAAAATCTCTTTGTCAATACCCACATAAAATAAACTTGTGTTTGTTCTTCAATATTTGTCGGAAATTCAAGACTTAAGGGGAAATCCCTAGACATTCTTTGCACAATAGTCTTCAAACTCAAGAAATTATCTTACTCACTCCTTGTTCAAGGGATTCATGGTTTTTTGAAAAGCTTCTACTAAAGTTTCGGAACAACACGATCTTCACCTAAAATATGGCCTAAATATATAACGGATTGTACATCAAATGAAAATTGTTATATGTCAGTGTTAACCCTTTCCTTTTTAAAATGCTTAATACATTTTCCATTTTTAGTCTTATCAAATAATAGGTACATCAGCATATGGCACACGTCGGCTGCATGGGCTAGCCCGCATGGCATTCTTCTATGCTGGTAACATCCCATGGATGAAATAACGGGCATCTACGACATTTCATGGTAAGTTCCCAATAGATCCATGGAAGTTCAAAAATTTTAGGAATATTTAATTAGTCAACAAGAATATTGTTGTTTTAAGAACGTATATCAATACATAATCTGATTTTTCCATTGCTATATTTAGGTACAACAACAGTGGAAATTTTATTCTGACAATTCTATTGCTTCTATAATGCCCGTATTATCCAATTTCTTCTCAATGTTTTCCTTCAAAAAGATAGAGATGTTCCCCACTTTAAGAAAGTTAAGACATGTGTTGCCCTACAATATAATTTGATGCCTGTATTCCCACTAAAGGCATTCAGGAATCTTTTTAGCATAATGTTTCCTATATCTTCTCCTTCATCAGTGGTCATAGCCAGAGGTCGGTTACTACGGTTCATAATCAGATGGCAGTTACCTTGATCATACCATCCCAGGACAGAGGGATCATTTTCGGAAAGTACAATTTGTAAATTATTTTTCTGTTTCGAAATCGAATTATTATTGTTCTTTATCTGAACATTTCAATTCTCTCACCAGAAAACCCTTCATGATTTACATCATATTCATTCAATGTTATTTACAAACTTCTTCCTCCAATCCTCCTCATTTATGATAGTGTATGCTGGTTCGGAATCTACATAGATGCGTATGTTAATACCGCCCCCATCACATGTAGAGGTTCCTTTTTTTTACCATCTCTATCGCTACCATGCAAAACAAAGGAGTCCTCAGCATCAGAGATATTATTGACTCGGCTAAGAGCTTCTTCAGTGTGTGACGTCCTCCATCTACACACTCAACATTATTGCTTTTTTTACAAGCATTTGGAAAATGGTCTATCATCCCACATAAAGGGTATTTTAAGGAGGGGGCATGTTTTATTGTAAGCTAAACTTGATTTACTGTTGCAGCAATAACATCTGAGAATTTCTTTAACTTGTTCTTTACTACTAGTATTACTTTTCTGATACCTAGAGGACTTCAGTTCTTTGAGTTTTATCTTTCTTCTCCATCATCAGGAATTTCCTTTTCTCCCACTTTGACTGCATTAGAACTTCTGATAGATTATTCCACCTGTTTGACTGTCACAAACATTTCCTGAAGCTCTGCGTCGCCACTCACCCATAAACTTTCTTGTATTGTGAAATCTTTGGTATGCATGACTATCTCATTTCTAATGAGTTTTTCTTGTAAGCTTCCAAATTTACAGTCAAGAGGCAATTTCTTAAGATTGGCAATGTATTCATCAAAGGTCTCATACATCTCCTGCTTCATCTGAAAGAATGTATACCTTATGATACTAATGCATGCATTCAATGTATAGTAACTATCAAAATCAGCAAATGCTTTTTCACTCATTCATTTATCATTCCTAGAACTGAATGTCAAGTGATTCACATATCAACCTAAATGTACATCACCTCCCCAGAATCCTTAGTTACATGCCCCACTGAGTGTAAACATACTCTTTTTTTCCTTTCAGCAGCTAACTTTAATTCTTCATCATATATAATAATTGAGGAAATATGATTTGCCTTCTGTCCACTTCACACATGGGTTAACTTCTACAGGACAGAATGCTTGTGGAGTTGGTGATGAAAAATATTGGGAGCTCATGTTGGAATAGGATGATGCACGACAAAGAAGCGGTGAATTTGTTCAGTGTCCTCTCTTCACCACGTGGACTAGCTCAGTGAAGTATTGTCTCTCATCGAACCGTTCTCATTAAAGTTTCAGCATAAAAACAGTCACATCACCGTTTCCTCTTTTCCAGGTGAAACAGTAAAGATTTCTCCCCCCAAAATAATTCACCTTGAATTCCACTTGAGAACTTAATTTCCATGCGGGCCTCTGCATCAGCCCTTCATTGCAATCCCCAATGGTGGCAAGTAATGTCATGTTACATGACCCTAGCGTGATCTCTCTGACTCAAGTTGCACAGCATCACAGCTAGAGGAGAAGAGATGAAGCTGAAGTTGCAGTCAGAGCTCTGCGTCAACAACATGGAGTCAGAGCTCTGCGTCAACAACATGGAGCTCAAAGTTCTGCAGCAGGTCACAGATTCAAAGCCGCTATTGTGCAGCAGTTGTTGCTCAACAACCGTAGGCAGAAAGAGATATCAAAAACACAGACCACTTCACTAGCGCTTGGTAAGGAGGTTCACCAATTGTGCTAATACTACCCATTGATTTAAAATTCTAGATCAATTGCAATGTTCATGTAGTGGATGAAATACCAAAATGTTGAATAGTTCCTACGATGCTCCAAATAACCATTGCCAAATTGTGAAGGAGGAGTCCACAAATATGGTTTCCAAGTTTTATTCCAGGTCTCAAACAGCTGGAGCAAGAGCTCCAGCAAATGCTCCTGCTCCTCTGCTTCTTCCAGGCAGCTTATCTCAAGAGATTCTAGCATCCAGTAAACATGGTTCTGTCTGCCTCAAGAATAAGTCGAGGAAAACATTGTCTCCCCTCAATCCATCTGTATCGGACTGCTTCAGCTGTGGGCAGTCTTGCCATCGTCAATGGTCAAACGCGTGACCCAGTGGAAGATATAAATGTTGTGGTCAAAGAGTGTGCCGGAGGGCGCCCAGGAACATTTGCCCCCAGGCCAGGAACATAATTCTGATCCTCCCCCCTCTGGCTTGGTGGAGTGCTTTATTCTTCTTGTGGAATAATATTTTATTTTTACCATTTGACATACTATTAGGAATTTATGAACTGTAGACCTCATTTACAAGTGGCCAGTGCCACCGATGCGTCGCTTATTTGAATGCACCAGTGGCATGGGCTGCAGGGCCTTAGGTCACGCAAAGCCTCCCCGCATGGCTTTACATGGCCTTGTAGATTTGGCACCATTTCACACATTACTCTGAGTGAAAGGGGCGTTCCATGGGTGTTGCTGTAGGTGTTCTGACACAACACCCATGGAATGTGACACATTCCCATATTTACAAGGATTTGTAAACCTGGGCTGCATCAGTATCCTACCCCACATGGTGCAAGGGGGAAAAATAACATTGCCTCTCCCTGTTTTTTCCTCAATCTCATGATTGTTTTTGTGCAGTGAGGTGTCCCTTCCTGCACAAAAATAATAATCCCTGCAATGCAGGTACCCTTGGACCGTGGTGCAACGGTGTCTGTGCTGGTGCAAGGAAGCAATTTTTGCACCAGCGCATGGACAAGAACCGGAATGTGCCGTATTTTATAGTCACGGCGCATTCCTGCCCTTTTGTTTTGACACAGGGCAGCACAGAAAAAAGGCTTGCAATGCTGCTTTGTGCCCTAACTTTGCAAATGAGGCCCTGTGTTTTCAGACTGCATATTTTGGACAATATATCACATAGAATTGGCTGATTTTCTCCTATGTAAATAGATTTCTGTGCTCACGTTTCTCCATATATTATTATTATTTCCCCACTCCCATTCTAGTTTACCTTTCCCCTCTGACCAAAGACACAATTTATTTTTCTTTTGCAAAATCCTAAAGACAGAATATATTACTTTGAAGCGTGATTATTAAATATATATTTCCATTTAAAAGCTCTTAAAATGACATTATATTTTCTTTATTTCTTAGTAATTAGTGGCTGTTGATTAACTATTAATCCAAATACTGTCCTGATTATGAAATGCATAGTTCTATAGATGAAGTTAGACCAGTGCATAATTTGTGCTTGTTGTTTCCAGTGCGGAGCACCGGTACTTATTGTTGAGGGCCGGAGCTTAGTTTTCTGCATCAGACAGTTACTGCAAGCAAAAGATACAAATGGGAAAGGTGAGGAAGAGAAAAAAGAAAACACATTCAAAGGGAAATAGCAGAAAGCTGCAAGAGTGATCTGAAGAGGCAGGGAGTGGCTATGAATGGATTAAAGAGGCCCGAGAAGGCTTCAGGATTACGCTGCCTCGATGTTCTGTATTTGCACATTTAGGGCCATATGTATGAACACTTTTTCCCAATGACACAGAATGGGTAAAAACCTTTGGTACATCTGGCCCTTAATTGCAGCAGCCGCGTGTTTCACAGGAGAGCTTTGGGCACCGGCCCGTTTTTATTTACAAATCAAGCTCTGAGTTAGAAATTTACTTCAAACTGATTTACATCATCAACACTTATATTGTCAATAAATTATTAAAAAATACAAGATGTCTGGAAATATTATATAATGTGTTAATTTTAAATGTACTCACACATGTCTTTTTAACACATGCTGTTTTTTGAGTGGTGCATATAGACGTTACTTCACCTGTGTGTGTGAGCAAATGTATCGTTAACAGAGAAGAGAATAGGACAGGTATGTGATCAATAATTATACTGCATATCCTACAGTGACTTTAATGATGTTATCAAAGATGTCATGACAGTTATAATCTGTCAGGTAATTAGCAGTGCATGGCGAGGGTGCGAGTAATAGTTACCTTAGGGCATGAGTTATAGTTACTTGAGGTCAATCTAACTATAACTGGTGATTTTTTATGGTTCTGTACGTTTAAAATGTGACCCTAACTATACCGTCCCTGTAACTTTTGTTTCTTTTAAGTGAATTTCTATGTTTTTTTTAACTCTATTTCTTAACTATAACGTCCCTGTAACCTTTGGTGTTTTTTAGTGAATTACTATGTTTTTTTTACATGTAGTAATTTTCGTTACTATACGTTAATCCAACCCCGCCTTTGTCCATGCGCCGTGGCGGTTGTCCACAGGGCCTGGCCATTGGCCAGGCCCTGAAGCCAACTCCTTATAAACCCCCAAATTTGCTCCATGCACGGCTTTTGCCTGTGCGCGGCGGAGGTTGCCTGCACGACCTAGCCTGCAGCCAGACCCAGCATCCAGCCCCCCTAACCACCCAAACCCATGCTGTGCACATTCCTTTGGCTGTGCGTAGTGGAAGTTGGCTGCGGCCTCTCTGGGTGTCCCCCAGTGGGAGGGGGCCGAGAGCCTCCTGCATTACTGTAAAAATGCCCTCAGGACTTGGCCCACCTGGGGGCTTTAAAATTACAAAGTGCAGGAGCCCGCCCTTCGTTTTTTAAATGTTTTTTGCCGAAGATCAGTGACCCCATTACGACTCCGCAGCAAAAATGTTTAAAAAAATGCTTTTTAGCCTTAGGGGCTCCCTTTGGGACCACAGAACCAGAGTTAAGGGGCCACGTTTTTTGTACCCTGGCCCCTTTTATTTATTTTTTACTTTTTTTTTTGACTTGGCTTCAGCTGAGTCCCAAGATGGCTGACAACAATTCAATGGCTTCTTTTGTTGAAGTATTATCAGCCGATCAGATCTCTGCACGAGATTTGGAGGGTTTACGAATCCTTCGCATCAAGATATGTACAAATTCAGATTTTCTTTAATTTCTCTAAAACTACTGAATGGAATAACACTACATTTGATTTAATTCTGTCCAGTAGTTTTGGCGCCATTGCTGTTCAAAATCTCTATGGAAAAATGGATGGGGAAAACATGTTTTGGAACCTCCTCTTTTTCTCGTCTCCCCCTGGACGGATCACCCTGAAACTTTCCAGACAGCAGCTGATGTGACTGGCAAATATTTTTGGAAAGTTTAGTGAAGATTCGTCAAGCAGCGCCAAATATAAAGGCAAGTAAAAAACGCTTTTTATATGGAAACTAGGTCCTAACTATAACTACCTAGTGATGACCCCCACTAGGTAAAATAAATAAATAAATATAATATATATGCACAATTATTTCGGTCAATGACCATAAAAACACATAAAAGTACAGTTAATTCAAATTATAGCTAAAATATATATTTTAAAAAAAGTACACATATAATAAACCTATTTAACATAAAATAGAATAAAACCACACAATTCAACCCACATAATTGGATAACCTACCCCTCCTCCATAATACACACAAATTTGTGAGGAAAAAAAAACCTGTACAAAAGCCTACACATGGCTATGAAGGATCCACTAAGATATCAAATAATTCCTTTCCTCCTGGAGCTGCCAGTATCCTAAGTCCTAAAATCAATAAAGAAATCTTTTAAAACTCAAAAAATCGATTGCCACCTCTTATTCTTGCCTTTGGATCACTTTTCAAGATTCTTAAAGCCTTCCAGTACTTTCTTACAATCACAAGCTTGCAGACAGCAATTTTCCATTTTCCACATGGGTTGAAATACTGGAGGCGGAAGAATATAAAATGTTCTTCATTTTCATTTGCCAATGAGCAATAGGGACAAAACTTTGAAGATCCACCTTGTTTGTCCCATTTTGCCCTTAACGATCTTAGCAGCAATATGCCAAACCTAAATTGGACATACAGTCGTTTTGCAATAGGCGGATAAATATTGTCCAGATACACCTCAAATATGGTGAACATTTAACATTTAAAAACTACCCTGTACGTCTCTCATTATTATAATCCAACCAAATCTGTTGCAGAACATTATCCCAATATGCTCTTTTCACTTTCTGTCTGGCACTCTTAGCAGCTACTGCTGGTCAATTCCAGAGCTCTGCCGTTCTCAGTTTCTCACACTGCAACTTAACATTTTTCAGCCAGGGGGAGGCCACACGAGTCACAGGAGATTAAATCAATTAAGGAGTCCTTATAGGGTATCAGCTCTGCGGTTGTCCATATCCTCACCTAATACAGTAGAGGTTTTAACACCACCACCAGATTTATAGGATGTAATGCCAAATCTAATCTAGGTGGGACTTGGGGCATACCCATAGGCACATTTAGCAATCCTCTGACAAAGGTATTCTATACTGTTGTGAAAAAAGAAGCATCAGCATACTCCCATATCTCTACCCCATAAGAGGCTGTTGATAATGCTGTGGCTCTATATATGTTAAGAAACAGAGACACAGCACCTCCACTAGTTACATTATGTTTCCTGTCCATTTGGTATGCTCTCTGCTTAAGCGCTATTTTACTCTTCTCCATCCGATGAGCCCAAGTCATTGTATCTGACAGCTGAACCCCTAGATAATAAAAATGTCTAACCTGTTCAATCAGGAAGCCGTCAATTTTCATTCTACCTTTAAAAGACTTGTGAGTATTTATCCCCATGAATTGTGTTTTCAATGGATTGATTTCAAGGCCACTCAATTTACAAAAGGGTGAAAAAGAATCCAATTCCACCCATAGCAGATGTACTTCACTTTACTGTGTCTTTCTTGGAATATTTTCTCATTAACGTGTAGATTTGCCTTCTCCAACTCTTTCAGAATGGCTGTAAGATGTTTCAAGTGTTCCTCCCAAGTGGAACTGAAGATGACGATGCCATCTATATAAGCTGAAGAATATCTTTGATAGTTTCTTACCACTCAGTGCATCAGATGCTGAAAAGTAGCAGGGGCCTCATAAAGGCCAAAGGAAAGTACAATGATTTGGAACAACCCAAAAGGAGTAGAGAAGGTGGTTTTCTCTCAGTCCTACTTTTATAGGGGTTTCTGCCAGTAACCTTTTGTGAGATCTATTGTGCCTGATGTATCTGGCCTTGCCTAGCCTCTCAATTAGTTCCTCAATTCGGGGAAGAGGGTAGGTATCGAACTTGGACATGCTATTAACAGCTCTGAAGTATGTGCAGAGCCATAGGCTCTCTTCAGTCTTTGGGACTAGGACAATTGGGGAAGACCAATTAATTTGGGATCCTTCTATGAAACCCTTTTTCAACATTTGCTCTACCTAGTTTTGGATAGCTATTCATTGGGAAGCTGGAATTCTATATGGTTTCTGCTTAACTACTGTACCTTCCCTAGTGGGAATAGCATGTTCTGCCAGAGTGTTTTCCTGGCAGATAATAAAATGGCTGCAAAGGGTTTTAGCATTTTTTAGGATCCTTCCTTTGTTCTTTGGATAGGGCCTCATTTACCAGAAGCTGATCTAGTGTGTTAGGTGTAAGGACCTCAGTGAAAGTATCATGTACTTGTATTGGGGTGGGGGTAACTTTTTCTTCAATAGGTTTACATGGAAGATCTTTCCCTTGTTAGAAGATAGTTTCAGTTTGTAGGTAATCTTGCCTAATTTCTTGATTATTTAAAAAGGGCCTTTCCATTTGGACTTTTGTGCAGACGTGGCAAACAGAAACAACACCCAACCCCTACCTGATAAGTCCTCCATTTCTTCCCTTTATCATATATCTGTTTCTGCCTTCTCTGGCTCTTCTCTAAGTCACTATGGGCTAGGTGTAAAAGTTTCCATATGTGTGTTCCTAACTGTTGTTTAGTATAGTCAAGTACGTTCCCATCTTCTTAGTCTGTGTCTCTTTACCATGCTTCTTGGGTGATCTCCAGTAAAGTTTGAAGTTTTTGCACACACAATAGCTCAAAAGGGGAACATCCTGGGCTACTCTGAACTTGTCCCCACAAAACAAAGAGAGCGAGGGGAAACAAGTGATCCCACTCTCTCTCTTCTCTGGACAACATTTTCTTGAGTATACGTTTGTGAGTACTATTATAACGTTCTACCAATCCGTCTGTTTGAGGATGGTACACAGATGTTTTAATATGGCAGCTGCCAATCAATCAATCATAGATTTGTATATTACGACTAATCACCCATATGGTGTCAGGGTGCTGAATGTAGGTGTGCTTCTCAAAGAGCTAGGTTTTGAGGTTCTTCCTTAACTGCTTCAGTGATGCAGACTGGCTGAGCTTGAGGGGAAGTATGTGAGCTTGAAGGCAAGTGTGTTCCATGTCTGGGCTGCTAAGTAGGAGAATCTTCCTCCTGCTTTACTTTTCCGGATCTTGGGGATGGCTGCAAGGGCAAACTGGGAGGAACTGAGACATCTGTTGGGTATGTAGAAGGTGCGGCGGTGGTAGAGGTATGCTGGTCCTGTTTTGTGCCGTGCCTTGAAGGTGTGGATCAGGAGTTTGTATGTGATGTGCTTGCTGACTGGGAGCCAGTGTAGGTTTCTGAGGTGGGAGGAGATTCGGCTGTGTCGGGGGATGTCGAAGATGAGTCTGGCTGCTGCATTCTGGACTCTTTGTAGTCTTGATTGAAGTTTCTTGGTAATGTTGGCATAGATTGCATTTCCGTAGTCCAGTTTGCTGGTGACGAGTGCATGGGTGACTGTCTTCCTCATATTGGGGGGAATCCATTTGAAAATCTTCTGCAGAAGAAGGAGCGTGTGGAAGCTTGATGAGGAGACGGTGTTAACTTGGTGGGTCATCGATAGAGAGAAGTCCAGGATGATGCTGAGGTTGTGTGCATGGTCAGTGGGGGTGGGGGCGTTGCCCAGCACGGTGGGCTACCAGAAGTAGTTCCAGTCAGAAGGGTGGAGCGGATCACGAGGATCTCTGTCTTGTCCAAGTTGAGCTTGAGGCAGCTGGCCTCCATCCAGGTGGCGATGGCTCTCATCCCATTATGGAAATTCCTCTTGGCTTGCACAGAGTCCTCGGACAGGGAGAGGATCAGTTTGGTATCATCGGCGTAGGAGACTATGTTTAAGTTATGTTGTTTGGTGATCTTAGCGAGTAAGGGCATGTAGATGTTGAAAAGCATCGGGCTGAATGAGGATCCTTGGGGCACTCCACAGCAAGTCTCTAGGTTCTGATGTGAACGGTGGTAGTCTGACATTCTGTGTTCTTGTGATGAGGAAGGACCTGATTCGGGTCAGGGTTTTGTCTCAGATGCTAGCATCATGCAGTCTTTCGCAGAGGGTAGAGTGGGGGATGGTGTCAAATACAGCAGAGAGGATGAGGAGGATGAGTGTGGCAGTACCTTCACGGTCCAGTATGATGCGTATGTCGCCAGTGGCTGTTAAGAGTGCGGTTTCGGTGCTGTGGTTACTTCTGAATCCGGACTGGGAAGGGTTTTGGATCTGGTGTGACTCAAGGAACTTGGTGAGTTGCTGGTTGACAACTTTTTCCGTTACCTTGGCTGGGAAAGGGAGCAGAGAGATGGGTCTGTAACTTGATACAAAGGGGGTACCAGAGTCAAAGGGTTTCCTTAGGAAACCCAACACAACAGAAGACCTCCAAGTGGTGCTGCATTATGGTTTTAGTGTCTGGGTTATGTAGGGGAAAGGCCTCAGGGTACAAAGTAATGTAATCAAATAACACCAGGGCATATTGATGTCCCTTTGCAACTTGAGGAGGGACCCAATAAGATCCATCCCTACTCTTTTGAAAGGGTCCTGATAATGGGTGATGGCTGCAGGGTTACCTTTAGTGAATGATAGGGATTCTTCCGCTGGCAGATCTCACACTCTTGGCAGTATTTCTTTATGTATTCAAAAATACCAGGCCAGTAGAAGTGTCATAATATCTCACGTGTAGTTTTCTTGGATCCTGAGTGGCCTGCCAACAGATGGGCGTGGGTGTAAAACATGATCTGGTCTGGGAACTCTCTAGGAACTAGCAATTATCGTGGGTGGGTCCCCCTATTTAATATAAAAGCCCTTTTTAATCTGAAAGTGGGGGTATGTATTAGTATGGTCCTGTTTGGCTTTATGCCAAGCCTGCTGGAGGAAGGCATCATTTATCTGGGTATCTCTGAAATTGCATTCCATGATCCATAGCTCTGGAATCAATAATGCATTCTGAGGGGGAAGGGTTTCCTGGCTTGTTTCTTTTGCCCCCATATCTCCCTTTGGCTCTCTGGCCTGGGTCCAATAGATTTCTATAAACATTTCTAAAAACTGGGGATTGTCGGTCCACAGGATTACTTTTTCTGGGAGATATCTGAAAACTGCTATGTCAACTTCTATGGGGCGGCTCTCGGTTGTTGTAACCACAAAATGAGCCACTTGGAATGTTTTGACTTCCCATGAACACACCTAATACTGACGTATTTGCTGGGATGATTTGGGATGGGAGTGTTAAACCATCTTGCACTTTAGATTGTCTACAGCCTGAGTCGAGGAGGGCGCTTACTCAGAGCATAGTTAACCTCCATAGGCTCTTCCACTGGCTTCTTGTTTTTACAGAAACAGGCTATGTGGTCCTACTCCCCCCACTTAAAACATTTATGTCCAGTGTAAGTCGGAGCTTCAGGTCTTGGGAGGTGATTTTTCTTAGAGTCATTAGTGTTTTGTAAGGGGTTTCCTATCATTATGATAAGTCCCTTGATTTGGGTGGGCTCTAGTCTCCTGCTCACATTTTCCTGGCTAAAATCAAGGTTAATTCTCGAAAAAATGGTTGCCATTTCCACTGCTAAGCCAACTGTCAGTCCAGAATGCTGACGCAATCACTTCTGAGTGAGTGTGGGTAAGGCTTCTAGAAATTGCTCCAAATTGAGCTTATCCATTATCTCGTCTCTACTATTTTCTTGCGGTTTAGCCACTTGTCTGTGGCTGTCTTTAGTTTAAAGTATAAGATTTTTGGGATGCCTCCTGATCTTCCCCTTTCTTTTCTGAACCAAGTCCGATAGGCCTCTTCATCTAGCCCTACCAGATCCATTGCAATCTATTTCACTTCTTCATATGTAGCATCTCCCCTTGGGTTTGCTCTCTGGTAGGTGGATTGAGCCTCACCTGACAATACTGGGGATAAATAAAAGGGAAAACGCTACAAAGGCCAGGTAATGGCCCTTCCAGGTTTTTCAAAGTTCAAGAAAAAGGAATCCAGCTCTTCTTCTGTCAACAGTTTTTGCAGAGTTTCCATGGGGCCCAAGGAGGTAGGTCCTCTAGCCCCTACTAAGCCTGACGGCCTGTACAACCTATATTGATCTTGAGATAGTTTATTGAAATGTTCTGACAGTGTTTTTATTGCATCCTGGAAAACCTCCCAATCGGCTTTTGCCAAATACATTTGGCTCTCCAAGGCCCATTCCAGTTACTTTTGTCCTTGAAGGAGGTGTTGAATCAGGGCATCCATTATGTATTAATAGACATTTGCCCGTATTCTCCACCATATGTCGCTTGGATTATGAATTGAGACTCAGGAACTGCAGTATTTAATTGTTGTTTTAATTTTATATGGTTTATATGGGAGCTGATTCCAGATTCTTTCCTTAATGTCCGGTGCTCAGCATAAATAAAGTACCAAAAGGAAACAATCAACAGCAGTGCTCAACTGTCTTTGAGCTAATGACCCTCCATTAAGGTACCCCCTGTGAGGAAAAAGCAGTTTACACAGTGTGGCTTCCCCTCCAATAAGGTACCACCTGTGAAGAAAACGCGGTTTATGCAGTGAGGCTTCCCCTCCAATAAGGTACCATCTGTGAAGAAAACGCGGTTTATACAGTGAGGCTTCCCCTCCAATAAGGTACCACCTGTGAAGAAAACACGGTTTATACAGTGAGGCTTCCCCTCCAATAAGGTACCACCTGTGAGGAAAATGCGGTTTATACAGTGAGGCTTCCCCTCCAATAAGGTACCATCTGTGAAGAAAATGCGGTTTATACAGTGAGGCTTCCCCTCCAATAAGGTACCATCTGTGAAGAAAACGCGGTTTATACAGTGAGGCTTCCCCTCCAATAAGGTACCATCTGTGAAGAAAACGCGGTTTATACAGTGAGGCTTCCCCTCCAATAAGGTACCATCTGTGAAGAAAACGCGGTTTATACAGTGAGGCTTCCCCTCCAATAAGGTACCACCTGTGAAGAAAACGCGGTTTATACAGTGAGGCTTCCCCTCCAATAAGGTACCACCTGTGAGGAAAACGCGGTTTATACAGTGAGGCTTCCCCTCCAATAAGGTACCATCTGTGAAGAAAACGCGGTTTATACAGTGAGGCTTCCCCTCCAATAAGGTACCACCTGTGAGGAAAACGCGGTTTATACAGTGAGGCTTCCCCTCCAATAAGGTACCATCTGTGAAGAAAATGCGGTTTATACAGTGAGGCTTCCCCTCCAATAAGGTACCACCTGTGAGGAAAACGCGGTTTATACAGTGAGGCTTCCCCTCCAATAAGGTACCATCTGTGAAGAAAACGCGGTTTATACAGTGAGGCTTCCCCTCCAATAAGGTACCATCTGTGAAGAAAACGCGGTTTATACAGTGAGGCTTCCCCTCCAATAAGGTACCACCTGTGAGGAAAACGCGGTTTATACAGTGAGGCTTCCCCTCCAATAAGGTACCATCTGTGAAGAAAACGCGGTTTATACAGTGAGGCTTCCCCTCCAATAAGGTACCACCTGTGAAGAAAACGCGGTTTATACAGTGAGGCTTCCCCTCCAATAAGGTACCACCTGTGAGGAAAACGCGGTTTATACAGTGAGGCTTCCCCTCCAATAAGGTACCACCTGTGAGGAAAACGCGGTTTATACAGTGAGGCTTCCCCTCCAATAAGGTACCACCTGTGAGGAAAACGCGGTTTATACAGTGAGGCTTCCCCTCCAATAAGGTACCACCTGTGAGGAAAATGCGGTTTATACAGTGAGGCTTCCCCTCCAATAAGGTACCACCTGTGAGGAAAATGCGGTTTATACAGTGAGGCTTCCCCTCCAATAAGGTACCACCTGTGAGGAAAACGCGGTTTATACAGTGAGGCTTCCCCTCCACATGCAGGCCTGCTTTTAATTGTTTCCTCCTCTGGTCAAGTTCCTCAGAATTACCCCTCCCATCTCTCTGTTCATACCAGAAGCCAAGTATGCACCTGGCTAAGCCACGCCCTTCCTGAAGCATGGCAGGAAGAGACGTTCTGCCGGCAGTTCTCGCGATGTTGGGGGCCACTCGTCTCCCAACTCCATGCCTCCTGGACGCTTCTTGCTTCCATTCCTAATCCGGCTCTGAAATCAAATGTGGCACATGCCTCCTCTGTCAGCCAGTCATGGTTTTAAGCATCTTCTGGTCCCTCTGTCTCGTGGGCTCTCATTATCCTAATGAGGCTGCTGGATTTGGGAAGCAGTACCATCTGAACTGTGGGAGACTGAGTCCAATCCCACACCATGTGACAACAGTCAGCCTAATCCGGTTTCAAGATAACTAGCAGCACATCACCTCTGCCCAAGAGCAGGGATGATTGTGGCAACCAGGCGCATAATAGAAATTACTTCTCAGGGAAATCGTGGTGAATCAGATCTCATCCTTTTCTCTCAGTTACAAAAAGTCTCACAACTGCAAAGACAAACAGGCAGAAGATGGTTCAATAGGATTTATTGAATCAGCTGAGTCTTAGATAAAATGGCATTGAATGCAATAATGAGAACGATGAAACATACTAAATGTAAATGTAAATTTGCACTTGTATAGCGCACTACTCACCCGTTAGGGTCTCAAGGCGCTGTACTCCTACCGCTATGGAACCCCTCCTGGCTTTTCCCTGTGAGGTGCCCACTGCTGGGCACCCCCAGGGTGAAGCCAGGCATCCAAGCGCTGTTGGGGCCGTTGTGGAGATTAAGCAAGCTATTGCCCAGAGTTGCAGAGTGGGACCCATGAATTAGATTAGGCACCGAGGCGAGAATTATCTGGTCCAAGGGAATTGAGCCCAAGACCTGCCAAAGCGGGACTTGAACCCTGGTCTTGAGCCAGATCTCAGCTTGAGGATCTGCCGCTCTAACCATTGTGCCACACTTCTCCACTAAAAGCAAAATTGTGACAAGAAACGTGAAACACAGAAAATGTCCCACCATACTGTCACTAAGCACTATATATGTGCAATTCCTACCTAAGCTATGTTGGAGCACAGTGTGCTACACCCTAATCTGCCCATCAGGATTCCCCCCTAGGAAGGCATCATCCGCCCATACCTAGAGAGACACCAATAGGCCAGGGCACTGGTAGTCTCAGCAAGCAGAGGTAGTGAAGTCAATCAGCATGTGGTCATCTGGCTGGAACCTCCCTCTAACATGCATGGGACAAGGGAATGTTTTTATAATAATACATTCCCTTGTCCCAAGAAAATGTCCCACATCAAAATACATGTGTTTTCATGCATGTTATAGACGCAATGTACCATTTTGTATCGCCAAACCTATCTCTACTGCAGCCTTGAGGAAAGCACAGGGTGAAAGAGTGTCACGCTAAAAGACGCAAATACTTTCCTCAGTGAAAGGATAACTAGAGAAAAAAAATAAAACAGCACCACGAAAGTGGCCGATTCTAAAATAATGAAATTAAACAGAATAAATTGTAAGTAGGCTAAAGGGCACAAGCAGCAGGACTAGTTGCTAAAATAATGTGCCCAGATCCATTACCAACCTGGCTATACAGCACCTCCTCCTGGTTCCAGGCACAGTGTACGTCCTGCGCTGTTTGAGCCACGCTGCCCTGTGCCTGACTTCTGGTTGAACCTCCTTCCGAGTCAAAGGCCTGGGGTTAAAAAAGAACGTGACTGTTGCTGCCAGCCTTGGAGAAACAGCTAGGTTGGTCCTTGTTTTCTTCCATTTCCTCACACACAACTATTGCTGAAAGGATCACCGCTTTTTCATTTCAGTCTGAAGACATGGACTGATGAATATGTAACCAGTAATGAACTGCTGTCCATCAAATATGCATTTCTGGCATGTGTTGTTTTCTGTATATGTATAAAGTATATATCTGATAAGCAAGGTCAATCAAAAACACATTCAGTGATAATTTAGTGACTATTTAGTTTAGAAATGATTCCAGGAATGTCCTAGATCGTATGGCTGTTTTCCTTCATAATTCTGTTGTTTTATCTATTTTAACTGTCTGCTTTTAGGCTTCTTTCTTTTAGTCTTAGATTCTTAACTCATACAGAACAGGTTCTATTTTTGATATAACCTCTATTTTAGTTAGCCTGTCAGCATGTTTATCTTTGGCCCAGGTACTGGATGTCATTATGACAAAGTCCAAAAGGTCCGACTCCATTCAAGGTAGGCCTCCAATTTCAACTTGGATAATGCTTCTCCCATTTTCTCCTGAATCACTGTCATGTCTGGTGGATAAATCATCAAAAGGGTGTAGTCTGAATCAATTACCTTCATCTCCCATTTTCTGAAAGATATGCCTAAGACATTTCTTCTGGCACCCATAATCTGTACCCAACATTATTTAAACTATGTCAGAAGGTTTCATCCCTGATAATAATTCAGTAATTAAGGACCACCACTCCCCCCCCCATAGAGGGGACCAACCACACACAGGTCACAAACTCAGCTCCCGGTGAGCACAGCACCAGATTCCAACAACAGGAGAAGCCTCCAGCAGGACTTCCTGAGGCTCTGCAAAGTATCCCATTCTGCGTTCATGAACTAGTGCCAGGATTGGGCTCTCAAATAGACGCAGTCTCCTAGCATGTGGCCTTGTGCTTGAAATAGCTGACAAGCTATTCCCAAAAGCCAACAAATCCTGTTGTCTAGGTTTGAACACCACCTCCGAAACTCAGGATTATTATTCATTCATCTGCTTGAGTGTTTAAGGGCTATTAATTGTGATGTTATGATTTTACAATGTTTTACCATGTTTTTACTGCTATTGAACTATTAGCTGCTTTTCCTTATCTTCTGTGATGCTATCAATATGACGTGCACAAGATCCTGGCATCTTAAAATAAGTATTTTAAAATAAATATGCTGAAATACATAGCAGATTCTAGAGCTCTTAAGCGCATAAATTATTAATGAACGATCATTAGGATTACCTCTGTTCCTTGTTAGTAACGCAAACACATTGACACCACCTAATTTATATATTGGGTAGGGTTCTGTGGGGCTACAATACTGTCTTTCACATTCAGCACTGGTGCATTAAACTAAGTTAACTCATGGCCCCCGTTGGTGTGAAAACAAACTTTGTAGAGCTGCGTCAGAATCAGTTTCCGCAACGCTGTGCATTTGGGATACAGGTTGTGAGTCTGGCTGTGACCGTGAGTCTGCTTATGATGGTGAATGCATTGGTGGTACTTGTGTCAGTGCTGGGGGCTGAGGAGTTGGTGGTTGAGATTATGGTGGTTGAGGTGTTGATGGTTGTGTCGGGGTGGTTAAGGTGATGGTGGTTGATTTTGTCCATGGTTGAGTTGATGATTGTAGATTTGTGGGTGTTGCAAGAGGATTGGTATTATTCTTCTTGAGTGGTGAGGACCTCATAGATTTCTCATAGATTTCTGTTCATGTGTTGGCCCTAAAATTTACATTCACCCTTGTTGATTATCACCTTTGTCATCTTTATGGTGAAGAAATGTTATCTTGCACTCTCTTCCTTCAAACTATGAAGATGTTCATGGTGCTTCTTTGCCATATCTTGGGAATATTTCACAATGTTATCCAAGGCCTGAGTCTGCTTGTCAACCATCTGAGGAAGTCCTTTAAGGTGGTCCACAACCTTGCTGTTACCCCCATGTCACAAATATTGCTCTACATAGTAGGCTTATGATGGAAAAACTGATCCTCCCAGAGGACCCGATTTGGCCGTGGATCCACCCCATCGAAACACACATGGTTCTGGCTGCAAAACAAGGGCAGCAGATGTTCGATCACAGACAGCTGCAATCTGGGAGGTTGTGAGAGGGAGAGCGATGAAAGGGCAGAGCGGTTCCTCAGCAGAGGTGTCCTCTCCCTCACGTGATTGAGAGAAGATTGTGGATGACCCTGAAAGGGAGGAGTACATAGGGAACTCTATTGAGTACTTGTAAATCAAGGGCAGTATATAGGTAAATCGTGAGTAGGTGCAAGCATCTACAGCTGCCTAAATGGTGGATGGTGACTGACAATCCTCAGAAGCAATCTTGGTGGAAGACTGTCTGATGGTTTCTGTGTGGAGCTAAAAATGTCCATGATGAGGGGGCAATTTAAACATGGCACCCACTTAGCAAATCTTTAGTACTGTGAGGGGAACACCCATCCACAGCTTGCTTCATGGTACAGCAATCCTTACCCGGCTGGCAGGATCTCTCAGTAGGATGGGTCCTGGTAGGCCCTGTTGGCCATCTGTCTAATCTACCACAATCTAGTAGAGCATGCATAATTTTTCACTCTAATTATACGCTGTAACTACAGTAATGAATTTCAAATAACAGTAAATGGTAATAAATGTGTCAAGTTAAAGGAAAGAGTTTACAAAGTCTGAACACTAAACTTCAAAATGAGTAAAGGTACATGGAGAGCAACCTGCAAATTATTGTTTTCAAGTTTTACCAATTTAACTTTCATTGCCTGAAGGAACAAATACTCAAAATAGCACAGGGACCCACTGCAAAATTAATCTTATACAATGAAACAGTTTTAAAAGTCATTTTAAATTCAATTTCAGTGTTCTGTATGTAATGAAGTGAATTAGAGCGCAGTTATTTTATTGCAAATGGGAAGTACTGCTCTGAGAAAAGAATCTTTCAACTTGAGGAAACACGCTTTCAGATTTATAAAACAGTGTTGTGCAGGAGCGGAGGACATGTTTTTTATGGGCTATGAATAGTGGTGGGCGAATGTGTAGGTCCTGAAATTTAGGCGCATCGGTCCAGCTTTGCTGCACTAGTGGCAAACGTTCTAATATTAGTCCAGCAAAGCCTAGGGAGGCCCATTGATTTAAATGGGTGCATCATTTTAACGCCTGCTCTGAGCAGGAGCTGAAAATAACAGAAAAATATGGCACAGTGAAATGTAAATTTCACTGCTCCACATTTTTGGGCCTCCCTGAGTCGGGACGCCCCGCTTGCAAAAATTATGTCTGGCGCATGAATATTGTGGTGCAAGGGTTTACAAAGTGGTGCAATATAAGCATTGCATCACTTTCGAAATATGCATGGGAGAAAGACCTCCTTAACTCTGCCTTAGTGCAAAAACACACATCATGCTAGTGCAGTGGGCTTGTGAATATCCCCCTTAATGTCTAAAGATATGTTGGGCTTTTAGTAGAGCTTAATCGACAGGCTGTGGATTTTACTGAAGATGGTCTAACCATTCTCAGCACACATTGAACCTCACTCAGTTTGTGCAATGACTACACTACATTTGTTTTATACGCTTCACCTACTTTAAGCACGTTCAGCAGGCTGTCACCTGAGTAGACAGTTAAACTAATGTCTGTCATCACAATTGGCTCACCAGACGACCCCATGTCCTGCCTGGGTTTTCATCGCTTTCTTTTGGCTCCCTCTGGTTCATTGTGTCTTAGTCAACTCTTCATTTGATGGACTGAAGAAAGGCTTGTAGTTCTCCCTTTCTAAAAAACACACATTGGAAACATCAGTCTCAAGCAGCTATCAGCCTAGCTCTCTTCCACCCTCTGCCAAACCAAGAGAAAAAGAGGCTAACCTCCAGCTCGCCGAGGAATAAGGCCAACATTTTACCATCCTCTTTTTTGCAGGGATCTGACCTTGTAATGGAGCCAGGGGTTGCACTGATGGGACTAAGTGATCTCTCCTTTATATTAGATCAGGGTGGCACCACAGCCGTGATCCAGCTCAAACTCTCATCAACTTGTAATAGTTTATCATGTCTCCCTGTTGGGTAGTTTAAGTAGAACAGAGATCCGAAGGACATCATTGAATTGGATGAATTCTTTTTTGAACTAAGAGTAGTCTGTACTCTTGGCTTTGTGTAAGTCTACCCAAAAACCCTATTCTACGGTGTCCATCAAGGGCCGTCACTTAGCTGCACCTTATTTAATCTTTATTAGCTCATCCGGCGGACACCATTTCCTCACTCAGCTTGACTTGCATGTGTTATTCAGATGATCCCCCAGGGATACTACAGTTGGATGTAGAGTGAAGTGACTTACCAGGACTTTCACTCCTGTCTGCCCTAATGGTGGATTGGATGGTAGTGGTGGACAGGATGGTAAAGATGGACTGGATGGTAAGGATGAGCTGGATGGTAGAGATGGGTTGGCTGGTAGTGATGGACTGAATGGTAGTGATGGACTGGATGATAGCGGTGGACTGGATGGTACTGATGGACTGGATGGTAGAGATGGACTAGATGGTAGTGGTGGACTGGATGATAGTGATGGAGTGGATAGTAGTGGTAGACTGGATGGTAGAGATGGGCTAGTTGGTAGCAGTTGACTGGATGGTAGAGGTGGACTGGATGGTAGCGATGGACTGGATGGTAGCAATGGACTGGATGGTAGCGGTGGACTAGATGGTAGCAGCGGAGTGGGTGGTAGAGATGGATTGGATGGTAGCAGTGGACTGGATGGTAGCGATGGACTGGATGGTAGCAGTGGACTGGATGGTCGCACTGGACTGGATGGTAGTGGTGGACGGGCTGGTAGAGATGGACTGGATGGTAGTAGTGGACTGGATGGCGGTGGAGGACCATATGGTAGAGATGAACTGGATGGTAGAGATGGACTGGATGGTAGTGGGGGACTGTCTGGTAGTGGTGGACTGGATGGCAGTGGTGAACTGGATGGTGGTGGTGAACTGGATGGTAGTGGTGGACAGGATGGTAGAGATTGACTAGAGAGTAGTTGTGGACTGGATATGAGTGATGGATTGGATTGTAGTAGTGGACACGATGGTAGTGGTGGACTGGATGGTAGAGATTGACTGGATGGTAGCGGTGGACTGGATGGTAGCACTGAACTGGATAGTAGTGATGGACTGGATGGTAGAGGTGGACTCGATGGTGGTGTTGGACTGGATGGTATAGATGGACTGGATGGTAGAGATGGACTGGATGGTAGTGGTAGACTGGAAGGTAGTGATGGACTGGATGGTAGTGGTAGACTAAATGGTAGAGATTGACTAGATGTGAACTGGATGGTAGTGATGGACTGTATGATAGTAGTAGACTGGATGTTAGTGTCGGAGTGGATGGAGGTGTTGGACGAGATGTTAGAGGTGGATCAGATGGTAGTGATAGATTGGATGGTAGTGATGGACAAGATGGCAGTGGTAGATTGGATGTCAGTGATGGACTGGATGGCAGTGGTGGACTGGATGGCAGTGATGGACTGGATGTTGTGGAGAGGATGGAAGAGATGGACTAGATGGTAGTGTTTGACTGGATGGCAGTGGTGGACTGGATGTTAGTGGTGGACTGGATTATAGTGGTTGACTGGATGGTAGAGATTGACTGGATGGTAGCGATGAACTGGATGAGAGCAGTGGACCGGATGGTAGTGGTGGACTGGATGGTAGTGGTGGACTTAATGGTAGAGGTGGACTGGATGGTAGTGATAGACTGGACAGTAGTGTTGATGGACTGGATGGTAGTGATGGACTGGATGGCAGTGGTGGGCTGGATGGTAGTGATAGCCTAGATGATCGTGGTTGACTGGATGGTAGTAATGGACTGGATGGTAGCGATGAACTGGATGATAGCGGTGGACCGGATGGTAGAGGTGGACTGGATGGTAGTGGTGGACTGGATCATGGCAATGAACTAAATGGTAGTGGTGTATTGGATGTTAGTAGTGGACTGGATGTTAGTGGTGGACTAGATCGTAGAAATGACTGAATGGTAGTGGTGGACTGGATGGTAGTAGTGGACTGGATGTTAGTGGTGGACTGGATCGTAGAGATGAACTGAATGGTAGTGGTGGACTGGATGGTAGTAGTGGTCTAGATGGTAGAGATGGACTGGATGGTAGTGATGGACTGAATGGTAGTGGTAGACTGGATGGTAGTAGTGGTCTAGATGGTAGAGAGGTGGACTGGATGGCAGTAATGCTCTTGATGGTATAGATTGATTGGATGGTAGAGATAGACTGGATGGTAGTGATGGACTAGATGGTGGTGGTGGACTGGATGGTAGTAATCGTGTAGATGGAAGAGATGGACTAGATGGTAGAGGTGGATTAGATGGTAGCAGTGGACTAGATGGTAGTAATTGTCTACATGTTAGTGATAGACTGGATGGTAGTGGTGGACTGGATGGTAGTGGTGGACTGGATCGTAGAGATGAACTGAATGGTAGTGGTGGACTGGATGGTAGTAGTGGTCTAGATGGTAGAGATGGACTGGATGGTAGTGATGGACTGAATGGTAGTGGTGGACTGGATGGTAGTAGTGGTCTAGATGGTAGAGATGGACTGGATGGTAGTGATGGACTGAATGGTAGTGGTGGACTGGATGGTAGTAGTGGTCTAGATGGTAGAGAGGTGGACTGGATGGCAGTAATGCTCTTGATGGTATAGATTGATTGGATGGTAGAGATAGACTGGATGGTAGTGATGGACTAGATGGTAGAGATGGACTGGATGGTAGTGATGGACTGAATGGTAGTGGTGGACTGGATGGTAGTAGTGGTCTAGATGGTAGAGAGGTGGACTGGATGGCAGTAATGCTCTTGATGGTATAGATTGATTGGATGGTAGAGATAGACTGGATGGTAGTGATGGACTAGATGGTGGTGGTGGACTGGATGGTAGTAATGGTGTAGATGGTAGAGATGGACTAGATGGTAGAGGTGGATTAGATGGTAGCAGTGGACTAGATGGTAGTAATTGTCTACATGTTAGTGATAGACTGGATGGTAGTGGTGGACTGGATGGTAGTGGTGGACTGGATCGTAGAGATGAACTGAATGGTAGTGGTGGACTGGATGGTAGTAGTGGTCTAGATGGTAGAGATGGACTGGATGGTAGTGATGGACTGAATGGTAGTGGTGGACTGGATGGTAGTAGTGGTCTAGATGGTAGAGATGGACTGGATGGTAGTGATGGACTGAATGGTAGTGGTGGACTGGATGGTAGTAGTGGTCTAGATGGTAGAGAGGTGGACTGGATGGCAGTAATGCTCTTGATGGTATAGATTGATTGGATGGTAGAGATAGACTGGATGGTAGTGATGGACTAGATGGTGGTGGTGGACTGGATGGTAGTAATCGTGTAGATGGTAGAGATGGACTAGATGGTAGAGGTGGATTAGATGGTAGCAGTGGACTAGATGGTAGTAATTGTCTACATGTTAGTGATAGACTGGATGGTAGTGGTGGACTGGATGGTAGTGGTGCACTGGATGGTAGCAGTGAACTGCATGGCAGGACGCTGCCTTTTAATTATTCTGAGAAGACTGACATACTGAGTGTAGGTGGCCGACCCTCAGTCTAGACATCTTCTTGGTGACCTGATGCTCCAAGGGCACACAAAGACTGTGAAACATTTGGAGCACATATTTGATGATGTTTTCATGAGAGCAAAAGTATCTAGGTTCTCAACAACATATCTTTTCCATCTCAAAGTGTTATAGAAAAACTCACTGTTTTTGCTGTTAAACCTTAATTCCACCATTTGCAGGCAGTTGTAGGTTCCTTTTGGGTTGTGCCTTTGATTTCCTGTCTTGACTAACTACCAAATACAGCCTGCACGAAATGCAATAGAGAGTTTGCTTCTTGTGTTATGTTTTAGAGATGCCCCTAGTTGAAGGAAAGCACCTTAGAAACGTCCTCAATTGACATAAGCAAGAGTCATTTTTGTGTTCATCAGACTGCAACACTTTTCGCAATATTTTGAATATTTCAGGAAATATCTCTATCTCTATTTTAGGAAAAATCCTTGGCAACTTCTTGAGTTGATACTACAAAAGGTGTACGTGTCTTTTGCGTGTGGCGCAACCTACAAGGGTTTTCTACAATGTCTGGGTGAGTTCACATCTACAGAACAACATAGATTTTGCAGTTGTAATCCCCCTGAGGTTTTTGGCACTAGCAGGTCCTCCAACCATTAGGCGAAACAAGGGGTGGAAATCTTTGAAAACTCTTTAGAGCCAAGGATTGAGAAGGTTTTCGATCTTCGGGAAAGAGGGCTTTGTTTCTAAGTGCACTGCCACAAGAGGATCAACTGATATGAAGGCTTTTACTGGCGCTTCCACAACCTGGCCAGCATTCCACTCAGGATGTGTATAAGGAGGCAAAGATGAAGCTTAACTCTTGCCTTGCCAAAGGCACAATCTGACAATGACCTGTTTCAAGGTTTATATGCAACCTGCAAGGGTTAATGAATCTGTAGACAAGTCTGTGCAAAAGACTATGCAGATTATCCATAAGATATGGATTTGGTGGCATCACTGGTGACCTCGGGAGAGAGGAGTTTATAGTGCAATGCAGAAGCAGAAAGATGCAGGAATGACTGTAAGCTGCCAGGAATCTGACACTGAAGGATGAAACAGATGTGACCAAAGTGGTGGAAGAGTCAGGGAACTGAAAGCGGGAAATGGAGAGAAAAGACAACAAAAGGAGAGGGGAGGTCTCAGCTGTGGACAAAGCTGATGAGGATGTCAATGTCCTGGCAGAATCTTCAAATGGGACCTTGAGGGGTCGTAAATGGTTTGGGGTAAGTAGAGAAACTCACAAAGTAAGTAAAAATTGCCACAGATATAGAGCAGGCGCTTTTTATTATAAATGAATGTCAGTCTGAACACTAGGGGTAGGCAAAGAATTGCACTCCGCTGGCAGAATTAGCAGTTTTTTCTCTTGCTCTTGCTCACACTCGCCAGCATTAGGTTGGTAAGCACGAGCGAGAGAAATCGTTAAGTTGGGTGAGCGTGAGTGAGATTTCTGAGCACGTGCGTTAGGCCACGGCCAGTCGCGTTGAGGAAGCTGCTGCTCAAGTAGAAAATCTAACCAAGCAGCCAAAAGAAGTTAGCACCCTCTGGCGCTCTGCATGATGCCGTTCACACTGATTTTACAGTGCAGGAGAAACTGCAGTGCTGAAAATCAGTGCCAGCAGTGCACCTTAACCAAACTCACCTGCTCGCGGAACTCCGCGTACTGCACTGGAGTTTTCTTGGCACTTCCCGGATGTTGGAAAGTGGATTATGGGTAAGAGCAAGTCAGTACCTACACGTAGCAATAGGCCTTCTAACCCCCACGAGGTTCAGTTGGGTCTCAATAAATTAACCCCACCTCGACCCTTGGTAGCTTGGCAACGAACGACAAGGCTTAACTTAGGAGACAAAGGCCCTCATTACAACCCTGGCGGTTGGTGATAAAATGGCAGTAATACCGCAAACAGGCTGGCGGTACATTTAACAGAATTATGACCATGGCGTAAACAGCTCAGACAGACAGCCACTTTAACACACCGACCGCCAGGGCGGAAGCAACAGGCACCACGGAGGTAACCGCCTACAGCCAGGCGGAAGACAATGTTCCACCCACTATATTAAGACAGTTCAATCCGCCACATTTTTTGGGGTGGTACCAACGACATCAAAAGCCTGGCGGAAACACTGCACAAAAGGGAAACAACTCACCTGTGGAGACTCTGGGAATAACCACGCCGCCATGGAGCCCGAGCTGCATATCCACTACGCACACAATGACGGCGAAGACGACCACAGTGAGTACAGCTGCCTAGCACACGGGAGATGGGGGAGGAAAAAGAGAGTGACACACATGCAACACCACCACCCCCAAAACCATGCACCATACACACATACAGCTGCAGTAACATAAAATATACACCCCGTGTCCCTAAGGAATAATGCAAGGACAACTACTATAGATTAAAAAGAGTGTATTAAGATAAAATAGTAGCAATACGTGCATACAAATCAAAAGGTATATACATATTTACAAATGTAGGGACACTGCACAGTCCTCAATGTCCGTGGGCCACAGGGCCACATTACAAATTCCAAGGCCCCCGTTCACTCCTGCAACAACACAGAGAGAACACTGCAGGGGTATCATTTGGAAAATAGGTAGGCACCTCAGGGGGACAGGGAACAGGAGCACCTCAGCCGGCAGATGGAACAACACCACTGGTCCTGGAGTAGGCAACATGCCCATTGCTCTTTGTCCTGGGGAGTGCAAGGCCACAGTCTCTCAAGTGTGTGACTTGCCCACTGGCACTGAAGGAGGCATCATGCCCTGTGCTTTGTCCTGGGGAGTGCAAGGCCACAGTCTCTCAAGTGGGTGACTTTCCCACTGGCAATGGAGGGGGCATTGTGCCATGTGATCTTCATCCTGGGGAGGATGGGGTGAGTGGATGGCAGCTCCACTGGTTCTGGAAGAGGCATCTCCACAGGGATCTTCATCCTGGGAAGGATGGGGTGAGTGGATGGCATCTCCACTGGTTCTGGAGGAGGCATCTCCACTGGGATCTTCATCCTGGGGAGGATGGGGTGAGTGGATGGCAGCTCCACTGGTTCTGGAGGAGGCATCTCCACTGGGATCTTCATCCTGGGGAGGATGGGGTGAGTGGATGGCATCTCCACTGGTTCTGGAGGGGGCATCATGCCCTGTGATGCAGATCTTGGGGAACGCAAGGTCAGTGTCTCAGCTGTGTGTCATACCCACTGGATTTGCAGGGGGCAGGGCGCACAACAGCCCATGGACGCTGGTCTACAAAGTGTTCGCCAGCAATGAAGGCTGCTCAGTGGTGGCAGTAGTGCTGCTGCAGCTGCTGCTGGTGGTGGGGGGGGGAGGCTCCAGCCCATCCCCTGCAGCCTCGGACGGCTGCCCACTGGTGCTGCTGCTGCTGGTGGTAGTGCTGGTGGCGGTGCTGCTGGTGAAGCTGGTGGTGGGGGACAGGCTCCTGCCCATCCCCTGCAGCCTCAGACGGCTGCCCACTGGTGCTGCTGCTGCTGGTGGTAGTGCTGCTGGTGGAGCAGGTGGTGGTGGTTGTGGGGGGAAGCTCCTGCCCATCCTCTGCAGCCTCGGACGGCTGCCCACTGCTAGTGGTGGCGGTGCTGCTGGTGGAGCTGGTGGTGGTGGTGGTTGTTGGGGAAGCTCCTGCCCATCCCCTTCAGCCTCGGACGGCTGCATCACCATGGTTGGTGGTGGGGTCTCCGACTGAGTCCCAGCACCAAGCCCCCTTGTCCTTACTGCCTGCTGGTGCAGGCCCCTTTCCCTTCCTTTCTGCAGCACTTGGGGCTGGCTCTTTGCCCTTCCTTCCCACAGCACTTAGGGATGGCTCCTTGCCCTTCCTTCCTGCAGCACTTGGGGCTGGCTCCTTGCCCTTCCTTCCCGCAGCACTTGGGGCTGGCTCCTTGCCCTTCCTTCCCGCAGCACTTGGGGCTGGCTCTTTGCCCTTCTTTCCCACAGAGCTTAGGGATGGCTCCTTGCCCTTCCTTCCTGCAGCACTTGGGGCAGGCACCCTTTCCATCTGGCTGGCTGGTGGGGGGGTCCTTTCCCACCTGGAGTTGTTGGGGACACTACTGTGCCTGTGGACTGGGTGACTGAGTTGCTTGGCTGGCTTTTGACCACCCTGGCCTGACGTTAAGGATTGGGGAGGGAAGAGGGCAATGGTGGAGAGGAAAAGCTTCTTAGGGACATTGGGGCGGGAAGAGGGAGAAGATTTGGGAGTGTAGGAAGAGGGAGTGGTTGTAGGAGGTGTCAGTCTGCTGTGTTTGGGTGCAGGTGCATGGGCTGGATGCTGTTGTGAGGTGGATGGCTGTTGGGTGGGTGTGTGCTTGCGTTTGTGTACCTTGGGAGGGGGACACAGACACAGTGGGAAAGGACACAGGAGACGTTTGCATGGATGTGGGGGTGGTGACTGCCAGTGAGGTGTATGTTCTGATAGGTGTGCTGGTGATGGGGGTAGTGGATGAGGATGTAGTGCATGCAGGTGTGCGTGGAGACGCAACTGGGAGGGATGTGGTGGACGAGGAGGAGGCGGCCACAGTGGAGGCAGTGGATGTTGGTATGTCTGAATCTGGATGGTGTTTGTGTGAATGCCTGTGGGATGAAGTGTGGTGCTTTTGTTTGCCTGTGCCACTCTTGTGTGTTGTCCTGTGTGCATGCTCATCTACCTGTGTGCTTGGGATAGGTTGGGGTTGAGGGGAATGGGACTGGGTAGAGGAAGTTGGAGGGAGGAGGGTGGAAACAAGTACAATGGCTGCCATCAAAGAGGAGGCCAGAGCCTGGATTGATCTCTGTTGTGCTGCCAAGCCAGTGTGAATGCATTGGACTGTTGCATTTGGGCTGCCAGCCCCTGGATGGCATTCACAATGGTTAACTGCACAACAGAGATGGATCGCAGGAGGACAATTGCCTCATCACTCAGGGCAGCAGGGCTAACTAGGGCAGGGCCTGAGGTGCCTGGGGCGAAAAAGATTCCTACCCTCCTGGGTGAGCAGGCACGGGCAACTCAATGAAGGGCTGCTGGGAGGGTGGTGCTGGTACAGGGGTGGTGACTGTACCTGTAGCTGGGGTGGTCACAGAGGTGTCCACCACCACCAGGGAGCTTCCATCAGAGGAGGTATTCCTGTCCGCACTGTCCCCTCCAGTCTCCGCTGTGGTGCTCCCCTCACCCTCCATCCCACTGGTGCCCTCAGCATCAGTGGACTCTGTCTCCAGGGTCATGTGGGATGCAGCTCCCTCTGTCACTGGTGGCCCTGCTCCTCCACCAGATGATGCTAATGAACATAAGGGCAGGGTGACAAAACAAAAAGGGGGGGAAAGATACAAAGGATACACCTGGTGAATGGCGGCACCAACACTACAGTTGGCGTACACAACACACTCACACACAGGGAACAGCCCTAGGCACTAGGCAATGCACTACCAGTTACAATGCTAGTCACCAGGCCATGGGTAGGGACACATACCGCCAACTGCAGCATACCTGAGACCCACACACCCCTGCCCAGTAGTGGATGCGTATTAGCTAGGTTGGAGGAATTTCACATCAGAACCCAGGCCAACATGGGACCTACTCTGCTACGTCAGGCCTGGCCTAAGGGCACCCACAGCCACACATCCCCCACCCGAATACCACCCCACCAGGCGTAAGTAGAAATGAAGGGCACTGTACTCACCCCCTTATTGCTTCTGTGATGCCCCAAGCGCCCATCCAGTTCCGGATAGGCCACAGCCAGTATGCTGGCCATCAGGGGGCTCAGGGTTCGACAGGTACCCCTTCCTCGTTAGGAGGCCATCCCCAGCTGTGCCTCTGCTATCTTCTGTGCTCAGCATCCCTGGTCCTCCCACCGTTTCTGACAATCGGTGCTCCGCCTGCGGTAGACCCCCAGGGTCCACACGTCTTTGGCGATAGCACACCACATACCCTTTTTTTGATGAGCGCTGACCAGCAGAGAAATACACACAGGGAAATGTATTAATCAGACCATCCTGCCAGTTACACTCATGGCCCATCATAGCCCTTCCCATACCCATTAGCACAGACATGGCCCAGAATACATGCTGCATGCTGCCCAGGGCCCATCCACCAACCCCCCTACATGAGGCCTTCACACACAGCGCTCCATGCATCGTGCTCACAGTGTACTCACCTGTTGGTCTGGAGGCTCATACAGACGTCGGTACTGGGGTAGGACCCCATCCACTAATCGCTCCAACTCCGCAGAGTCGAAGGCAGGGGCCCTTTCCCCAGTCACAAGCGCAATGTTAGGTTCCAGATACAGGTCAACGCAGCACATGCAGTTTAGGTCCTCTCTTGTTGAAGGTCAGGTAGCAACTGAGTGAACAGATAGAAAATGGCGGTCACGTCCACGGCGGTGCGTACCGTCACCGCCGGCATACATCACTATTGGCCACTGTACCCCATAGGGCCCAATGGTAACCAATGAGGATTTGCACGGCTGTTCCCGACTGCCTCCCGCAACGGAGCACAATGTCAGCGGAATGACCTCATTTCCACCTTTCCTCCATATTGGACAGACGGAAGCCATTTCTCGGTGGGGGAGGCCATGGATCCTTACGGCGTCACATTTCACATTTTCACAATCTGGACATATTTCACCTAAATATTGTAAGAATCACAATATGCATTGAACTGAGGTGGTTACAATGTACAGATAATGACCAGCTGCTCACTATTTTACCCCATAGATTGCAACCGCTGCGGATGAATAGGAGATAGAGACATCCCCCCATGTTCAGACCCCTAGAGGACTTGGCAACAATTGAGGACAGGCACATTATCCTCACCTATAGACTGGACAGGGCCACAAAAACAGAGCTGTGTGCCCAATTGGAGCCTGACCTGATATACGCTATCCGTCATCCCACTGGGTTCCCCTCTCTTGTGGAAGTGCTATCTGTGCTCCATTTTCTGGCAACAGGTTCTTTCCAAGTGACAGTGGGCTTGGCAGCAGGAATGTCACAGCAAATGTTCTCAATAGTGTAGACCAGAGTGTTGTCTGCTCTGATTAAACACATGTTCAGCTACATTTTTTTCACCCAGGTGGAAGATTTGGCCAAAGTGAAGGCTGACTTCTATGCAATGGGACATATCCCCAGCATCATTGGTGCCATTAATGGGACACATATTGCATTTGTCCCCTGCCGGCGAAATGAACAGGTCTTCAGATATCGAAAAAGTTATCATTCTATGAATGTGCAGATGGTGTGTTTGGCGGACCAGTACCTCTCCCATGTTAATGCTAAGTATCCAGGCTCGGTGCATGATGCTTTTATCCTGAGGAATAGCAGCATCCTAAATGCGATGGGCCAACTCCAAAGGCACAGGGTGTGGCTAATAGATGAGCCCTGGTTCCCACCTAGTCGATGTTGGTGTTTGGGTATGGTGTGGGATGTAAAGGTTAGTGTGTGGTTAACAGTTGTCCCACGATGTTTGCAGGTGACTCAGGTTACCCCAACCTCTCATGGCTACGGACCCATGTGGGGAATCCCAGGACAAGGGCAGAGGAACGTTATAATGAGGTACATGGGCGAACAAGAAGGATTATTGAACCTACATTCGACCTCCTGAAGGCTTGTTTCGGTGCCTCCATCTAACAGGTGGAGCCCTGTGCTACTCACCCAAGAAGGTCTGCCAGATCATCGTGGCATGCTGTACGTTGCACAACCTTGCCTTGAGACGCCATGTGCCTTTTCTGCAGTCGGAGGAGGCTGGAGATGACCGTGTGGCAGCAGTGGACCCTGTGGACAGCGAAGATGAGGAGGCAGAGGATGAGGATGAGGACAACAGAAGTGCAGTCATTCGTCAATACTTCCAATGAAACACAGGTAAGACAGTGTTATTTCACAATTAATTGACAGTTTGATGTGTGACATTGTCACTGGCAGGCTAAGATTTCATACTGCTATGGCCACTCACTGTACCCATTGGCATCTCTTTTTGCAGATGTTGGTCCCCACTATTGCGTCTGGTGTGTTCACTGCAGGCAACTACAGGACTTTGCAATGTAAACATTACTGTACAGTTGAATTGCAATTTAAGAACCTTGTTAAACTAATACATTTTGAAATCATCTGACATACTCCATACTTGTATTTTTTCTAAGTGTGTTTATTGCAGTGCTCTGACGAAAAGAGGGAAGTGCAATGGGCTGGGGTGATGATGGAGGAAACTCCAGGTTAGAGTCCAGTCTATTTGCAGCACAGGTGCACAGGTGCATTGTCCAAGGGGCATAGGAAGGGGAGCAATGGCAGTTCAAGGTGGACAGGGTGACAGAGTGGGACACAAGGGTGACATTCAGGAGAGCCTTATTTCCTGGTGGGGGTCTTGGCAATAGTCTTTGTCTTCTGCCTGGATTTCAGGGAACATTTGCGGGGTGGTTCTCCTTCTGCAGGAGGAGGGGTGCTGGTGGCCTGTTGGTCCTGTGGCGAGGCCTCCTGTCCACTAGCGGCAGTGGAAGTGGAGGGCTGTTCTGTAGTCTGACTAGTGTTAGGGGCCCGCTGGTGTGCCACTGCCTCCCTCATACTGTTAGCCATGTCTGCCAGCACCCCTGCAATGGAGACCAGGGTGGTGTTAATGGCCTTCAAGTCCTCCCTGATCCCCAGGTACTGTCGCTCCTGCAGCCGCATGTTCTCCTGCATCTTGTCCATAATCTGACCCAGCATATCCTAGGAATATTGGTATGCTTCCAGGATCGCGGTGAGTGCCTTCTGGATAGTCGGTTCCCTGGGCCTGTCCTCCCCCTGGCGCACAGCAGTCCTCCCAGCTTCCCTGTTGTCCTGTGCCTCTCTCCCCTGAACCGTGTGCCCACTGCCACTGACCCCAGGTCCCTGATCGTCCTGGGTTTGTGGGATGCCCTGGGGTCCCTGTAGTGGTGGACAAACTGCTGATTGATGTGTCCTGGGGACAGAGGTATGGGCCCAGTGGGTGCTGTGGTGGTGTTTCCTGAGGGGGGAGGCTCTATGGTGGTGTGAGACTGTGCCTGGGCAACCGAATGTCCGGAGGTCCCTGATGGGCCAGGTTGGTCATCCAGATCCAGGCAAGCAGAGCTGCTGTTATCATTGTGGGCCTCTTCTGTTGGGGGACTGGATGTTACTGGCACCTCTTCTCCGGTGACTTTGGCTTGGATACCTGTGGGGATGTAAATGCAGTGTTATTGTTTCTGTGTGTATGGGTGGGTTGCCCTCTATTGTTGTTACTGCCCTGGCAGCTTTGCCTTGTGTGTGTTGTTATTTGGTGGGCTAGCTGATTGTCTCTAGTGTGCATGCTGTAGTGATAGGTGTCTATGCAGGTCTGTGAGTGGTGTCCATGCATAGGTATGGCATGCAGGGCTTGGCATTGGGATGAGTTGAATGTGATGGTGGGGTGTGTGGGAGGTGATAGAGTAATGGGAGTGAGGGTGGGGGTATGTGTTGGCATGCAGGTCGGGGAGTGATAGTAATAGAAATTTTACTTACCAGAGTCCAGTCCTCCTCCTACTCCTGCCAGGCCCTCAGGATGTAGTATTGCCAAGACTTGCTCCTCCCATGTTGTTAGTTGTGGGGGAGGAGGTGGGGGTCCACCGCCAGTCCTCTGTAAAGCGAGTTGGTGTCTTGCTGCAATGGAACGCACCTTCCCCCGTCGGTCGTTCCACCTCTTCCTGATGTCATCCCTTGTTCTTGGGTGCTGTCCAACGGCTTTGACCCTGTCCACGATTCTCCGCCATAGCTCCATCTTCCTAGAAATGGATATCTGCTGCACCTGTGATCCGAAAAGCTGTTGCTCTACCTGGATGATTTCCTCCACCATGAACCTTAGCTCCTCCTCAGAGACTCTGGGTGTCGTTGTGGTGCCATGAGTGTGGTGTGAGTGGTGTGTGTGAGGGTGTGTAGGGTGATGTGTTGGGGTGTGTGATGTAAGGTGCGTGGGTGGTGCATAGGTGATGGTGGTATGTGGCTCTGGTTGTGTGAGTGCTCTTGTTGTCTCTCTCTGCTGGCAATTATTTATATTCATAAAGGGTTGTGGGTAATGTGGGTGTTTGTTTTATAGTGGTGTGGGTGTGTGGGTGTGGTGTGTGTATGTGTGTCAGATGTGTGTAGTTTGAATTGTCCAATGTATGTGCGTATTTTGAGCGCGGTGGTATGTACCACCAATGGTTTACCGCCGTTGAATGTCCGCCATGGTAATTCATGGGTCATAATGTTCTGGGCGTAGTTCTGTTGGCGTAACAGTGTGGGTTTTTGATACCGCCAGTTTATCACTGACCTTTGGTGTGGCGGACTTGTGTGTGTGGCTGAATTGTGACGGATTAGTGTGTGTGTGCCATTATATGGTGAACGGATATCTGCCGCTGCAGCAGTATGTTGGCGACATTCAGCATGGCGGTAAGTGGGATCTACCGCCAATGTCGTAATGAGGTCCTTAGTGTTTTTTAGCGCATAGAAATGAATAGCGCCAATCTTGTCATCTGGTTGCACCTTGACCCCTGGCAAAGTCAAAGATTAAGGCGAACTGCGATAGAGCCCTGCTCGGCTACAGCAAGCAGGAGGCCTCGTCAAAAGTTTACCTGTGGACTTATTTGTTTTCTTGAAGATTTTCTTCAGCTGGAGGAAATCGCCAGTCTGATCTGACCTCCGTGGAGCCCTTCCTCTGGTACGTGTCGCAGGAGACCTCAGTGAAGATTTCTACATTCGGACTTAGACGATTTTTCAAGATGAAAATCCTTTGTCCGGGCCATACCTGAATCTTGATCTGATGTCCCCGGAGCCCTCTTCAGATACACTGCGCAGTAGGTCCCGGTCAACTTTCTACATTAGGACTTAGTCACTTTTTCTGAGATTTTCTTCAATGGGACGAACCTGCAAGTCAGGCCGGGTCTCGTGGAGGCAAGCCAGCTAGACTCACCGTGGCGGGTCGGTCGCTCTGTGGAGGTTTTTCCAAAAAGTTCACCAATCTTCTCTAAACTTCTGGATCTTCTTCCAGAAGGTCTCTTTAAGGTCCTTTAGAAGTCCACAGCTCACCCCAAGGTTCCAGAAGCTCTGAGTTGCTCCTTGAGGGTGCAGACTCCAACTCCTAGAATGCACCTGGCTCAACCTCCAAAATGGCCACTGGGCAGTGGTCAGCTGGTCAGTTTCTTCAGAGTTTGATGCAGGGGACTCTGGTTAGTTACTTGTTGCCAGTAGCAAACAGGGAGTCCCTCCTTGAACCAGTTGAAGCCAGGCAAAGTATTTCTTGTGGTGAAGCCCAAGTGTTCAGCTGGTGCAGTCCTTCAGAGTGCAGTGTCCAATTGCAGGTCAAGGGTCCAGCAGGGCAGTCCTTCTTTTTCTGATGTTCTTCCATGTAGGGATCTGAGGTGTAGGTGCAGCTCTACAATATTTATCCTTGCTCCTGGGTGAAAAACAGGGGGGTCCTGGGTATCGAATCTAGAGCAGGCTCCTTCTCCCTTTGAGAACCACTTCCTGGGAAGTGTGGCAAAAATCAGTCCCAGGGAGCAACATTCCTCAAAGATCCAACATGGCTGAAAGTGATTTGTGGAGGTTAGATCTGGCTGAGCCCACCCACTGGTGTGACTAAAAATCTTAAACAAACCCTTCTCCTGCCCTCTCCTAATCTAATCAAGAGGGCACCTAATTGTCTGGGGTTGCAGGATGTGGGGGAAGAGCTGGGCTTCTCCAGATGTCCTTTCCTGCCTTTGAAGAGAAGTTTGGCAGCCCTCCCCTCTTCCTGCTTCCCCATCTGCTGAGGCAGATCTGTTTCCCCAGGCACATCCATTGTGTTCAGCCCAGGCCACTTCACACCTCACCAAGGCAGCCTGGCCAGGCTGTCACAGGCTGGCCAATCAGAAAAGGGCACTACAGAGCTGAAGTTGGCAGCTTTCAGGTAGAGGTTTAAAACTCTTTATCTGAACTAGGTATATTAAATCCAACAATCGCATGTTGTTGGATTTATTATAACAATTAATTTGATATAAAACTCAAGGTATCTGACACGTAAGGGGACTTTATTAATTAAAATAAAGTCTCCCCATTTTAGCCTATAGAGGCCATTCACTATATTCAGGGAAAAACAAATTTGTAAATTTTACCTCACCAGAGGGCGTATAAAACAATTTTATAAGGTCCCTGCTTATAGTTACATTGCACCCAACCCAAGGGGCACATAGGGCACACTTTAGGTGTGGCTTATATGTACAAATAAGGTAGTTTAAGATTTTGGAAGTATTTTCTATTCCAAAATCGAATTTGCATATAACTTTTGTTTAAAAGCAGCCCATAAAGCAGCCCTGCCTTTAAAATGACCCTGGGCACCTCAGCAGTGCACCTATGGGTGCACTACCTATACTGTGGTCGCTAAACCTACATGCCCTACCATATACTGGGGACTTATAGGTAGGTTGATACTGCCAATTTTAAATAGGCTATTTTGCATAGCCACTTTACACAGAGCACAGGCCCGGGAATGGTGAGCAGTACCCAGGGCACAGCCAAGAGTCAGTAACCACCAGTATCTGTCCAAAAAGTGTGGGGGTGACCAGGGCAAAAAGGAGGACTTTCCTACAGCGGATTTCTGCGTAGCAGAACTCTGCGAACTCTGCCCAAGCCCAGTAAAGACACCAGTAGGCACAGAGGACTCCTAAGCTACCTGGGAGGTTTGTGTGAGCTGGGCTAGTAAGATTCCTAGTGGAGGCCTCAAGCTCCTCAGCGTGGCGAGCTCCTTGTCAGCTCGGGAACACCATAATTGACACAGAGAATGACCTTCTCCAAGTGCTGAAGCTAACTAAACAACAACCTACGACAAGAGAGCTAGAACCAACAACAGAAAGTTAGACATGCACTTTTGATCCTAAGAAAGGTTAGGTAGGGGCTAAGGGGAGGAGTTGGTTAATAAGCCTGATTCATCATTTTATGCAATAATTTATTGAAATTGCATTACAGTGTTGAATTTTTTTTAAATATTTTGCCTATAAATTGTTCTCATGTCACTGCTTCAATTATTTTTATAGCTACATCTAGGTGTTAAAGGGCAGAGAAATATGCTCCTCAGTCTCTGTTGTGCTGGACCTCTATCTGAAGAAATGACTTCCAGAGGAAAGACAGCACTCAGTCTTTGGCCTCTTTTTGGCAGATCTGCAAGCCCCAGGCAGTATTTTTTGGCCTCTCTCCGACAGATCATTTCTTAGGATGAAATGAGACCCCACTGCCCATGCCTTTCACTCCATTGACTTACATGAAAGGATGACATATTGGGTAGAATGGTACACTGACCTTTGCACTTATTCAGGCCCAGATTTTTTTTTTAAATGACGGAGCGCACCGATGTGCCAAAATTGGCAGCATCGTGCTCCATCATTTTCACAATGCAGAGATGCGCCATATTCAATAGAATATGGCGCACCCCTGTGTTGTCCCGTGTGTCTGCGTTAAATTTGCTGCTGAGCACCAACGCAGTCACCCTTGCACCATGGTAGAAGGATGGCTGCGTTGAGGGGAGATTGTTTTTGTGCAGGAAGGGACACCTTCCTACACAAAAACTACCCTAAATGTCAGAATGCAGCACACATAGAAAGAGCAAAAAACGAGGAGAAATTAAAGCATTTCTCCTTGTTGATGTGCTCTAACACCACCTTTAGGGTGGCGCGAGATTGTGGTGCTGCCTCAGGTTTATGAAAACACGTGCTGCGTGCTGTGAAGGGGTCGTATTTACAAGGTGGCGATAAGCCACAAAAAGTGGCTTAACGCCACCTTGGAAATACGGCACAGAGCATAGTGCCACTGAAGTGTCACGCAAGGTGACACTCCGGTGGCGGTAGGGGCTCATAAATATGCCCCTCAGTGTCTGGCCATTTCCCTGAGGGACCTCTTCATCTCTTCCCATATACAGGGGCGTATTCATGTAGGGGGTTGCAACACAATGTGGTGCAAGAGTGACGGAAGCGCAAAATAAAATTTAAGAAGTCACGCAAGGCCGCCTTGCATGACCCTGAGTGGCTTCATAAATCAGTAGTAACATAATGTAGCAGAAATCATTGCCGCAGGGAGGCGTTCTATGGGTGTTGCATGGGTGTTCCCATGCAGCAGCCCTGGATTTTGATGCATTCCCAGACTTACCAGAAGTTGTAGAACTGGGAATGTGTCAAAACGGTACGCCTCCCCAGTGAGGTGTTACAAGATGAAATATTTATATTTTTCCTTGTTACTTCCTCTCTCTACGTGTCCTGCATTCTGCAGCACACATGGAAAGAGGAAAATTGCCTCTCTGGGTTGTTTTTGTGTAGGAAGGTGCTCCTTCCTGCACAAAAACAATCTTTGTACCCTGATGCAAGGGTGCCTGCGTTGGTGCTAGGCTTCCAAAACTGCACCAGCGCAGGGGGAAAGGACACGTATGAGCCATATTCTTTTAAATATGACACATTCCTGCAGCAAGGTGACCTTCTGTGCTTTCCTATGTGACTTTGAGATAAATCTGCCCCCTAGGGCATTTCAGCCTTTCTTCCTGGAGGTGGCAAGAGCGTAAGCTCTCCATTCCCAGTCATTGTTTGGCCTCTTGTTAAAAGGAGCACTCCTAATGGTGAGGGGTCATGTCAGTCAGAATTCCCATTTACTGCTTAGTTTTCTCCTGAATGCATAATTGTTAGGGAGAAAGCAGTCTTCATTATGAATGCCCATTCGACCCTTGGCCTCTCTTTGGTGGTTCACATGTAGAAGTAAGAAGGCCCACTGCACAGTCACCCACATCGTAGTTGATCTCTCTCGGACCAACCACTTTTGAAGGTGAGAGTGTTTCGCTATCTCTATCTGTTCATTGCTTCACCTCTCCGAGAAAACTCATTCGGCATCGGGCCAACCCTCCTGGCTGGAAATAGTCACTTTCTCTCCATCACCTTGTCTGGAAAACACCAGGATGCCTGGTTGAGGTATGTGGTCCACGCAGCGCAGAGCTGGGGTCTCATGCCAGCATCTCTGTGGTCTCCTTGAGAGACATCTGACTCCAGTGAAATGACGTGTCCCTAAAATGGCCATCTAGTGGGCCCCACTATTGCTTCTATTGCCGAAGATTAGTTCAATTTTAAAGTGACACCCCAAGGCGGTTCTGTGATGGCCCTCCCGCTATCACTGTGACTGACAGCGGTGGTCCTGATGTGAATACAGTGCCGGAGAGACCAGACATGGAAGAAAAGGCTGTGGTCCACAGGTGAGTTGAAAAGCATTGATGCTCTTGTGTGGGCGGGGAACGCAGAGGGGAAGAGTTGGAGGCGGGTGAGTGAGTGCATGCATTGAGCGCATGTGTGACTCCATGGGGGTTAATATGGTCATGCATGTGGGTAAGGGAGACAGTGTGAATGTGTCTGTCACCCTCCACATGGCAGTATCTCCCACCAGTGACCCGAGCATCTTGACTCAGCTAGGTGCCAGTATTCAGAGTAGACTGGAGAGAAGAGTGCCATGTTAATTTGATTGAAGCACTTTAGCTCAAGGAGGGGTGAAGGTGTGCAAGTTGAGCAGGTCAGGAGACATGCCCCATGATGAGGGCTTTGGGATGACACCTTGATGGCTGGAGTTTATCCCATTATTCGTGGCACATGTTCAGATGTGGTTTCTCAGCTAACACCGCAAAGCCCTTTCAAAGACGTGCCATTGATAGATTCACTGCCAGAGCTCTCAGGACATGTGGCAAGAAGTGAAAAGGACCAAGCAGTGATGGGTCGGTGCAGAACTGAACCCGGCCTTATAACAAAACTGCATATTCCTGCTCCAAAAATCGAAAGTTCTCTTAAGAAAGAACACATAGGCCCTCATTATAACATTGGCGGTATTTACCGCCTACCGCCGAGGCGACAGCCGCCAAAACACCTTCGCCTCGGTTACCTACCATCTACCATATTATGACCGTAGCCGGAATTCTGCCAGAAGACTGGCAGAATTCCGGCTACGGTCATGGCAGGGGTCGGCGGTAAGATGGCGCTTCTGCCAGCAGAAGCGCCACGCCAGTAGATCGGCGCAGACCGAATCATGACACATGATACGGCCCGGCGGTGTTCTGCTGGCGGACGCTGCTGCTGGCAGCAGCGCCCCGTCCCGTCTCCTGCCGGAGGACCCCCTCACAAAAGGTAAGTCGGGTGCTCCAACAGGGGAGGGGGTGGGGGGTGTTGTGTGTGTATGTGTGAGGGTGTGGGTGTATGTTTGAGTGTGCATGCATGCGGGCGTGTGGCGTGTGGAATGCGTGTGTGCATGCATGGTTGTGAGTGTGTGTGTATGTTTTGATGTGTGAATGCGTGGGTGCGTGTATGTATGTATGTAGGTGTGTGTGTGAATGGATGTATACATGCGAGGGTGAATGTGGGTAGGAGTGTGTGTATGCATGTGTATGATGGTGTGTGCATGTGCATGTATGTCATGGGGGGGTCTGGAGGGGGAGGGAGGGGGATGACTCTAGGGAGTGGGAGGGGCCAGGAGAGACCCCTATCAGTGACATGGAAGGGATTCCCATGGTGTTTGTGGGGGTAAGGAAGCCACAAAAACAATAGTGGTAGGGGGGTCATAATCCCGTGGGTGGGACAGTGACAGCCACCTGGCTGGAGACTGCAGTTTCCAGCCCGGCGGCTGTCACCGCCCTGGCGGACGGAGTGGTACATTGGCGGTATGGCTTGAGCCAAACCGCCAATGTCATATTTTGGGGAAGAGTAGCGCCAGCCTGTTGGCAATACTCTTCTCCAAAATACCACCGTCCGCCAGGGTCATAATGAGGGCCATAATCTGCTTACCTGTTCTTTCAATTGAGGGGCTGTTGCAGCTGCGAAATGTTTCCGCATGGCCCTAGAGAGCATGCACCCTCACCTCACGCACGGTGATGATCACACCATGTGCACCTTACCTTTAAAGAGAGTGACTGCTGTCATCTCACCAGGTTCTATAGCACTGATGGTGGTGGCAGAGCGGCCTTTTAACCTGTTACCTACTAGAGAGTCGTCTGCAGATCTCTCTTGTATTTTATATCGTCCACCTGTCTCATAGGACTGGATATTTCTCTCATCTTTGAGGAGCCAGGGATGCCACATGCATGAAATTATCTGCTTGGGTGGAAGAAGCTCATGGTATGTGTGATGCCTTTGGCATGGAGACATTGGCCTCTCTTTCGGACAGATTTAAAGTGGTACCTAAGATGGGGAGTTCAAACAGCACATGTGAATTTGAGGACTCTTTCAGACACTCGAGGGATCTTTGTAGAGGGCCAGTGTTAAGGAGAGAAGACAGTGAGTCCACCTGAAGTTTGGGAGACCCCCTGCTCTTTCCTGGTCCTTTATTTTCTTGATGGGTACACCCTCCCCACCCCCATAGGTAGCTCAGTGGGACAGCCTCATAGCTTTTGTGCCCTCAGTTTTGATTCTCCTGACAGGAGACCTCCAGCTCCATCCCACCTTCCTGGTAGCACTTGGAAAGAACACCAGAACTGGACCCGTCTACTTGCAAATAGCAAAAGTGCAGAAATGGCCAGAACTGGGCACATAACTCTGGAATACTCAAAGCCTGTCTGCAACTTGAGCATAAAGATGGGGCAGAGAAATCCAGGCAGTGTGATAAGATGTATTTTCTACAATCAAAGATTTCTCACCAGTGGACCAAAAACCCTTTGAGCTCCAGCTTTGGGGTATCCACCGCCACCTGCTCTTGCCAGGTTCCAGACAGGGGACCTTGGCATTGAACTGCCAGGAGAAGCTTCCAGAACACTACAAGGAAGGACATCGACCACCTGCTTAGAAGGGGCATGGGCAGTGTCTTTGCCCGAGGGAAGCACCGCTGCATGATAGTGGGGATGTGAGGTGGGAGAGCTTGAGATATCCGCTGTGTGCCAGGCGAAGATTTGTGCCACTCGGCATGGGTAAAACCGGAGACCACTGAGGAGTTACAACTGTGTGACTGAACTGCACCAAACTATGAGGTTATCAGGTAACTTAGGGCTGTGCATGTTCCCCACCATCTCAACACATAAAGTTACAAGGTACTCAGGCACCAGGAGGCTATGACACCTATACATCAGGTCAGAGGACCATCTAATACCAACATTACTAAGAAACAAATGTATAGTGATGGAGAGATCAGTGCCAGCAATCAAGAACATGCCAGGGGTGGGTGCCTAGCTGTTGGGTTGAGGGTTTGTGCCAGGGTCCATGGAAGATCTTCCAAGTGCTGGGTTTATTGAAATGCGAGGAGCAGGACCTCTGCGTCATTGGAGCTCTTCCTCCATGCATCACTGATCTGCGTGGAGATGCTGATCCCACTGCAGATCAGCCAGCCGGGCTGGAGAGGACTCACAGGGGCAGAGCACGCTTCGCGAGATGTGTGGAGCCCCACTCAGAAATGTGGACAACTTCAGATGTGCTGTGAACTACAGGGGAACCCACAATGGGGGGTTTGAGGTGGTGGGTAACAGTGTAAGACCAGACCCTCTTGATAGATGAGAACTCGGGCATCATTCCAAGCATGCCAGAAGAACCCCTTAAGCTCTCTGCCTGGACTCAGGGGAACCCCAGAGATGGTAGCATAAGAGCACCTCACTAAGTCGTACCTCACAAGGTTGGAACATACCGCTCTCATTGCACACTGCTTTCTTTCGAACTAATGATAAAGTCCTTGGTAATTAATTAGACCAGAAATATTTTACGTATAGTTATTGTGTTTCATGGATCGCACCAGTGAATATCGACTCCCAGAATGGCATGAGAGAAGGATGTTGAGGGTGCAATATCGAGGGAGAAAATATTGAAAGGCATGTAGGGGAATTATAGATGTATTATTCGTAACTCCTTACTTTGAAGATATTTCTAGTACATAGGTAGATATATGAGGAGTTAGGAATATAAACCGTTGATTTAATGTTCCATGTTTTGGCCTTGCTATTGTGTCCCATCGATATTCTGGAGTCGATATTCAGGTTGCACACCATTCTGTATGATTTAGGGTGAAATACGAGCAGTAATTCAACACCGCATTAGTAACCTGTATTTGTGGCCTGTTGTGTCCATAGACACCACCTACCTGAGTAGGCCACAGACTGCTGGACTCGGCTACCGTGATGGTGAAGGGCTGAAGAGATGTCCCTGGAGGTCACTATGGGGTCTGCTGACAGTTCTGGGTCTGCTAGTAGGGGGAGGCCCTCAACATCAGGGCCAAATCGCTCTGCCAGACTCAGTGTGAGCACAGTTACCTCTGACATCCCAGGGACTCCTGACGCAGTCCTCAAAGTGCTTCGTTTGCTCACAGAGGAAGTGATATCTTCAGTCAGACTTGTTGGTCAGCCTATGCCACAAACCAAGTCTTTCTGAGGCAACAGCTTTTTATAAAATCTCACAATGTCTCTGTGCACTGATACACCTCAATGGTGTTGGCTATTCCAAGGGGACAGGCGCCTCAAGAAAATGTTTGAAAGCCTTTGTAGCGTGGAATAAACATGACTGATGGCTCCCCGGTGTTTACAGTCCATCCGAGGCTCTCACCCATCCAGAGCAATTAAACAGACCCATATTTACTATCTGCACGAACCTGGAAGAGGTAACAAGTCTTTCTCTAAGTCTCAGAGTCTTCCCATAGCCTGGCCTATCACTCCCGGGAAAACTGGAGACGAGGACAGACTGGAGCATCTACCATGTCAGCGCTGCTGAGACGGACACTGATAATAGTCTGAGACTACGACAGACGTTTCCCCAGCCCCATGAGCCTTTCAAAGGCAACACCCTCCTTACCAGGCAACCTCACACAGACCTGGAGGTGTATGACTCAGCCCCTGTCCTAGGACAATCTCTTGCTTGACTGGCTGCCCCTCAGTATGATGATAGGTTATGGCATATTGTGGACACCCTTGGCATAATGTTGCCACTGCCTGCCCCTGGCCAGCTTCTCCTGCTAAAACCTTGATAATCCTTGGCATCCATGGTTCTTGGGTTCCCACCCCTGATTTAGGGCCATATGTAGGAACACATGTTCCCATTGACACAGAATGGGAAAAGTCCTTTGCTACATCTGGCCCTTAATGCTGAACATGGTCTAATGGTGGCAACTACTGGAATATTTGTGGCACAATCCTGCCCACCCTGGTGTAATGGTAATAAATATTGACATATTGTGGGCATTTATGCCACTTTCATACTATTAACAAACATCATGGTAGCTATGACAAAATAATGGTAACTTAGGGCATATTGGTGCATCCATGACAGGAAGGCACCCTCTCCTGGAATTATGACATCCTTGGCACAATGGTGGTGATTCTTGGCATCTAATGGGCGTCCATGCCATGTGCCATGATGATGCCAACCCCCTGGCGGAATGCTACTTCTGCCATATTGATGGGGTATAATGGAGGTAGTAATTGTAATAGTAGGGGGTCCGTTGTAGGTCATTTCCGGCCCCTCATCTAGTGGCTTTTCTTGCTTAGCAGTGGTAGTTCTTGGGTTAATATGAGAATTGCCACTAGGGGTTTGCAAAATTTGCGTAATTTGCTTTTGAGTAATTTCACAAAATTTTAATCATTTTGCGTTATATTTTATTGCAAACTGTGTCCAACTATCAATTTTTGGTGAGATAATACATTGTAACAAAAGGTTCGTTGTTTTTCCATGCGTTTGCGGCAAATTTGTACCGCGAATAGAATGTTCACCGTAAGTATTTTCCAAGTATGGTGCAGGAGTTACAAAAGCGGCAGAGTTTTGGAAACTTCACGGAACACGCGCAACACAAACTTCTCAAAATTGCGCAGAGGTCCCAAAACCTGCCCCTCTCTCTAGAGCCAGGATCAGACCCTTCAGATGGTTCCTTGAGCCTCGGTGGCTACTCCCTGATAGCACTTCTGAGCCTCAAAGCCCTTTCTCACTTGTCATTACGTGGCTAGCTTGGTCAGTGGCGAGTGGGCCGGCCACAGGGGCTGAGACCTCTGGTTGAGGTTTTGTTGAAAGAAGCGCCCAGCTCCACTTGTGGACCTCCTGAAGGCCTGGTCTCAGTAAGGCACCTCTCACTCCAAGGCTGCTTTTATTCAGTTCTTCCTTACAGATGCCTGAGGGAGTTCTTGGCTCTGGTTTAAACGTTTCTATCCCAGCTGTGGGTCTACGAACGAAAATACTGCTGAACACGTGAAAAGAGGAATATTTAGCAGCTCTGTAGAAAGTGCTAATGTCAGATCACAGCTTTACTTCTCAGCAGCTCTGTTGCTTGCAGCCTGAGTAACACCAGGAAGTGTGATGTTAAGAGTGAGCGGAGGAGAGAGAAAGAGCAACCGATGAGGAGGAGAGAGAGAATGAATCACTGCCATATATATATCATTGACACCGGTGCTTTAAATGGGCCGGTGCTGTCAGGAACTGTAGCTCTACTGCTTTATTTTGAGAGGGACAGTGGCTTCTCAGCAGAGGTGCAGTACTTTTAGTTGGAGAGTACCAGAGTACTGACACCTCTCAGAAGTAGATAGGTACTATGGAATAGGGTACCAACATATTTATATTTCTATTTTAAGCAATGATTGACACTTCTCGGGTGGGACCAATGCTCACTTCCTAAAATAATGAGTGCGCGACGTAGCCAGCGAGGCAGCGTTGTGAATGATTTTACCTGAACACTCGCTCTTTCTTTCAGCTCAAAAGTTATAATAACCTTCAAAGATGAGAGTTCCCGCCCGTGGTGCGGGGCGGGGCTTGAGGAAGTGGTGAAATGATCAGTGGCGTGCTGTTTTCACTGGTGGCTCCCTCACAGGCAGTGGTGATTGAGTGAATGAGAGCTGCGTGTGAAGGCCATCAGAGGCGCTACACTAGCCCCCGTGGTGTGGGGGAGCGCCAAGCTCCAGGCGGCCCCCACAGGACACTGACTGGGCCACATTCACAAGGGTAAACTTAAAATCCTTAGTGCCACAGAGGAAGGAACAGGTACTGCATGTGTGTATATGATCAGTCAGTGTTGGGCCACATTCTGAGAAGGAAAGAGGGGGGAGCTTCCCAGTAGGACCCAGTAAAGGTGGTCTTTCTGGGAGTCCTGGAGACATCTTTGTGAAATATTGTCCTCCCCACAGAAGGAGAGAGTCTTAGCTGAGCAAGGATGCTCTCCCCTGTGGCAAACTGCTTGTTTCTTACAAACCTCACAACTTCTAGTCTAGAAAGGCAACAAAACCTTAAAGTTTGGATTGATGCCCCAGTAAAGATAACATAAGTCTCTGAAGTCCATTCACCTTTGGGCTGATCTTTCACACTCGCAAGATGCTCTAAACCCAAATGGTGGAGAAGTTCTCAGATTGCTGAGGAAACACAATGCATCGAAGAAATCCACTATCAACAGAAGATCCTGATTCCGAAACATCATCTGACCACCCACAGACCCAAGGCAGAGGTGGCGTGCCACATGAAGAGGCAGATCCTGGAAAAGGGGAATTGATTCCCTGAATATTACTGAGCTCAGCAGATGAACAGACGCTAAACCATGACCATGTACGTGTCAGCCATGGTCCTTACAAGGTCATCATCATGTCATCATCATCTACTGAATCTTGAGTCTAGGTCGACGGCGGAGCCCAGAACTTCTCCAGGACACCCGTAGAAGGTGAGCGTGTGAGTGGGATGATCCGTGTCCTATTTTGAGTTTATTATGTATTATTTGGGATGTAGGGTAGAGGGGATGGGAAGCAGGAAAGGAACCATCCACGGGAAGGCGGGTCAGGGGATGCAGCACAGATTGCATCTGCCTTAAGGGAAATGCCCTGCTGGAAATTGCAGCCTTCCACAGCCTTTCCCTTCAAGCAAACAGTCTTGGGTGCCCGGCCACAGGGTTGAAAATCCACAGAACTCGGGCATTAGAAGATGCAGAAATTGTAGCCGTGCATGAGACCGAACCGCGAAGGGGTGATTTGGGAAGATTTCGATCAAATACAGAGAACACAATTCTGGGACAGTGGTTCTAAATTCTGCATGTCTTGGTATGTTGTTCTAGAGACACTGATGGGCAGAGAAGAGAGGCATGTTGTGGTAAAAGACAGAATATGCCGAGAGATTGCAACACCAGTTGGTTTGGATGCTCCCAGTCAAGCACAATGCTAAGTCTACTTAAGCTCCTGACTCCCATTGTCTCAGTGGCATACTCTATCAAACCTTCTCTTCAAAACTATCACCAGTTACTCAAGTGGTCTTTAATTCATTACCTTCCTAATACTTTTCTAAGTTCTGGCTGGAAAACACCATCCATGGATGAACATAATAGAGCGACAATTTCCAAACTGGGCAAACGTTACTCAGAATGATCGGTCCATAGACTAGCATTAAATTTGGATATATAGGTTTGCATGAAGGGGTTGGTGACCCTTATTATGTCATATGCATACTTTCTCACACACATGGACCAGATGGGTTCTGTGACAGGAAGACAGGCCTTCTACAACATTTGAAGGATGCCCATATTATGGAAAATTTGAAATGGAATATGCAAATATTAGCCCTATTGTTGTTAGATATTAAAGAAACGTGCACATGGTTGACTGGTCCTTTCTGTTAATGGAGTGGATCTGGATAGGAATTTAATCACTTATCATGGTGCATGAGAGCAATAGGACACCGAAGGCCAGGGTACAGGTCGATGGGTACTTTTAGAGTGCATTGATCCCTACAGGGGGTCAGGCAGGGATGTCCCCTCTCCCGTTTGCTCTCTCCATTAGTCTTTGCTATGATATTGGCCATTAAATGCTTAAAGGATGGAAAGCTAGATGGATAGAAGAAGGATGAGGGGACCTCACCTAGGTTTGGTAAAACGTACTCACCCGGTGGCTTTCGAATGTTTTTTTTTTGCCTACTCTACGGGTCTCATTCATCGGCCACCGAACACAGCCACATGTTTCATTATTTACTTCGCTGCTCTGCACTCATTTACACGAGCCAGCACTGATATTAAGATGATGAGGTTGCATTATAATGAAAAGGCACAATAGTGGTGGGAAAACGCGTGTATTCCAGAGTAGTGTAATCATGCGGATTTACCCACAAATTCCGCAAGATCACACATGGACTGCACACAAAGAGTAATTCTGTCTTTAGTGCTATTTCTTAGCTCAAAAAGCTGCCTTGCATACAAAATTGACACAAGGATGCATTTTTCGCTAAGAAATAGCAAACGCAACAGAAAAGAGCATGAATAGCAAGCAGCGACTAATGTTCAATAAATGTGCTCTTAGGGTAGGATTTCCCCCCAAAATATTACTTATATTTAGCAAAAGTTTTGTAACGCGAAATTCACCCTCACTTCCAAAATGATTTTTCCCACAAATAACTGTTAATTACATGAGCAGGAGTAATGTCATACCAGCGCGTAATGTTATAGTTACAATTACCTCAAGTAATTATGGCTTGTGCCCTAAACCAGATATAACTCACACCCCCGCCATTCACAGTTATTTAATCAATAATTTTACTGCAAATGTTACAGTGATAATGTCAATGGTGTTATAAAAGATGTCATGAGTGCTATAATATCTGAGGTAATTAGCAGTGCATTGCTCATAGTTATAGTTACCTTAGGACACGAGTTATAGTTACTTGAAATAACTCTACGTATAACAGCTGAATTTCAATGGTTTTGTATGTTTAAAATGTGAGCCTAACTATAATGTCCCTGTAACCTTTGATTTTTAAGTGCATTTCTATGTTTAAAAAAAGAATTATGTTTCCTAACTATAACGTCGCTGTAACCTTTGTGTTTTTCAGTAAATTGCTACTTACTGTACATTAATCTCACCACCCCCGCGCACAGCCTTCCTCCTGTGGCCAGGCCCTGCAGCCAAACCCTCTATAACCATCCAACCTGGTGCCACACACAACCTTTGGAACTGCGCGGTGGGAGTTGGTCCCAGGGCCTAGCCACATGCCAATTCCCCTAAAACCACCCAATGAAGCTTCACACACTGCCTTTGGCCATGCGTGGTGGAGGCTGGTCCCAGGGCCTGACTATAAAACCACCCACCCCTCTGTAATCACTCAACTCTGGGGCACCTGCTATATTTGTATATATGTGTAAGTGCTTCCCCTTGAGGTTTCATTTCAGTGAAACAAGAATCTGTGCTAGAATGGATCTTTACCTGCATATTTATCCAAAAAGAGTTCACAGTTCATGTAAAATGTCTACTCAACTGGAGTACTTTCTACTGGCTCATTAGTAAGTGCCACCTCGTTGGGTAAACATATAGGGCCATATTTATACTCTGGTTGCGCCGAATTTGCGTCGTTTTTTTCGACGCAAATTCGACGCAGAACTAACGCCAACTAACGCCATATTTATACTCTGGCGTTAGACGCTTCGGGCGCCAAAGTGCCCGGAGTGTGCGTCATTTTTTAGCGTGAACCCCTTCCTTGCGTTAATGATATGCAAGGGAGGCGTTCCCGTCTTAAAAAATGACTCCCAGGCCTTTACGTGGTATTTATACTCCCGGGCAAAAGAGACGCCCGGGAGTGGGCGTGGCCAAAAACGGCGCATTTGCGCCGCTTTTTAACGCCTGGGTCAGGGATGGCGTTAAGGGACAAGTGGGCTCAAAATGAGCCCAGAGTGCCCTCCCCTGCCCCCAGGGACCCCCCCTGCCACCCTTGCCCACCCCAGGAGGACACCCAAGGACGGAGGGACCCATCCCATGGACATTAAGGTAAGTTCAGGTAAGTATATATATTTTTTTTTTTTGTGGCATAGGGGGGCCTGATTTGTGCCCCCCTACATGCCACTATGCCCAATGACCATGCCCAGGGGACAGAAGTCCCCTGGGCATGGCCATTGGGCAAGGGGGCATGACTCCTATCTTTACAATGATAGGAGTCATGTTGATGGGGGATGGGCGTCGAAAATAAATGGCGCAAGTCGGGTTACGATGATTTTTTCGACGTAACCTGACTTGCCCCATTTTAAGACGCCCATGCGCCATTTTCCCCCTACGCCGGCGCTGCCTGGTGTACGTGGTTTTTCTCGCGCACACCAGGCAGCGCCGGTCTGCTTGCGCCGGCTAACGCCATTCAATAAATACGGCGCCCGCATGGCGCTTCAGAATGGCGTTAGCCGGCGCAAAACTTTTTGACGCAAAACTGCGTTAGCGCAGTTTTGCGTCAAAAAGTATAAATACGGCCCATAGTGCACATTCTACACTTCCACGGCGCAAAGGACCACAATAGATCTTTCCAGTGACCATGGCCCTCATTACAACTTTGGCAGTCAATACCACTGACCCCCACAGCCGAACCTGCCATTTGACCGCCAGTGCTAGTGGTCAGCAGACCACCATATTACAAGTGGTGGCTGCTCACCGCCATTTTTGAGGCGGAGAGCAGCCATCATTCGTTCTGGCGGTCGGCCGTGCAGAGGCTGTTCCCTCGCCGGCACCACAATGCCAGCATGTCTCTTCCCGCCATATTACGAGCTGTAATACAGCTCGATGGTGTCATGCTGGCATGGTGGTGGCGGTAAGGGAAGACCCCCAGGACCCATCCCCTCCTGGACATCTACCTCAACGGAAGAGGTAAGTGGGCGTCCGAAAGGGGGGAAGGGGTGCTGAATGCATGCGTGTCTGCAAGTGTATGTGTTTGTGTTTGTGTTTGTGTATGGGGGTGTCTATGGATGAATGCGAGTGAGTGGGGGTGTCTGAGTGCATGTATGCATATGCTGAATGTATGTGTATGTGAATTCATGCGTGCATGAAGGGGTGGGGGGCGCCTGTGAGTGTATGGACAGTTGGGGGGATGTATGCATGTGTGGTGACATGTGTGTGTGTGCTGGCGACAGGAATGAAGATTGCTGTTGCAGGGTGCATGACCACCAGGCTTTTCGTGGCGGTGTGACCCCCACAGAAAGCCTGCCGGTATGCAACCTTATAATCCAGACAGCGGTCTGAGGTCCGCCGCCGGATTGGAGGAGGTCACCGCCGGCCACTACAGTGCAACCGCACCGGCAGGTCAGGCGGAGTTGTGGAGGTTTGGCTTCCCAAACCCCACAACTCGTAATACGGCGGTCTTCACCGCCCGCTCCACGGTGGTGAGACTGCCACAGCGTTTCTGGTGGTCTCAAGACCGCCAGACTCGTAATGAGGGCCCATGTGTGGTGTAATTTTGATAATGTGATGATTCATTGAGCATCTTCATACTGAACTCTGTGCCAACATGAATCCTTGTATAGAGATGACGGAGCAACTACAAAGAGTTGAATGTCCCCCAAGCAAGGGTACTTCCTAGGAATTATATGAAATAAGTGTTTTTTTTTGGTGGAAAGGTGTTTGTATTTGTCTGCATCCCAAATGCTCAAGGTCCTTTTGGTAAGTTGTCCATCACGTTGCAAAAAGGCAGGAATAGCATTGCATACCACTTGCCTATATGGGGCAGGGTTAAATGGAAGTGCTTCAATGTCATCTTGTGCATTTGTATGCTCGTAGTAATAAAATGGATGAACTATGCACTCTGCGCTCACAAGGAGATGACCGGAGGAAGAATCCCACTCATCACAGTCACTAGAGAAAAGATTGCACTCTAACAGAGAAAGGATGCATTCACAGTCATCAAGTATTTCAGATCGTTAGGTCAAATTGCTGAGAAAGCACCATTGCTTTGCATTGGATGAGTTGAAGCAGTTGGGAGGATCTGTCCTTTACAGAAGCAGAGATTCAACTGGGACACTTTAAATTATGTTGCTCTGGGGAAGTGGCCATCCCTGAGTGTGGGGGGCAGAGGGGCGTGTGGGTCCCCCGGCATTCTTTAATGTACATTGCTCTGGGGCACGGGGTGCTGAGCGGCCCTCCCATTCTTTAATCTACATCGCCCCGGGAAGGTGGCAGGCACTGGGACATGGAGGGGCCAGGCGCCCCCACATTCTTTATTTTACATTGCCAACAAGAGAGGCAATGTAGATACAATGCATTCCTGCCATTTTGTTTTGACACAGGGCAGCACCATAAGAAGGCTTGCAGTGCTGCCCTGTGCCAAACATTGCATATGAAACCCAAAGGGCCTGGCTAATAGACAACTAAAGTTGTATGCACCAGAGACCGAAAAAGCACCATGGAAAACGATGACCCTTGAAATACCCTTGAAATACCCCCAAAGTAATTGGTTTTGGTTGTGAGATGAAGGCTTCATGCCTGTACTCTGTTGCAAATGAAATGGTATGGTCATATTAATGCCTGATCGATGGTGGAACGGTTAACCTTCCGGTGGAAGAGAATCTGGTGATCAATGGTGCTGAATGTTGCTGACAGATGTAACATGGTCATGGTGAAGACATCACTGTCATCCAGGTTCTTTCTGAGGTCAGGAATTATGTATAGTCTAACCATGTTTTTTCACATTTGGCTGAAACAATCCTTGGCAACTATCAAGAAGTCCATTCTCTACAACACTTTGTAATTGACTGATCTTTCCATCTGTTGGTCTGGATAGATGGACAACGAGATAGGTCTGAAGCCTCCCTGGTTACTTAGGGCTTGGTTCCGATCTTGGAGGTGGAGTACTCGATCAGAAACATTTTTGATGGAGTAACGCTGCCTACCAAGATCGTAATCAGGCCTTTAGCATCAAGGAGGGCCTTTTGTGAATCGGTAGCAGATTAAGGGCCTGATTTAGAACTAGGCAGACAGATTACCCTGTGACAATGTCTGCCGAAATCTAAATCCCATTGGATATAATGGGATTTAGATTTTGGCAGACAGGATATGTCACTGTTGTGACAGAGTAACTTGTCCACAAGTTCTAAAGCAGGCCTGTAGTCTCAGACAGACTACATACCCTGAGGTCAAGGAAGTATTCATAACTTCATGAGAGAAATGGCTGGGTATATCCCTCACAGTCACATGGAGTTTACAAGACAAGCCTCTCAGGAAGAGTTGTTTTGTTTACCAGATGAAATTAAATTATTAAACTGCAGCAGAGAGAGGAGCTGGATTCTGATAGTACTGTTTTTGAAGGCTTCAAACATGCCCACAGGAGGCTGTGGGTCATGAGTAACCTCAGATCACCCCTTGCTTTCCCATCCTTTGTAGAAAGAGTTGTGACAATGATTTAACTAGAGTAAGTTGGATTCTCCATCACACCAACCCTCCAGCACAGACACACATATCAGCAGCTGTTCATCGCTCCCAGGTTGACTGTAAAATATGTCCCTTGTCTCCTGCCTTAGTTTCCTTTTATGTACCCAGGGCTCTGATGAACAGCACCATCTGTTTTTTAAGTGTTCTTTATATCTTGCTGTGTTTCTTCTCGCTACGTACGGTGCTTCGTTGAACACATACCCTTAATAAAATAATATAAGCAGAGAAATCATTGATTATCGCATGTTTATCAAACACACAAAAGGTGATGGGATGAATGCTTGCAAATAGTCTAAACCACTGACAATCCCTCTGGCTAGCATTACAAATCATCTTTCTTCATCCACTGTGTCACTCTAGGCAGATCCTGGCCTTATGCCTTGTTAGGCATCCTCAGTGAGGTGGAGCTGGCATCCTGTGGCGCAAAAAGCCTTATAGACTGAAACAAGTCTTGGGTGCTAGTTTTCTCATCTGGAGGGGAGGCTAGCCTCCCATTCCAAGATGGCAGGTTCCCAGGAGGAGCGGGGTCAGTATTGATTTGCCTAGGGTGTAGCTCAGTCTACAGGGGCACAGTTGACAAAAACAATGGGTTGGAAGGCTACTACGAGAGTTTGTCTGTCGTCATGCTGTTCGCAAGCATTTTTCCCCTCACGTTTATGTGCTTGTTGTTGCTTTTTGTAGTCACCCTTCAATGTCCACCTCTTTAGTAAATATGAAAAATGCATATTTTATGTGCCTTGCACCCTAATCGTATAAGAATCCAAAAGGCCGTTTCCCGCTGCTTATTGAATTACAACTCATGGATTCCATACACAATTACCTACAATACTTTCAGTGCTTCTCTGTAATACATGACTGAACTGTAGGTCCCAGGGATGATTTTATGTGCTCTATTTCCACCAGGAGTCCACACTGTTGTACTATTTGTATAGCTCCTTGTCTCCCTCTATTGAGGCGCTCTTGATGCATTATATCAAGAACTACATTGAGTTAAATTCATTACGACAAATACGGGTACATTTTTACAGAATTGTAGTGCAGTGCAACACAACAACCAAAGTGGCTGCGCAGCGTAGCTTTGGGGAAGAGTGTAGCTCAGAACCATATTTTCTCAATGTGACCTGCTTCTGTTTCCTTCCTCAGGTTGCCTAGTGCCACAAACATCTTTGCTCCGTAGTGCAAATGTGGTTCCCTGCCGGCGCAAATCCTGGGGCATTTTTACAAGATAGTGGTGCCGAGCAGCGCAGACCGTGCTGTGCTGCTGTGCGTCACAGGGAAAGGGCAGAAATGCGCCCTGCTTACGAAATATAGTGTATTTCTGTCCTCTCCTCTGTGCTGGCACCCTTTTGGCTGCCTAGCACGTTGCATGAAGGATTGTATTTGTGCAAGAAAGGGACACCTTCTAGTATAAAAACAATCTATGGAGGCGTTTTCCTCTTTCTATGTGGGCTGAAATATGCAGCACACATAGAAATAGGAAAAAACGAGGAGAATAAACCTAATTCTCCTCGGTATGCCTTCCTGGGGAGGCGTAAGGTTTCGACACATACCCAGGTTTACAAGTCCTTTTAAATCTTAGAATGTGCCAAAAACCATGGGAGTTGCATGGGAAATCCCACTGTGACACCCATGGAACGTCTCCCTGGCGCAGAGTATGTCAACGCGATGACTTCCACTGCCTTGCCTTACTCCATATCTATTAGGCCATTCAAAGCCACACAAAGTGGCTTTGCGTGGCGTCATAGATATGGGTCTGCACTCTACGCCGCCGGAGCATCATACACCGGCATCAGGTGAGCAGTGAACTCCTCACTCTGGTGGCAGGTGTGCAGTGCACGCCTCATATTGGCAGCAGGTGAGCAGTACATGCCTCACACTGGAAGCAGGTCATCAGTACACGCCTCACGGCAGCCGGAAGTGAGCAGTGCATGGCTCATATAGTCGGCAGGTGAGCAGTGCACACCTCACACCAACGGGAGGTGAGCAGTGCACACCTCATACCGGCGGGAGGTGAGCAGTGCATGCCTCACACCGGCAGAAGAGGAGCAGTCCACACCTCACACCAGCGGCTCGTATGTGTTTTGTGCATGTGTGAGGGAAAAATGTCTGTTCTCTGTGGACCTTTCTTAGGCTGTGCATTCACACATAAATGGTCAACTATGTATGAATGTGCGCTTATGTGTACGCATGTGTTTGAGGGCGAGCTGAGCTTATACACCCAACAATTTGGGGCCCGATCGACTGTCGTGTGAGTAGGTGTTTACTTAAGTATTTATGTTTATGTGTATGTCTGTACTTATGTTTGTGTTTATGACTGCATGTGTGTGTGTGTGGAGGGTATATGGTCCCTACACTGGGAACCTGTTTGGAAGTCCTCTGTTTTGGTGTGTTGTTGTGCACTTATGCGTGTGTGTGTGTTTGTGTGTGTGCACGTGCGTGTATGTGAGTGTGAATGTGTGCATATGTGCATGTGTGCATGCGCATGTGGAAAGTATTGTGGCCAGTATTCAGTGCAGCCTGGCTTCTACGTGAACGTCAGCACCTGGGGTTTTAGGTCCCCCCTGTTGGAGGTACCTGTAGTGAGAGACTGTTTTTTATGACACAAACTCTGATGTAACAAGTAATCCTTGCTACTGCACCCCAGGGGGGGGCCAGGGAAGGTCACTGGTCGAACAGCCAAGTCTTGAGGTTCTTTCTGAAGAGCAGGAGGTCTTTGGTTTTGCGAAGGTCGGTGGGGAGGGAGTTCCAGGTTTTGGGGGTGAGGTAGGAGAAAGACCTGCCTCTTGTGGTGGTGTGCAGGATGCGGGGGACTGTGGCTAGGGCGAGGTCGGCTGATCGGAGGTTGCGTGTGGGAGTGTGGAAGTTCACTCTTTCGTTGAGGTAGGTTGGGCCGGTGTTGTGGAGGGATTTGTGTGCGTGGATGAGGATCTTGAATGTGATTCTCTTGTCTATGGGGAGCCAGTGTAGGGATTTGAGGTGTGGTGAGATTCGTTGGTGTTGGGGGCCGGTCCCTGGAATTTCAATTTAAAATCCTAATTTATGGTGAAGTTGGATTTTAAATTAATATTCTGAAAATGCTTCCTTTAGAAATGTGTCATTTTTGTGCCTTAGCCACCTTGTGCCTGCAGCCTCTCCCTGGTCACATGACTGGGTGTAGTTGGCTGTTGTATCCATATGTTTGGGCAAGGACAATTATGGCCCTGCGTACGCAAAACCCACTAGACCAGTATCCAACCAGGTCGGTATCTGGAACTTATTAGAATCTAACTCATAGGGAACTATTGCAAAAAGCTCCAACATCACATAAAGGCATACATTTCACATGGTTTGTCTTTCATTGCAATGTATTCTAAAAGTCTTCAGCATCACATTTTTGTTAAAGATTGTTCTTCTTACAATTCTGAAAGAGCTTAAGGGCCATATTTATACTTTTTGACGCAAAACTGCGCTAACGCAGTTTTGCGTCAAAAAAATTAGCGCCGGCTAACGCCATTCTGAAGCGCTATGCGGGCGCCGTATTTATTCAATGATGTTAGCCGGCGTTAGCCGCCGGCGTTAGCCGCCGGCGCTGCCTGGTGTGCGTGAAAAAAAACGATGTACACCAGGCAGCGCCGGCGTAGGGGGATATGGAGCTTGGGTGCCAAAAAATGGGGCAAGTCAGGCTGAGGCAAATTTTTCGCCTCAACCCGATTTGCGCCATTTTTTTCGACTCCCAACCCCCATTGAAATGACTCCTGTCTTAGCAAAGACAGGAGTCATGCCCCCTTGCCCAATGGCCATGCCCAGGGGACTTCTGTCCCCTGGGCATGGTCATTGGGCATAGTGGCATGTAGGGGGGCACAAATCAGGCCCCCCTATGCCACAAAAAAATAAAAAATAAAAACTTACCTGAACTTACCTTAATGTCCCTGGGATGGGTCCCTCCAGCCTTGGGTGTCCTCCTGGGGTGGGCAAGGGTGGCAGGGGGTGTCCCTGGGGGCTTGGGAGGGCACCTCTGGGCTCCTTCCGAGCCCACAGGTCCCTTAACGCCTGCCCTGACCAGGCGCTAAAAAACGGCGCAAAAGCAGCCGTACGCCATTTTTTTTGACCCGCCCACTCCCGGGCGTGAATTTTGCCCGGCAGTGTAAATACGGCGCACATCCCTCGGAGTCAATTTTTTAGACGGGAACGCCTACCTTGCATATCATTAACACAAAGTAGGTGTCCACGCTAAAAAATTACGCAAACTCCATGGACTTTGGCGCTAGACGCGTCTAACGCCAAAGTATAAATATGGAGTTAATTTTGCGTCGGAATTGCGTCAAAAAAAACTATGCAATTCCGGTGCAAACAGAGTATAAATATGCCCCTAAATGTGCTCAGATCCAACCAAAACATTAATGGAACCACAATTACAATATTTTAAGGGAAAGAAGACAAGGGGGGTCATTACAACCTCCGCGGTCTTTCAAAAAGACCGCCGAGGCTGCGGGAGCCAGAATACTGCCATTGCTGGCGGTATTCCTGACTCCCTATTATGACTTTTCCGCTGGGCCAGCGGACGGTAACAGTGTTACCGTCCACTGGTCAAGCGGAAAAGTCACATCAACATTGCTGCCGGCTCGTAATAGAGCCTGCGGCAATGCTGATGTGCAGCGGGTGCAGTAGCACCCGTCACTCATTTCACTGCCCGAAATTCGGGCAGTGAAATGCGCGACGGGGCTATGCCTGGGGGCCCCTGCACTGCCCATGCCAAGTGCATGGGCAGTGCAGGGGCCCCCAGGGGCACCCCAAGTCCCCTTACCGCCAGGCTTTCCATGGCGGTGTTTACCGCCACGGACAGGCTGGCGGTCGGGGACTCATAATCCCCAGGGCAGCGGTGCTTGCACCGCTGCCCTGGGGATTATGACCGCCAGGTGGAAGCCTGGTGGTATGTTGGAGGGGCCGGCGGTATGGCTGTGGCTATTGCGCCACGGTCATAATAGCTGGCGGAACACCGCCAGCCTGTTGGCGGTGTTACCGCCAGCTTACCGCCGGCCGCCAGGGTTGTAATGACCCCCAAGAACTCTTAATCACCAGTTGTCCTATTTACCAAAATTAGACATTTTCAGCCAAAACGTGGCAACACGTCCCACTTCTTCAAGGCTGAAATTTTAGAAGAAAAAACAGTGGTTACACAACTGGCACGAGCTTCCTTCACAGAGAATGTACTGTACAGCAAAATTCAGTGCAAGCTTCCTTCACACAGCAAATGTACAATACAGTGAGTTGAAGTGAAAGCTTCCTTCATGCAGAGAATGTACAGGTTAGCCAGAACTGATGCAAGGTTCCAACACAAAGAGAATGTATAGTACAGCCAAATTCAGGGCAAGCTTTCCCCACGTAGAGAGTGTACAATAAAGTGAGATACAGGGCATGGTTCCTTCACACAGACAATATACAGTACAGCCAAATTAAGTACAAGCTTCCCTCACACAGAGAATTTACAGTACAATACAGTGAGGGGCAGTACAAGTTTCCGTAACATAGAGAACGTACAGTGCAAGTAGAAACAGCACAAGTCTCATTCTCACTGACAATATACAGTACAGCCAGCTCCAGTACAAGCTACCCTCACACAAAGAATGCACAATATAGTGAGACCAAGTGCAAGGGTCCTTCACATTCAGAACGTACAGCACAGGTAGAAACAGCACAAAACTCATTATCACCGAGAATATACAGTACAGCCAGGTGCAATGCAAGCTTCCATCACATAAAGAATGTACAGTACAGCCAGAACTGGTGCAAATGTACCTCTCACACAAACGTAAAGCACTGACCAAAGCACCACAAGCCTTCTTCACACAGAGAATGTGCAGTACCGCCAGATGTAGCACAAGCTTCCTTCATGCACATAAAGTACAGCATGGGCAGAGGCAACAAAAGCTTCCTTCACACAGAGAATGTGCACTGCAATGAAATGCAGTGCAAGCTTCCTTCGAATAGAGAATGTACAGTGCTAGTAGAAACAATACAATCTTCTTTCTCATTGAGAATATATAGGACAGCTAGATGCAGTGCAACCTTCCATCACACAGATAATCTACAGTACCACCAGATGCAGTGCAAGCTTCCATCATGCACATAATATGCACCACTGGCAGAAGCAACATAAACGTCCCCATAGAGAGAGTGTGCAGTACAGCCAGATGCAGTGGAAGCATCCTTACTGCACATAATATGCAGCACTGACAGAAGCAGCACAAGCATTGCCCCCAGGGAAAGTGTACAGTACAGCCCGATGCAGTGCAAGCGTCTTTCACAGAGAGACTGTACATTACAGCCAGATGCAGTGCAAGCTTACTTCATGCACATATTATGCAGCACTGGCAGAAGCAGCACAAGCATTCCCCATAGAGAGAATGTACAGTACAGCCAGATGCAGTGCAAGCACCCTTCATGCACATAATATGCAGCACTGGAAGAAATAGCACAAGCATTCCCCATAGAGGGAGTGTACAGTAAAGCCAGATGCAGTGAAAGCTTCCTTCATGCACATAATATGCAGCACTGGCAAAAGCAGCACAAGCATTCCCACCAGGGAAAGTGTACAGTACAGCCAGATGGAGTGCAAGCTTCTTTCACAGAGAGACTGTACATTACAGCCAGGTGCAGTGCAAGCTTACTTCATACACATATTATGCAGCACTGGCAAAAGCAGCACAAACGTATCCCACAGAGAGAGTGTGCAGTACAGCCAGATGCAGTGGAAGCTTCCTTTATGTACATAATATGCAGCACTGGCAGAAGCAGCGCAAGCATTCCCACCAGGGAAAGTGTACAGTACAGCCAGATGGAGTGCAAGCTTCTTTCACAGAGAGACTGTACATTACAGTCAGATGCAGTGCAAACTTCCTTCATGCACATAATATGCAGCACTGGCAGAAGCAGCACAAGCATTCCCCATAGAGAGAGTGTACAGTACAGCTAGATGCAGTGCAAGCATCCTTCATGCACATAATATGCAGCACTGGCAGAAGTAGCACAAGCATTCCCCATAGAGAGAGTGTGCAGTACAGCCAGATGCAATGCAAGCGTCCTTCATGCACATAATATGCAGCACTGAGAGAAGCAGCACACGCATTCCCTCCAGGGAAAGTGTACAGTACTGCCAGATACAGTGCAAGCTTCTTTCACAGAGAGACTGTACATTACAGCCAGATGCAGTGCAAGCTTCCTTCGTGCACATATTATGCAGCACTGGAAGACGCAGCACAGGCATTCCCCCCAGGAATATTGTACAGTACAGCCAGATGCAATGCAAGGTTCCTTCATGCACATAATATGCAGCACTGGCAGAAGCAGCACAAACATTCTCCATAGAGAGAGTGTACAGTACAGCCAGATGCAGTGCAAGCTTTCTTCATGCACACAATATGCAGCAGTGGCAAAAGCAGCACAAGCATTCCCCACCAAAAGAGTGTACACTACAGTCCGATTCCCCAAGGAAAGAGTGTACAATACAGCCATTTGCAGTGCAAGCTTCCTTCATGCACATAATATGCAGCATTGACAGAAGCAGCACAAGCATTCCCCATAGAGGGAGTGTACAGTACAGCCAATCGCAGAGCAAGCTTCCTTCATGCACATAATATGCAGCACTGGCAGAAGCAGCACCACAAGCATTCCCACCAGGGAAAGTGTACAGTACAGCCAGATGAAGTGAACGCTTCTTTCACAGAGAGACTGTACATTACAGTCAGATGCAGTGCAAGCTTCCTTCATGCACATAATATGCAGCACTGACAGATGCAGCACAAGCATTCCCCACCAAGAGAGTGTACACTACAGTCCGATTCCCCAAGGAAAGAGTGTACAATACAGCCAGTTGCACTGCAAGCTTCCTTCATGCACATAATATGCAGCACTGACAGAAGCAGCGCAAGCATTCCCCATAGAGAGAGTGTACAGTACAGCCAATCGCAGAGCAAGCTTCCTTCATGCACATAATATGCAGCACTGGCAGAAGCAGCACAAGCATTCCCTCCAGGGAAAAGTGTACAGTACAGCCAGATGAAGTGAAAGCTTCTTTCACAGAGAGACTGTACATTACAGTCAGATACAGTGCAAGCTTCCTTCATGCACATAATATGCAGCACTGGCAGAAGCAGCACAAGCATTCCCCATAGAGAGAGTGTACAGTACATCCAAATGCAGTGCAAGCTTCCTTCATGCACATAATATGCAGCACTGGCAGAAGTAGCACAAGCATTCCCCATAGAGAGAGTGTAAAGTACAGCCAGATGCAGTGCAAGCTTTCTCCATGCACAAAATATGCAGCACTGGCAAAAGCAGCACAAGCATTCCCTCCAGGGAAAGTGTACAGTACAGCCAGATGCAGTGCAAGCGTCTTTCACAGAGAGACTGTACATTACAGCCAGATGCAGTGTAAGCTTCTTTCATGCACATATTATGCAGCACTAGCAAAAACAGCACAAGCATTCCCTCCAGAGTAAGTGTACAGTATAGCCAGATGCAGTGCAAGCGTCTTTCACAGAGAGGCTGTACATTACAGCCAGATGCAGTGCAAGCTTCCTTCATGCACATAATATGCAGCACTGGCAGAAGAAGCACAAGCATTCTCCATAGAGAGAGTGTACAGTACAGCCAGTCGCAGTGCAAGCTTCCTTCATGCACATATTATGCAGCACTAGCAAAAGCAACAAAAGCATTACCTCCAGGGTAAGTGTACAGTACAGCCAGATGCAGTGCAAGGGTCTTTCACAGAGAGACTGTACATTACAGCCAGATGCAGTGCAAGCTTCTTTCATGCACATAATATGCAGCACTGGCAGAAGCAGCACAAGCATTCCCCCCAGGGAAATTGTACAATACAGCCAGATGCAGTGCAAGCTTCCTTCATGCACCTAAAATGCAGCACTGGCAAAAGCAGCACAAGCATTCTCTATAGAGAGAGTGTACAGTACAGCCAGTCGCAGTGCAAGCTTCCTTCATGCACATATTATGCAGCACTAGCAAAAGCAACAAAAGCATTACCTCCAAGGTAAGTGTACAGTACAGCCAGATGCAGTGCAAGGGTCTTTCACAGAGAGACTGTACATTACAGCCAGATGCAGCGAAAGCTTCCTTCATGCACATAATATGCAGCACTGGCAGAAGGAAGACAAGCATTCCCCATAGGGAAATTGTACAGTACAGCCAGATGCAGTGCAAGCTTCCTTCATGCACGTAATATGCAGCACTGACTGAAGCAGCACAAGCAGTCCCCATAGAGAGAGTGTACAGTACAGCCATTCGCAGTGCACGCTTCCTTCATGCACATAATATGCAGCACTGACAGAAGCAGCACAAGCATTCCCTCCAGGGGAAAGTTTACATTACAGTCAAATGCAGTGCAAGCGTCCTTCATGCACATAATATGCATCAGTGACAGAAGCAACACAGGCACTCCCCACAGAAAGACTGTACAGTACAGCCAGTCACAGTGCAAGCTTCCTTCATGTACATAACATGCAGCACTGGCAGAAGCAGCACAAGCATTCCCACCAGGGAGAGTGTACGGTAGAGCAAGATGAAGTGAAAGCTTCCTTCATGCACATAATATGCAGCACTGTCAGAAGCAGCACCACAAGCATTCCCACCAGGGAAAGTGTACAGTACAGCCAGATGCAGTGCAAGCATCTTTCACAGAGAGACTGTACATTACAGCCAGATGCAGTGCAAGCTTACTTCATGCACATATTATGCAGCACTGGCAGAAGCAGCACAAGCATTCCCCATAGAGAGAATGTACAGTACAGCCAGATGCAGTGGAAGTTTCCTTCATGCACATAATATGCAGCACTGTCAGAAGCAGCACCACAAGCATTCCCACCAGGGAAAGTGTACAGTACAGCCAGATGGAGTGCAAGCTTCTTTCACAGAGAGACTGTATATTACAGCCAGTCGCAGTGCAAGCTTCCTTCATGCACAATATATGCAGCACTGGAAAAAGCAGCACAAGCATTCCCTCCAGGGGAAAGTTTACATTACAGTCAAATGCAGTGCAAGCGTCCTTCATGCACATAATATGCATCAGTGACAGAAGCAACACAGGCACTCCCCACAGAAAGACTGTACAGTACAGCCAGTCACAGTGCAAGCTTCCTTCATGTACATAACATGCAGCACTGGCAGAAGCAGCACAAGCATTCCCACCAGGGAGAGTGTACGGTAGAGCAAGATGGAGTACAAGCTTCCTTCATGCACATATTATGCAGCACTAGCAAAAGCAGCACAAGCATTCCCTCCAGGGTAAGTGTACAGTACAGCCAGATGCAGTGCAAGCATCTTTCACAGAGAGACTGTACATTACAGCCAGATGCAGTGCAAGCTTACTTCATGCACATATTATGCAGCACTGGCAGAAGCAGCACCAGCATTCCCCATAGAGAGAATGTACAGTACAGCCAGATGCAGTGGAAGTTTCCTTCATGCACATAATATGCAGCACTGTCAGAAGCAGCACCACAAGCATTCCCACCAGGGAAAGTGTACAGTACAGCCAGATGGAGTGCAAGCTTCTTTCACAGAGAGACTGTATATTACAGCCAGTCGCAGTGCAAGCTTCCTTCATGCACAATATATGCAGCACTGGAAAAAGCAGCACAAGCATTCCCTCCAGAGAAAGTGTACAGTACAGGCAGATGCAGTGCAAGCACCCTTCATGCATTTAATATGCAGCACTGGCAGAAGTAGCACAAGCATTTCCCATAGAGGGAGTGTACAGTACAGCCAGATGCAGTGCAAGCTTCCTTCATGCACATAATATGCAGCACTAGCAAAAGCAGCACAAGCATTCCCTCCAGGGAAAGTGTATAGTACAGCCAGATGCAGTTCAAGCGTCTTTCACAGAGAGACTGTACATTACAGCCAGATGCAGTGCAAACTTCCTTCGTGCACATATTATGCAGCACTAGCAAAAGCAGCACAAGCATTCCCTCCAGGGTAAGTGTACAGTACAGCCAGATGCAGTTCAAGCGTCTTTCACAGAGAGACTGTACATTACAGCCAGATGCAGTGCAAACTTCCTTCATGCACATATTATGCAGCACTAGCAAAAGCAGCACAAGCATTCCCTCCAGGGACAGTCTACAGTACAGCCAGATGCAGTGCAAGCGTCTTTCACAGAGAGACTGTACATTACAGCCAGATGCAGTGCAAACTTCCGTCATGCACATATTATGCAGCACTAGCAAAAGCAGCACAAGCATTCCCTCCAGGGTACGTGTACAGTACAGCCAGATGCAGTGCAAGCGTCTTTCACAGAGAGACTGTACATTACAGCCAGATGCAGTGCAAGCTTACTTCATGCACATATTATGCAGCACTGGCAGAAGCAGCACAAGCATTCCCCATAGAGAGAATGTACAGTACAGCCAGATGCAGTGCAAGCATCCTTCATGCACATAATATGCAGCACTGGCAGAAGTATCACAAGCATTCCCCATAGAGAGAGAGTACAGTACAGCCAGTCGCAGTGCAAGCTTCCTTCATGCACATAATTTGCAGCACTGGCAGAAGCAGCACCACAAGCATTCCCACCAGGGAAAGTGTACAGGTCAGCCAGATGCAGTGCAAGCTTCCTTCACAGAGAGACTGTACATTACAGTCAGATGCAGTGCAAGCTTCCTTCATGCACACAATATGCAGCAGTGGCAAAAGCAGCACAAGCATTCCCCACCGAGAGAGTGTACAGTACAGTCCGATTCCCCAAGGAAAGAGTGTACAGTACAGCCAGTTGCAGTGCAAGCTTCCTTCATGCACATAATATGCAGCAATGGCAGAAGTATCACAAGCATTCCCCATAGAGAAAGTGTACAGTACAGCCAGTCGCAGTGCAAGCTTCCTGCATGCACATAATATGCAGCACTGACAGTAGCAGCACAAGCATTCCCCACGAGAGAGTGTACAGTACAGTCCAATTCCCCAAGGAAAGAGTGTACTGTACAGCCAGTTGCAGTGCAAGCTTCCTTCATGCACATTGTTAGAAATGGGGTCTTTGGTTGGCAGTCGGGTTACTCCCGTCCAAGCAAGAACCCTCACTCTAGTCAGGGTAAAGGAGAATCACACTCAGTTAACGCCCACTCACACTCTTGGTAGCTTGGCACGAGCAGGCAGGCAGGCTTAACTTCAGAAGTAATGTGTAAAGTATTTGTAACAACAAACACAGTAATACAGTGAAAACACTACAAAATGGACGCCACACTAGTTTTGAAAAATAGTAAATATTTATCTAAATCAAACAAGAACAAAATGACCAAAAAAAATCCAACTTGCACAAGTCAAGATATGTATTTCAAAATGAATAAGAGCCTTAATCCTTAGAAAATAGTGAGGATGCTGGTGTTACACAAAGTACCAGGTTAGCATAAAAAATAAAACCGTCTGAACCCCTTGGGTGAGAGCTTCTGCTCTCTGGGATTCAGAACAATGCCCTTCCTGGGTGGAGGTGCTATCTCCCCCTCCCCAGGTATGTGCATTTGTGTCTGAAGGTGGCAGGCCAATTGGGATCTGCCAGCGACCATGCCAGGGTAGTCAGCTTTTGCAGGGGGCACCTCTAAAATGAACCCTGGATACATTTTATAATAAATCCAGTACTGGTACCAGTTTAGATTTATCATTCTGAGTTGTTTGATACCAAACAACCCAGGGTGAAGGGTAGCCATCATGTAGCTGGGAAACTCATGTTGACCAGTGTCCAGCACATGTGTTTAAAATGGCCGCTCTTTTTTCTCACTATGACGCAGGTTTGTCAAGGACACAGTGGGGGAATATTGCAGATGAAGCCATACCCTCACATACAGTATAGTGCACCCTGCCTTAGGGTTGGAAGGCCTGCCTGAGGGGTGACTTACCTATATGGTATGCAGTGTATAGTAGACAGGGCACACAGGCAGTGTGCCATGTCAAGTTTGCATTTTAGGATTGCTCCAGGGCACTCAGCCTGCAATGGCAGTGCTGGGTGCATCTGGATGCATGGCCCCTAGAGGATGGCACAATCAGTGCTGCTGCTCTCAGGGGCCTCCCAAGTGAGCAGTCTCGAAGTGAGGGATCTTGCGGTACCCACACTTTGCCCATCGGAGTCTTTTGGAAGAAGAACCGGGTCAGCATCAGTGGTAAATACAACAGAGTTTTAGACAGCTGTGATACTGAAGGTTCTCGCTCCATCCTCTGGGTGGGCAGAATACCTGCCCATAGACCTCAAAGCTGTAGGATCTGCCTTCAGTTTATCCCCCAGTGGGGGCGGGAAGCAGTGACTTTTCAAGGTGGTCAAACATTGTCTCTGCCACAGTCCTTCCAGGGTAGATGTTCTCAGGTTAATTCTTCTCGAGGCAAGGGTTGTGACAACTTTAACGTGTTGTGGCTGGAAGCAAAGGAAAGAGGTGAACTTCAAGCTGAGTGAACTGCCAAGTGTTTCACGGTTAGGCTTTGAGCTTCAGAGCTCCTCAAGGTTGAGCTGTCACTCCTTGAAGGAGCTGTGGGGCTGGAGACTGGAAACAGTAAACACCTAAAGAGTGCCGGACAGCTGTATCCAGTTGTGTGTGAAGGGGATTCCCACTGTGGAGACACAGGCACTTGCAGGTTTCATTGTCAGGAACTTGGTCATAGGAGAAGTATGCGACACACAGGAAGTTGTCACTGGGATGTGCTGGGTGGTCTGGGCCCGGAGCTACCTTCTTCATCATAAAGTGGGATGCTCAGCATAATGTGAGCACGACTCATGATATGTGCAGAAGATATTTCTACCGCCAATGTTCCACTTTACACCGCTCCACTGGCTGACACAATGCACAGAACCACGTTTATATCTGGATTTCCTTCTCTCTTTTTCACGTGCGGCGCATGAGTGTTTCCTCGTCACAATCTCTGCTCCCCTCACATCCTGGTCCCTTCTGTAATGCTTCCTCTTAGCATATTTTGGTAAAATGTTAATAAAACAATGTTTAATTAAAAAACTCTGTCCAGTCATTTCTTGACCTTTAGAATAGCAGAGTAGACCCTTTAATCATTATGTTTTAATAGTTCGCTACGTAAGTAAGTTAAAATACTGTGGCATGGTGTGTGGAGAGAAAAGCCAGGTAAAGGGGAGCACTTGCATCAGATTCTGGGGGTGACCTAAGTGCTGTGTGTCTAGTGAGAATAAAAAGCTCAGTGTGTTCTGTATCAGTTCCTGAGGTTGACGTGTCACCAAATTTATCAACACTTTGTGCCGGGATTCCATCACAAAACGGACTCAAACTCGCTCAAAGTTTTAACTTGGGGATTTTAGACTTTCCATTGAAAAGTAAGCTCCAAAAACGTATCCCCCAAAGTAATGCAAAATAGCTCTTCATTGCTTCAGGTGGGCGCACCATGGGTGGTGCATGGGGGCTTCCACTCAACATCCCCACCTGAAGGTTTTTATGCAAACACCCATGGGACACCAGTGGAACGCCACCCGAGCCGGGCAGGGTAATGCATTGCAGCGATTACTGCTCTGAGGTCTTCATGCAGAGTTTTGAAGCCATGCCGGGCCACACAAAGTGGCCTTGTGTGCTTCGTAAAGCTGACTGTGGTCTTGTGTCACTCTTGCACCACGCCACACCACATTGAGGCCCATATTTATACTTTTTGACGCAAAACTGAGCTAACGCAGTTTTGCGTCAAAAAAATTAGCGCCGGCTAACGCCATTCTGAAGCGCCATGCGGGCGCCGTATTTATTGAATGACGTTAGCCGCCGTTAGCTGCCGGCGCCGTCTGGTGTGCGTTAAAAAAAACGACGTACACCAGGCAACGCCGGCGTAGGGGAAAATGGAGCTTGGGCGTCAAGAAATGGGGCAAGTCAGGTTGAGGCAATTTTTTCGACTCAACCCGATTTGCACCATTTTTTTTCACTCCCAACCCCCATAGAAATGACTCCTGTCTTAGCAAAGACAGGAGTCATGCCCCCCTTTCCAAATGGCCATGCCCAGGGTACTCCTGTCCCCTGGGCATGGTCATTGGGCATAGTGGCATGTAGGGGGGCACAAATCAGGCCCCCCTATGCCACAAAAAAAAAAAAAAAAAAAACACTTACCTGAACTTACCTTAATGTCCCTGGGATGGGTCCCTCGAGCCTTGGGTGTCCTCCTGGGGTGGGCAAGGGTGACAGGGGGTGTCCCTGGGGGCATGGGAGGGCACCTCTGGGCTCCTTCAGAGCCCACAGGTCCCTTAACGCCTGCCTTTTGCAGGTGCTAAAAAACGGCGCAAAAGCGGCCGTACGTCATTTTTTTTGACCCGCCCACTACCGGGCGTGAATTTTGCCCGGGAGTATAAATCCGACGCACATGCCTCGGAGTCGATTTTTTAGACGTGAACGCCTACCTTGCATCTCATTAACGCAAAGTAGGTGTCCACGCTAAAAAATGATGCAAACTCCATGGACTTTGGCGCTAGACGCGTCTAACGCCAAAGTATAAATATGAAGTCAGTTTTGCATCGAAATTGCGTAAAAAAAACGACGCAAATCCGGCGCAAACGGAGTATAAATATGCCCCTGAATGGTGCAAGAGTGACGCAGAATCGCTTCTATAGGTGCCCATTAGGGTCTGTCCATGGACAGGTGGGAACCCATGACATGTAGATGTTTGAGACCTCCTGCACCTGTCATGTGGCCACTGATTAGGACGGAACAAGGTGATCTAACTCCCCAGTGCAGTGCATGGCACAATACATGCAGGTTCTCCAAAACCTCATCTGCTTCCAAATACATGTTCCAATGGTCATGTAGCTTTTGTGTTTTATTTGCGCTAAGTGACCTTTTCTGTCATAAAAAATGTGATTATTGTAGGACTCAGCTGTAGGCCAAATGTTATATCGCCTTCCTTCAGGTAAATGTATCGCTTTTTTCTGAAGGACTGTAAACGATTGTGGCATTGCCCTGAAAATAATGTATATTTGATGCAACCATACACATCCTTTCAGGAAATGAGGGACATCTTCAACAGTAGGTAATGAGCCAAAGCAATTGTGGACTCCTGAGATGACAAATTCCTGTAAAGCCAACAGTACTTTCCGTGCACTGAAACCAGGAGACTGGTCCTTAGCCGCTCTCTGCACGTCACTGGTGTTTAATCCGAGTAGTAACAAAGGTGTAGTGTTTATTCCAACAGTAATAAAAACATTACTGCCTTAGTAAGACATGTTTACATCCTTCACATATGTGGTGTTTCATAAGATGCATTTCCTCTGGCTTGTGCCCACCTCACAGCAGCCAGAAACCCACCCCTTGTGGCTCATTATCCACTCTCATCCTTTCCCTAGTGGCTGCTTGAATTTCACAAGCCAGTCCAGACCCTGCAGAGGCTGCTACCATCAGCACGTCTGCTTGGGAGAACTAACCCCCCGATGCTACGCGCTTCCTTTAGAGGTTTATGTTTTTTCTTTAGTGTTTTATGTTTTTTCTTTGTTGCTATTTCCAGCAGTTAATAAAGTTTTAGGGTTATATTTATGAGCTCCTTGCTCCACCACGGCCTCGCTTTTTCTGATGCTCCGGAGGCTCAAGTCTCTCACCCCCATATGTGAGGCCACCCACACCCACTTTGTGCGGCTTTTCATGGCCTCATAGATATGGAGTAAGACAAAGCAGCACAAGTCGCCAGGGGGTATTCCATGGGCGTTGCTTTGAGTTTTCTGACGCAACACCCATGGATTTTGGCCCTGCCCCAGATTAATAAAATAATGTTAACCTGCGGCTGCGGCAAAACCTTGCTCCTCCCCCGAGCAGGTGCAACAAGGACAAATATTTAGATTTCTGCAAATCTTTTTCTCTTTCCATGTGCGCTGGATTCTGCAGCACACATAGAAAGAGGAAGACGCCTCTTGGGAATGTTTTGAGCAGGAAGGTGGCCATTCCTGCTCAAAAACAATCCTACCGGCAACACAGGCACCCTTGTACCGTGGTGCAAGGATTCCTGCATTGGCGCTGGGCAGCAAATTGTGCACTGGCACAGAGGCAAAGGACAGCAATGCACTGTATCTCACAAATATGGTGCATTCCTGGCATTTCACATTGGCTAAGGCCAGCCCCGCAAGAAGACTTGCAGCACTGCCCTAGGCCAGTTGCCATAAGTATGGACCTTAGGGGCATATTTACAAGCCCCGAGCGCCACCTTGCGCTGCCCTAGCGTGATTTCTTTAACACTAAGGAGGCATTGAGGAGGCCTTTCTCTCATACCCTATGTACAAAATGGCACAATGCTTGCATTGTGCACATTTTTAAAACCCTTGCACCACATTATGCCTGTGCCAGGCATAATACATGCATGGGGGCTTTCTGAAGCAGGGAGCCCCCAAAAAATGACACAGTGAAATTTATAACATTTCACTGCGCCATTTTTTCCATCATTGTTAACGCCTGCTCAGAGCAGGTGTTAAAATGACGAACTCAATTTTATTAATGGGCCTCTCTGTGGTTTGATGCTAGTACAGCAAAGCACCACAATAGCATCAAATAATTTGACACTATTGTCCTCACGATCGCCGTAGTGCGCCGTACTGTAAACACGGCGCAACCATGGTGTTGTTAGGTGGGGCAGGGCTGATGCAAGAAAAGTGGCTCATCAGGGCCAATGCGCAACTTTCTTGTAAATAGGCCCCTTAGGGCCATATTTATACTTTTTGACGCACAACTGCGCCAACGCAGTTGTGCGTCAAAAAAGTTAACGCCATTCCAAAGCGCCATGCGGGCGCCTTATTTATGGAATGACGTTAGCCGGCGCAGCTGACTGGTGTGCGTCAAAAAAATTACCCACACCAGGCAGTGCCAGCGTAGGGGAAAATGGAGCTTGGGCGTCAAAAAATCGGGCAAGTCAGGGCTGAGGCAAAATATTGGCCTCAACCCGATTTGCGCCATTTTTTTTTACTCCCAACCCCCATTGAAATGACTCCTGTCTTAGCACAGACAGGAGTCATGCCCCCTTGCCCAATGGCCATGCCCAGGGGACTTATGTCCCGTGGGCATGGTCATTGGGCATAGTGGCATGTAGGGGGCACAAATCAGGCCCCCCTATGCCACAAAAAAAAAAATATATACTTACCTGAACTTACCTTAAGTTCCCTGGGATGGGTCCCTCCATCCTTGGGCGTCCTCCTGGGGTGGGCAAGGGTGGCAGGGGGTGTCCCTGGGGGCATGGGAGGGCACCTCTGGGCTCCTTCTGAGCCCACAGGTCCCTTAACGCCTGCCCTGACCAGGCGCTAAAAAATTACGCAAAAGCGGCTGGGCGTCATTTTTTTTGACCCGCCCACTCCTGTGCGCCATTTTTGCACGGGAGTTTAAATAAGGAGCACATGCCTTGGAGTCATTTTTTAGACGGGAACGCCTACCTTGCATATCATTAACGCAAGGTAGGTGTCCACGCTAAAAAATGACGCTAACTCCAAGATCTTTGGCGCTAGACGGGTCTAACGCCAAAGTATAAATATGGAGTTAGCTTTGCGTCGGATTTGCGTAAAAAAAAACGACGCAATTCTGGCACAAACAGAGTATAAATATGCCCCTTAGTGTTTCTACCCAGGCCTCGAGTCTGCCAGTGATGACCAAGTCCTGTTTATCATTGTGTCTCTTCTGTGATCTTGGGCAGATCTGCAAGTTTTGATGCTGAGGAAGAGGGCTTCCCAGCTCTCATAATTTAAAGAATCTGATGGACCTAATAATTCTGCCAATTCCCTCCCTGACTTAGTTTCATTCTGAGGCACCAAGGAAAGTTCAGATGCAGGGATATGTGACTGGGATGTCTTCTGCCAGGCAGATCTGTTGTCCTCCCTGGCAGGCCTTGGGGCCTTTCAGCTGGTGCAGGAAAGGGTTTGCTGGGCAGTGAGAACTCTTGGTCCCCTGAGTGGAATGAGGTCAAAGGGCAGGTCACTGGTTCCTGTCATCGATACGACCCAGGGTTTTGTAACATGTGATAGTGAACAGGACTAGACAACCATCCCAGATATGGGATTACTGAGTGCACAGCCTCCCCCAAATACCCCAACAAGAGAAAGTGTATCCCCTTCTATTCAGAATATCCAGGAACTGCGGAGAAATACATTAAAAGCCTTGCACAACGATGGGCCACCATGTATCAACAAATGAATGGCCTTCCACCAACCGACCAGACACCTGCTATCTGCCTCTCTTTTCCTTGCAGACACCACCCGGATCCATCGATGCAATACCGGAGGGTGCTCCTTCTCCCACCTGGTGGCCAAACCTGGAACGACCTTCCCCTGTACACCATTGCTTCAACACTCTGGAAATACAGGAAAAACTCAAGACATTGCTGTTTGAGTGAACAGAGCACCACAAAGCAGCTAGCAACCTCAGCGCCTTGAGACCTTCATGGGTAATTTGCCACGCTTTACAAATCCTGACTGATTGATTAGCAGATCCCTGTCCCTCAGGAAACAGACTCACGAGTCATGCACCAACACCACTTCTACGCATTCCTTCTAGGCTCCTGAAGTTTGCTAAGCACAGCACAGTTTAGGGGTCATCCTGGGTGGTGCTGCTTGAGTGCTAAAGAGACAAATCGGAAGGGTGTTTGTGGGGTTCACACAGGACTCTCAGCGATTTACTCATCTGTGCATAGTCAGAATGGTTGAACAGTTTCAGCGGTCACATCCTGAGGCAAGCAGCTTGAAACAAACATTCTGCCTTCTATCCAAACTTTCTTTGTCTTTTTTCCCATTTTTGCACATCACCTGCTCTAAGGTGATCATCAGGCATATGATGGCCGAGTCACAGAAGCATTTATGAACACAGGAAGTGGTACTACAGGCGTAATCTTTCACGTACTCATGCAGGCCTTTTGGATAAACTCCTACTTAAAGGTGCACAGAGGGTACAATCTGTTCTATTTGTACTAACTGTAAATGAATATTCCCTGAATATTCCTATTTTATTCCCATTTTAGATGTGTTGGGGCCAATTAACAAAGCCATGTAGGAGTGCAATAAACATTACTACGAACCATCTACTTTCCGTCCTCCAAAACACCTCTTTGAATGTCGCATTAGTGTGCTTGACCAGCTGCTTCTAGGGAGCATAGTGGGAAGGTAAAAAAATACAGAGATCTTACATGTTCCAGGTGTAGTTACCAGTCTGATAGATTTTCCAGGCTCATACGGGAGTACAGCCATTCAGGTTTTGGTAACCATAGAGGCAGATGGGTTACAGAGATCTTATGAGTTGAGGTCACCCCGGTGATTCTCTTTTTTTATTTGGAAATCTGGTAACTTTGTCACCAAACAATATGTTTGTGAATAAAAACTACACACATTTCGCATTTTTTCTTATTTTCATTTATCAAAAAAGACTTATTTTTATTCCAACAAAACATCATTTGTTTCTTTCAGTAAATACAGTCTTGGTAACTCACCATTAGTTTGTTATTTCTAAGGGTGGATATTGAACTCCGCGTGTTGGAGCGGAGCAGAGTTTTATCCTGGTTTGCGCTCACCAATGTTAAGTTGACGAGCACGAGCAAGGAAAATCTTACTGAAGACCACCTCCCGGCGAGATTTCTCAGCGCGGGCGATCACAGTTGGTTGCGACCGCTCGCATTGAGAAACCTTCCGCTTGCGCTGAGGTATCTGTCGTTCGGGTAAAACGTCAGCTTGAGAAGCAGAAAAGAAGCAGCGTCGTCTTGCGCTGTGCAGGGAGCCATTCGCACTGACTTTTCAGGGCGGGACAAATACCTGGTGCTAAACATCAGCGTGAATGGCACCACTTAATGCACTCTGCCGCTTGTGGAGCTTCACGTAGCGCGGTGGAGTATTTAGGCACTTTGTGGAGATCTGCCTAGTGCAACTCCGTGAACTCCACCCATGCCTAGTTATTGCCATGAAGTACTCTTATGTACTAGAGTGACATATGGGTAGGTTCTGCCTTTGATGCTCATGAACCACCATCTCTGGTAAGCGATGCTCGACATCTCTAATGGACCACCTCAGTAAAGCCAGTGTTAGCACTTTCCCAGGTTTGGGCACAAGCAGTCCACGAAGGCTCTGAACAGAGGCCATCAGATCTAGATCAGCGTTATATCATTCCGTAGAAGCCCAAACCGTGGGAGCTATGGCCGTTGTGCCAGGGCAGCATTATTCCAGGGGTGGGCATCATCAAGCCATGAATGCTCACAGAGTGCCAGGAACTAATACCACTGAGCCAGGGTCAGTGTTATATCAGGTGTAGGCACAACCATTGCATGGCTGCCAAAATGTGCCACAAATAACCACCATTATGACAGTGCCAACTTTAATCCAGACTGGGTTACCTCATGCCAAGGAGTCTCACAGTATGCCAAGAATAAATCAGCACCATTGTGCCACGCCAGGATTATATGAGTGGGGCCCATTCATTTCATGGTTGCCCGCAGTATGCCAAGAATTACCACCATTGTGCCACGGCCAGGATTATATCATGAGTGTGACCATTCATTTCATGGTTGCCCGCAGTATGCCAAGAAGTACCACCATTGTGCCACGGCCAGGATTATATCATGAGTGTGACCATTCATTTCATGGTTGCCCGCAGTATGCCAAGAATTACCACCATTGTGCCATGGCCAGGATTATATGAATGGGGCCCATTCATTTCATGGTTGCCCGCAGTATGCCAAGAATTACCACTGTTGTGCCACGGCCAGGATTATATGAATGGGGCCCATTCATTTCATGGTTGCCTGCAGTATGCCAAGAATTACCACCATTGTGCCATGGCCAGGATTATATCATGAGTGTGCCCATTCACTCCATGGTTGCCTGCAGTATGCCAAGAATTACCACCATTGTGCCATGGCCAGGATTATATGAGTGGGGCCCATTCATTTCATGGTTACCCGCAGTATGCCAAGAATTACCACCATTGTGCCATAGCCAGGAGTATATGAATGGGGCCCATTCATTTCATGGTTGCCCGCATTATGCCAAGAAGTAACGCCGTTAAGCCACGGGCAGCATGGCACCAAGGGAGGTAACCCTTGTGCCACAGATATCCACACAATGACTAAAATTATAGTCAGAGTCACCATTATGTTGCAGGTAATCACCATACAACATCAAACAAACACATGGATTCATACACAAACACACACTCAGGTGTACATATAAACACACATGCAGTCTAAAATAAGACTTTTTAACCTTTCAAAAGTCCCACGTTTACTAATGCCGTCCAGAATTACATCCTGAGTGGGCTCCATTCATTTCATAGTTGCCTGTAGTATGCCAAGAATTACTCACTAATACCCTTCCCCCCGTGTCTGGTACTCTTTGAGGACCCGGTTCTCACCTGCCCAGAGATACATTTTAATTACAGTGGCTTACTTTGTGCAATTTCAGAAGTTTCACTTTACTCTTGTACTTAAAATTCCCAAAATTGCACCATTAAACCTATTTGCGTAATTCCACGACATTCACGACAAACATTTACCGCGAACCTGTTTTTCATAGAAAAGGTTTACAAGGACACACTGGAGCGACACAACGTGAGCCGCTGTTGTTCACAGTGCTTTCGGAGTTTGCGCTAGTTTTGTAGCGCAAAATGAGTTACTGTGTCAAAAATGAATTCCATGTTGAATTTCCCGCTAATATACAGCGCTAAAGAAGCATTCGCATCTTGAGTAATTATATATAATTTCAAGTGATTTTGCTGAAATTAAGTGCAACTACACAAAAAGCCAATGGTGCGAGTTTCCAGATCCCCAGCTCCCAGCATTAAACAGGCTCTACAGACACACAGGCCCATATTTATACTTTTTGACGCTAAACTGCGCTAACGCAGTTTAGCGTCAAAAAGTTTTGCGCCGGCTAACGCCATTCTGAAGCGCCATGCGGGCGCCGTATTTATTGAATGGCGTTAGCCGGCGCAAGCAGACCGGCGCTGCCTGGTGTGCGCGAGAAAAACCACATACACCAGGCAGCGCCGGCGTAGGGGGAAAATGGCGCATGGGCGTCTTAAAATGGGGCAAGTCAGGTTACGTCGAAAAAATCGTCGTAACCCGACTTGCGCCATTTATTTTCGACGCCCATCCCCCATCAACATGACTCCTATCATTGTAAAGATAGGAGTCATGCCCCCTTGCCCAATGGCCATGCCCAGGGGACTTCTGTCCCCTGGGCATGGTCATTGGGCATTGTGGCATGTAGGGGGGCACAAATCAGGCCCCCCTATGCCACAAAAAATTATTAAAAAAAAATAAAAAAATACTTACCTGAATGTCCCTGGGGTGGGTCCCTCCGTCCTTGGGTGTCCTCCTGGGGTGGGCAAGGGTGGCAGGGGGGGTCCCTGGGAGCAGGGGAGGGCACTCTGGGCTCATTTTGAGCCCACTTGTCCCTTAACGCCATGCCTGACCCAGGCGTTAAAAAGCGGCGCAAATGCGCCGTTTTTAGCCACGCCCACTCCCGGGCGTCTCTTTTGCCCGGGAGTATAAATACCACGTAAAGGCCTGGGAGTCATTTTTTAGACGGGAACGCCTCCCTTGCATATCATTAACGCAAGGAAGGGGTTCACGCTAAAAAATGACGCACATTCCGGGAACTTTGGCGCTATTCGCCTCTAACGCCATAGTATAAATATGGCGTTAGTTGGCGTTAGTTTAGCGTCGAATTTGCGTCGAAAAAAACGACGCAAATTCGGCGCAACCAGAGTATAAATACGGCCCACAGTTTGAGCGACAGAATGGTGCTTGTAATGCACGCCATAGCCTGGGCGGTGGATCACACTGAGGGCCGTATTTATACTCCGTTTGCGCCGAATTTGCGTCGTTTTTTTTCGACGCAAATTCGACGCTAAACTAACGCCAACTAACGCCATATTTATACTATGGCGTTAGAGGCGAATAGCGCCAAAGTTCCCGGAATGTGCGTCATTTTTTAGCGTGAACCCCTTCCTTGCGTTAATGATATGCAAGGGAGGCGTTCCCGTCTAAAAAATGACTCCCAGGCCTTTACGTGGTATTTATACTCCCGGGCAAAAGTGACGCCCGGGAGTGGGCGTGGCTAAAAACGGCGCATTTGCGCCGCTTTTTAACGCCTGGGTCAGGCATGGCGTTAAGGGACAAGTGGGCTCAAAATGAGCCCAGAGTGCCCTCCCCTGCCCCCAGGGACCCCCCCTGCCACCCTTGCCCACCCCAGGAGGACACCCAAGGCTGGAGGGACCCACCCCAGGGACATTCAGGTAAGTATTTTTTAATTTTTTTTTAATAATTTTTTTGGGCATAGGGGGGCCTGATTTGTGCCCCCCTACATGCCACTATGCCCAATGACCATGCCCAGGGGACAGAAGTCCCCTGGGCATGGCCATTGGGCAAGGGGGCATGACTCCTATCTTTACAATGATAGGAGTCATGTTGATGGGGGATGGGCGTCGAAAATAAATGGCGCAAGTCGGGTTACGACGATTTTTTCGACGTAACCTGACTTGCCCCATTTTAAGACGCCCATGCGCCATTTTCCCCCTACGCCGGCGCTGCCTGGTGTACGTGGTTTTTCTCGCGCACACCAGGCAGCGCCGGTCTGCTTGCGCCGGCTAACGCCATTCAATAAATACGGCGCCCGCATGGCGCTTCAGAATGGCGTTAGCCGGCGCAAAACTTTTTGACGCTAAACTGCGTTAGCGCAGTTTAGCGTCAAAAAGTATAAATATGGGCCTGAGTGCGGTGTAGCGCCTGTCTCGGGTTTTGAGACGCTGAATGACATCACTCAGCAGGAGGGCTTTCCCCTATGATGTCCGACCGCAACTCTGAGATAGGGCTGCTGTATCTTAGAACACAAACTCTGCAGCTCTGGAGACGGGAAAGAGACCTCCAACCCGTCAGACGTGCCGCTGTTTATCCGGCCATCCCAAGAACTTGGCGCTACGTGGTACCACCCCGGTGAGGCGCTAGTGCTCACTGGGTGCACAACTCCAGACTGTCAAGTGACGAGGAAAATGTTGCGTCATCGCCGACATCTCAACTGCTAAGCGCCCACCTCACCAGAGACGTCGAGGCGCTCTTCATTAATCTCTCACGCGCTCACGTGTATTCACCAGAATATTCTTCAATAAACACACTTTGGCAGCTCTCGCCAATTAGCCTCTTAATTGACCCTTTCACAGTAATATTCACTCAGATCCTAGTGATCTCTCCTTCGTGCTTTTAATGCTACAGAAGACTGGTGAGCTGTCCTCAGCAGTAGGGAGCTGTCCTGAGCAGTAAGGAGCTGTCTCCATCACCAGCGAGCTGTCTTGAGCACTATAAATATGTCCTTTGTGCTTCTAATGTACGTAAGCAGCTAGAGAGCTGTCCTCAGCACTGGAGAGTTGTCCCCAGCTCTGCTGATGCTATGGAAGCAGGCAATGAGGTGTCCTCAGCGCTAGAGAGCTGTCTTCAGCACCAGAGAGCTGTCTTCAGCACCAGAGAGCTGTCCTCAGCACCAGAGAGCTGTCCTCAGCACTAGAGCTGTCCTCAGCACCAGAGAGCTGTCCTCAGCACCAGGGAGCTGTTCTCAGCACTAGAGCTGTCCTCAGCACTAGAGCTGGCCCCAGCACTAGAGCTGTCCTTAGCACTAGAGCCGTCCTCAGTACTAAAGAGCTGTCCTCAGCACTACAGAGCTGTCCTCAGCAGTATAGAGCTGTCCTCAGCACTAGAGAGCTGTCCTCAGCACTAGAGATCTGTACTGAGCACTAGAGAGCTGTCTTCAGTATTACAGAGCTGTCCTCAGCACTGGAGAGTTGTCCCCAGCTCTGCTGATGCTATGGAAGCAGGCAATGAGTTGTCCTCAGCGCTAGAGAGCTGTCCTCAGCACCAGAGAGCTGTCCTCAGCACCAGAGAGCTGTCCTCAGCACCAGGGAGCTGTTCTCAGCACTAGAGCTGTCCTCAGCACTAGAGCTGGCCCCAGCACTAGAGCTGTCCTTAGCACTAGAGCCGTCCTCAGTACTAAAGAGCTGTCCTCAGCACTACAGAGCTGTCCTCAGCAGTATAGAGCTGTCCTCAGCACTAGAGAGCTGTCCTCAGCACTAGAGATCTGTACTGAGCACTAGAGAGCTGTCTTCAGTATTACAGAGCTGTCCTCAGCACTGGAGAGTTGTCCCCAGCTCTGCTGATGCTATGGAAGCAGGCAATGAGTTGTCCTCAGCGCTAGAGAGCTGTCCTCAGCACCAGAGAGCTGTCCTCAGCACTAGAGCTGTCCTCAGCACTAGAGCTGTCCTTAGCACTAGAGCCGTCCTCAGTACTAAAGAGCTGTCCTCAGCACTAGAGAGCTGTCCTCAGCACTAGAGAGCTGTCCTCAGCACTAGAGAGCTGTCCTCAGCACTAGAGAGTTGTCCGCAGCGCTAGAGAGCTGTCTTCAGCGCCAGAGAGCTGTCCTCAGCACCAGAGAGCTGTCCTCAGCACCAGAGAGCTGTTCTCAGCACTAGAGCTGTCCTCAGCACTAGAGCTGGCCCCAGCACTAGAGCTGTCCTTAGCACTAGAGCCGTCCTCAGTACTAAAGAGCTGTCCTCAGCACTAGAGAGCTGTCCTCAGCACTAGAGAGCTGTCCTCAGCACTAGAGAGTTGTCCTCAGCGCTAGAGAGCTGTCTTCAGCACCAGAGAGCTGTCCTCAGCACCAGAGAGCTGTCCTCAGCACCAGAGAGCTGTTCTCAGCACTAGAGCTGTCCTCAGCACTAGAGCTGGCCCCAGCACTAGAGCTGTCCTTAGCACTAGAGCCGTCCTCAGTACTAAAGAGCTGTCCTCAGCACTAGAGAGCTGTCCTCAGCAGTATAGAGCTGTCCTCAGCACTAGAGAGCTGTCCTCAGCACTAGAGATCTGTACTGAGCACTAGAGAGCTGTCTTCAGTATTACAGAGCTGTCCTCAGCACTGGAGAGTTGTCCCCAGCTCTGCTGATGCTATGGAAGCAGGCAATGAGTTGTCCTCAGCGCTAGAGAGCTGTCCTCAGCACCAGAGAGCTGTCCTCAGCACCAGAGAGCTGTCCTCAGCACCAGAGAGCTGTTCTCAGCACTAGAGCTGTCCTCAGCACTAGAGCTGTCCTCAGCACTAGAGCTGCCCTTAGCACTAGAGCCGTCCTCAGTACTAAAGAGCTGTCCTCAGCACTAGAGAGCTGTCCTCAGCACTAGAGAGCTGTCCTCAGCAGTATAGAGCTGTCCTCAGCACTAGAGAGTTGTCCTCAGCGCTAGAGAGCTGTCTTCAGCACCAGAGAGCTGTCCTCAGCACCAGAGAGCTGTTCTCAGCACTAGAGCTGTCCTCAGCACTAGAGCTGGCCCCAGCACTAGAGCTGTCCTTAGCACTAGAGCCGTCCTCAGTACTAAAGAGCTGTCCTCAGCACTAGAGAGCTGTCCTCAGCAGTATAGAGCTGTCCTCAGCACTAGAGAGCTGTCCTCAGCACTAGAGATCTGTACTGAGCACTAGAGAGCTGTCTTCAGTATTACAGAGCTGTCCTCAGCACTGGAGAGATGTCCCCAGCTCTGCTGATGCTATGGAAGCAGGCAATGAGTTGTCCTCAGCGCTAGAGAGCTGTCTTCAGCACCAGAGAGCTGTCCTCAGCACCAGAGAGCTGTCCTCAGCACTAGAGCTGTCCTCAGCACTAGAGCTGGCCCCAGCACTAGAGCTGTCCTTAGCACTAGAGCCGTCCTCAGTACTAAAGAGCTGTCCTCAGCACTAGAGAGCTGTCCTCAGCAGTATAGAGCTGTCCTCAGCACTAGAGATCTGTACTGAGCACTAGAGAGCTGTCTTCAGTATTACAGAGCTGTCCTCAGCACTGGAGAGTTGTCCCCAGCTCTGCTGATGCTATGGAAGCAGGCAATGAGTTGTCCTCAGCACCAGACAGCTGTTCTCAGCACTAGAGCTGTCCTCAGCACTAGAGCTGGCCCCAGCACTAGAGAGCCGTCCTCAGCACTAGAGCTGTCCTCAGTACTAAAGAGCTGTCCTCAGCACTAGAGAGCTGTCCTCATCAGTATAGAGTTGTCCCCAGCTCTGCTGATGCTATGGAAGCAGGCAATGAGTTGTCCTCAGCACCAGAGAGCTGTTCTCAGCACTAGAGCTGTCCTCAGCACTAGAGCTGGCCCCAGCACTAGAGAACCGCACTCAGCACTAGAGCTGTCCTCAGTACTAAAGAGCTGTCCTCAGCACTAGAGAGCTGTCCTCAGCAGTATAGAGCTGTCCTCAGCACTAGAGAGCTGTCCTCAGCAGTATAGAGCTGTCCTCAGCACTAGAGATCTGTACTGAGCACTAGAGAGCTGTCTTCAGTATTCCAGAGCTGTCCTCAGCACTGGAGAGTTGTCCCCAGCACTGCTGATGCTATGGAAGCAGTCAGTGAGTTGTCCTCAGCACTAGAGAGCTGTCCTCAGCACTAGAGAGCTGTCCTCAGCAGTATAGAGCTGTCCTCAGCACTAGAGATCTGTACTGAGCACTAGAGAGCTGTCTTCAGTATTACAGAGCTGTCCTCAGCACTGGAGAGTTGTCCCAGCTCTGCTGATGCTATGGAAGCAGGCAATGAGTTGTCCTCAGCACCAGACAGCTGTTCTCAGCACTAGAGCTGTCCTCAGCACTAGAGCTGTCCTCAGCACTAGAGCTGTCCTTAGCACTAGAGCCGTCCTCAGTACTAAAGAGCTGTCCTCAGCACTAGAGAGCTGTCCTCAGCACTAGAGAGCTGTCCTCAGCACTAGAGAGTTGTCCTCAGCGCTAGAGAGCTGTCTTCAGCGCCAGAGAGCTGTCCTCAGCGCCAGAGAGCTGTCCTCAGCACCAGAGAGCTGTCCTTAGCACTAGAGCCGTCCTCAGTACTAAAGAGCTGTCCTCAGCACTAGAGAGCTGTCCTCAGCACTAGAGCCGTCCTCAGTACTAAAGAGCTGTCCTCAGCACTAGAGAGCTGTCCTCAGCACTAGAGAGCTGTCCTCAGCACTAGAGAGTTGTCCTCAGCGCTACAGAGCTGTCTTCAGCACCAGAGAGCTGTCCTCAGCACCAGAGAGCTGTCCTCAGCACCAGAGAGCTGTTCTCAGCACTAGAGCTGTCCTCAGCACTAGAGCTGGCCCCAGCACTAGAGCTGTCCTTAGCACTAGAGCCGTCCTCAGTACTAAAGAGCTGTCCTCAGCACTAGAGAGCTGTCCTCAGCAGTATAGAGCTGTCCTCAGCACTAGAGAGCTGTCCTCAGCACTAGAGATCTGTACTGAGCACTAGAGAGCTGTCTTCAGTATTACAGAGCTGTCCTCAGCACTGGAGAGTTGTCCCCAGCTCTGCTGATGCTATGGAAGCAGGCAATGAGTTGTCCTCAGCGCTAGAGAGCTGTCCTCAGCACCAGAGAGCTGTCCTCAGCACCAGAGAGCTGTTCTCAGCACTAGAGCTGTCCTCAGCACTAGAGCTGTCCTCAGCACTAGAGCTGCCCTTAGCACTAGAGCCGTCCTCAGTACTAAAGAGCTGTCCTCAGCACTAGAGAGCTGTCCTCAGCACTAGAGAGCTGTCCTCAGCAGTATAGAGCTGTCCTCAGCACTAGAGAGTTGTCCTCAGCGCTAGAGAGCTGTCTTCAGCACCAGAGAGCTGTCCTCAGCACCAGAGAGCTGTCCTCAGCACCAGAGAGCTGTTCTCAGCACTAGAGCTGTCCTCAGCACTAGAGCTGGCCCCAGCACTAGAGCTGTCCTTAGCACTAGAGCCGTCCTCAGTACTAAAGAGCTGTCCTCAGCACTAGAGAGCTGTCCTCAGCAGTATAGAGCTGTCCTCAGCACTAGAGATCTGTACTGAGCACTAGAGAGCTGTCTTCAGTATTACAGAGCTGTCCTCAGCACTGGAGAGTTGTCCCCAGCTCTGCTGATGCTATGGAAGCAGGCAATGAGTTGTCCTCAGCACCAGACAGCTGTTCTCAGCACTAGAGCTGTCCTCAGCACTAGAGCTGGCCCCAGCACTAGAGAGCCGTCCTCAGCACTAGAGCTGTCCTCAGTACTAAAGAGCTGTCCTCAGCACTAGAGAGCTGTCCTCATCAGTATAGAGTTGTCCCCAGCTCTGCTGATGCTATGGAAGCAGGCAATGAGTTGTCCTCAGCACCAGAGAGCTGTTCTCAGCACTAGAGCTGTCCTCAGCACTAGAGCTGGCCCCAGCACTAGAGAACCGCCCTCAGCACTAGAGCTGTCCTCAGTACTAAAGAGCTGTCCTCAGCACTAGAGAGCTGTCCTCAGCAGTATAGAGCTGTCCTCAGCACTAGAGAGCTGTCCTCAGCAGTATAGAGCTGTCCTCAGCACTAGAGATCTGTACTGAGCACTAGAGAGCTGTCTTCAGTATTCCAGAGCTGTCCTCAGCACTGGAGAGTTGTCCCCAGCACTGCTGATGCTATGGAAGCAGTCAGTGAGTTGTCCTCAGCACTAGAGAGCTGTCCTCAGCATTAGAGAGCTGTCCTCAGCACTAGGGAGCTGTCCTCAGCATTAGAGAGCTGTTCTCAGCATTGATAATGCTATGCAAGCAATGAGCTGTCCCTAGCACTAGAGAGCTGTACCAAGCTCTGCTATTAGCACAGAGGCAGTCAGTGAGTTTTCCCCAGCACTAGAGAACTGTTCTCATTGCTCCTAAGTCTATGGAAGAAGTCAGTGAGCTGTATTCAGCATTTGAGAGCTGTTCTCAGCACTATAGTGTTATGGAGGACGTCAGTGAGGTGTGTTTAACACTAGAGAGCTGCTCTCAGCAATACCAATGCTTCGGAAGCAGTCTGTGAGCTGTTGTCAGCACTAGCATTAAAAAGTCCCAAACTGGGTACTTTTTTAGTGGGCCACAGCCAATGCCTTAAGAAGAATTGGAGGTAGGTTGTGTGTTGTTCATTGCCTTTCTGCAGTGCCTACTTTTACTAAGGTATGGGTTGGTGCAGGTCTCAGCAGGGGCTTTTCAAACATGGGATCTGGCGGTGCTACCTGAGCCACATCTCTCAGAGCAGGTTGGATAATAATATTCATCTCCTCTGTGCCAGCTTCCACAATGACTGGGTGATCATTGTCATCCTCCTCAGCGTCCCAGTCCATGATTCAAAGGCTTTCAGGAATATTTCTTTTCCCTTGCTTCTCCTGGCGTCTCCCGGACTCTGCCAGGGTCCATTCCATGTCCCCATCATCGTCATCAGAAGGGGTGCTTGGAGAAGATGGTGCAGTAGTTCCCTCCCTTTTTCTTGCTGGAGATCTGGGAGCTATTGACTCTAAAAGAAGAGGTTCTTGCTTGGCAGAAATTTCAACCTCCTGTTCTGCTCGAACTTTGGGAAGATCCACTATGGGCTGTGGCAGCTGTCCACTTTATTCTGTTTACTAGAATGATTAGGTACCACTTTGCGAAAGAGACAAATCCAAATCAATGTCACTGCTTATCAGCGCCTCAATGTCAGCGTCTCCATGATTGCAGTGGCTGCCTCACTGACAGAGATGGCCTTGGACTTCGGTTGGCGTGGTGCTGTTGATGCAGGAGTGGTGCTTTCAGGCTCCTCCCTGGAGACCGGTGGGTCAGGCACACGACACCTGAAAGAAGTTGCGGTTGGCACACCACTGGTTTAAAGCTGCTTCTTCTCACAGATCACTTTCTTGGGAGCCACTTTCTCTGGGACCATCTTAAGCTCTAAGGTGACAGTGGCATTAAGCTGCACAAGTGGAAGAGATTGGAGGGCTGAAATCAACCAAGCAAGAAAAACATGTAGTTAGTGAAACATGGCATTGTTGCACTTTGGAATAGTACAGACACATACAATATTGGTGTGGTTGGTTACCTATGTAAAATATAAAATTGTAACCACACATTGTAAAGTCAAACCACACCACCATACCATAACATTTAATTTCAAATAAGACAACACAACAAATAGATATAGCTCTTAGCTTTATCTCCATTTATTTTAAGGGAGACACCTGGGGTAGCCAGAGAGGTGCATGGGTAAATAGAATAATCCTTAAAAACCTATGGTGGCAAAGTGGTCCTGTAAAAATGTAATAGTAATCTTTTTTTAAAAATGAATGATGCTGCTGATGTGTTTGCAGTGTATTACAGCCAGGATGTCCAGGAGAAAATGGAATTATATACCTAAAGAAACTAAATGATGTCTCATGGCTGTGCGCCTATTGTGGATTGGTGAATGAATGGATGGATGGAAGCATGAATTAAATAAATCAATTAAAATAATAAAACAAATTTTAAAAATAAAAATATTAAAAAGATAAAAAAATAAAAATAAAAAATGCGTTTTAAAAAATTATTAAAATGATAAAAAATAAAATTAAACATTAAAATACAAAAAAATGAAATAAAAAATGAAAATAAAAATATTAAAATTAAAAAATTAAAAAATGTAATACAAACTTACATTAACCTCTTAAGTGCGGGCGTCGGCCACTGGCCGACGCCCACACACCCTCCCTGGTGCGGGTCACGACCAGTGGCCGACACCAGGAAGGGCATTAATAAATCCTCGGGTGCGTCGCACCCGAGGATTTATTTATTTATTTTTTTCCCCCCCCGGGATACACGGAAGCTACTGTGTCTCCCCCCGCCCCCCACCGCCCTTCGCGGCGCGCTGACGTTGCAAAGGTGTTTTCCCCATGAAAGCAGGAAGCAGCCTTGCGGCCGCTTCCTGCTTTCATGGGGAAAACGGCCTTTTACACGTTCGGGAAGGCCTCGTAAGAAAGGGGAGAGTCTCCCCTTTCTTACGAGGCCTTCCTGAAAGTGTTTCCTGGCCCCCGGTCGCAGCTGTGCTGCGATCGGGGGCCAGGAAACACTTTTAGGTTTCCTGGCTTCCCCGATCGCAGCACAGCTGCGATCGGGGGGGTCAGGAAACATTTTGAAAAGGCCTCGTAAGAAAGGGGAGACTCTCCCCTTTCTTACGGGGCCTTCTGAAACTGTTTCTGGCCCCCGATCGCAGCACAGCTGCGATCGGGGGCCAGAAACAGTTTCAGAAGGCCCCGTAAGAAAGGGGAGAGTCTCCCCTTTCTTATGAGGCCTTCTGAAACGGTTTCCTGGCCCCCGATCGCAGCACAGCTGCGATCGGGGGCCAGGAAACCCCACTAGACACCAGGGATTTCACTTTTGGGGGGCGGCCCCCCCCCGGAAAACAGGCCGCCCCCACCCCCCGGCATAATTTTCTTTAAAAAAAAAAAAAAAAATGAAATGACAGGGGGTCGCCCGTGGGCAGGGTGACCCCCTGTGGGGGCAATTATTTTTTTAGATGTTGTAGGGTTTCCCTGGGGGCCATTTTGGCCCCCAAGGAAACCATACAACAACTAAAAAAAAATATATGTATATATCTATATATATATATCTATGTAGATAGATATATCTAGGTACATGGATATATCTATAGATATATCTATGTAGATATATATTTATATATATATATATATATAGGTAGATCTGTATCAAAGAGATTTATAAAGCGCGCTACTCACCTGTGAGGGTCTCAAGGCGCTGGGGGGGGGACGGGGGGAGGGAAAGGGGCTAGGAGGTTCACTGTTCAAAAAGCCAGGTTTTGAGGCCCTTCCTGAAAAGAAGTAGGTTTTGGGTCTTGCGAATGTGGGTTGTGAGTGCGTTCCATGTTTTGGGTGCAATGTAGGAGAAGGATCTGCCCCCGGTGGTGGTGTGTTTGATGCGGGGGTCAGAGGCGAGAGAGAGGTCAGCTGAACGGACGTTTCGTGTGGGGGTGTGGAAGGTGACTCTCGTTGAGGTAGGCAGGGCCTGTGTTGTGGAGTGATTTGTGTGCGAGGATGAGGATCTTGAAGGTGATCCTTTTGTCAATGGGGAGCCAGTGGAGGGATTTGAGGTGTGGAGAGATGTGTTCGTGTCGGTGGAGGTCGAGGATGAGTCGTGCTGCTGAGTTCTGGATGCGTGTAGTTTGCACTTGAGTTTTAGAGTGGTGCCAGCGTAGAGGGCGTTTCTGTAATCAAGCCTGCTGCTGATGAGTGCGTGAGTGACAGTTTTTCTGGTCTCTGTGGGGATCCATTTGAATGTTTTTCAGTATACGGAGTTTGTTGAAGCATGAGGAGGTAAGAGCGTTGATTTGTTGGGTCATAGAGAGGGAGGAGTCTAGGATGATGCTGAGGTTGCGTGCGTAGTTGGTGGGGGTGGGTGCAGGGCCTACCGTGGTGGGCCACCATGGGGGGTCCCAGGTTTTTTTGGTGAGGGCCAAAGAGGATTATTTCGGTTTTGCTTGAGTTGAGTTTAAGGTGGTTGGCTGTCATATATACATCACTTTTGTCAATATGTGTGTGGTTTCCCTGGGGGGAAAAGGGTCCGACTTGTCTAGTGGCAGTTTTAGTGCCATAAAGAAGCGCAGAAGGTTTATATGCCTACTGCAAAGAGCACATCTGTATTTTATGTAAATAGCTGAGTACATTAGTAAAGTCTATGGAGAGATGAAGGGCACTTTTGCTGGGTGGTAATGAGGGAATCCGAGGAGGAGGGAGTGGGAGCACCAATAATGATTGTTGGACTGGGCGCAGGATGTGCTAAAGACTGTGACGAATGGTATGTGACAAGGTGTTTTTTGAGTGTCTTGAAAGTACGTGCTGATTGAGGGAAGAAGCGCAGGTAAGGTGGCCTCTACTGTTGCACGTATCTCACACACACCATTGATTTTGTGACTGTCTACGTAGGCTAGTGTTTTAGAGCAACAGTTTAGCCAATAGCAGAGATGGCATCTTGATGGATGACTGCTGCCTGCACTCGGGTTATAGAGGACCGCTCTGACATAGGATCAGAGACTGAGACATCAGATACTGAGACAGCATCTGAGGGATAGGACAATGGCGCAGACTCTGGGAGTGATTTTTCAGTCAGAGGAGTCCCATTCGAAAACTCCTCTTCCAATACATTATGAGGGAGGTGATGAGGACAGTCCTGCTGTCCCTTCGCAAGCTGTTCGTGCAACTGGGTAATAGTGGGTTAGGCCAACCCAGAGAGCAGGTGAATGTGGCGGCAAGCAGAGAGAGAGTGCTCTCTTGGGAGCTCACCAATTTAGTTCAGCCCCAAATTCCACCACCCAAATCATATTGTGGAGACATCAAAATTGTCTATGGCAAAACAAACTGGTTTTGTAAGGCAGGCACCTGTGTTTTTGGTCCTGGATTCGGCGGCCATATAGAGAAACACACTAAACCCAAACATTTCTGGAAACTAGACATTCGGGGGAGTCCACAGAGGTGTGACTTGTGTGGATTCCCCAAAGTTTTCTTACCCAGAATACCCTGCAAAGCTGAAATGTTGAAAAAAAACTCTATTTTTCTCGCATTTCTGTCACACAAACTACAGGAATATGCTGGGATCCACAACATTCCTACCACCCAGTGACTCCTCACCTGTCCTGATAAAAACACTATCCCACTTGAGTGCCTACACCTAGTGCCTGTGTCAGGAATGGATCACCCCAGGGTCAACAGCTGCCTCACGTAAGGACCAACATTGACCGTTGTGTGATCTATTCCTGTCGCAGGCACCAGGCCTAACCACACAAGTGAGGTATCATATTTATTGGGAGACTTGGGGGAACGCTGGGTGGAAGGAAATTTGTGGCTCCCCTCAGATTCCAGAACTTTCTGTCACCGAAATGTGTGGAAAACATGGTATTTTAGCCACATTTTGAGGTTTGCAAAGGATTCTGGGTAACAGAACCTGGTCCGAGCCCCACAAGTCACCTCATCTTGGATTCCCCTGGGTTTCTAGTTTTCAAAAATGTGCTGGTTTGCTAGGTTTCCCCAGGTGCCGGCTGAGCTAGAGGCCAAAATCCACAGGTAGGCACTGTTTTCTATGAAAAAATGTGATGTGTCCACGTTCTGTTTTGGGGCATTTCCTGTCGCGGGCGCTAGGCCTACCCACACAAGTGAGGTATCATTTTTATCGGGAGACTTAGGGGAACGCCAGGTGGAAGGAAATTTGTGGCTCCTCTCAGATTCCAGAACTTTCTGTCACCGAAATGTGAGGAAAACTTGTTTTTTTAGCCACTTTTTGAGGTTTGCAAAGGATTCTGGGTAACAGAACCTGGTCCGAGCCCCGCGAGTCACCCCTCCTTGGATTGCCCTAGGTCTCTAGTTTTCAGAAATGCACAGGTTTGGTAGGTTTCCCTAGGTGCCGGCTGAGCTAGAGGCCAATATCTACAGGTAGGCACTTCTCAAAAAACACCTCTGTTTTCTTCCAAAAATTTTGATGTTTCCACGTTGCGCTTTGGGGCGTTTCCTGTCGCGGGCGCTAGGCCTACCCACACAAGTGAGGTATCATTTTTATCGGGAGACTTGGGGGAACGGCGGGTGGAAGGAAATTTGTGGCTCCTCTCAGATTCCAGAACTTTCTGTCACCGAAATGTGAGGAAAACTTGTTTTTTTAGCCACTTTTTGAGGTTTGCAAAGGATTCTGGGTAACAGAACCTGGTCCGAGCCCCGCGAGTCACCCCTCCTTGGATTGCCCTAGGTCTCTAGTTTTCAGAAATGCACAGGTTTGGTAGGTTTCCCTAGGTGCCGGCTGAGCTAGAGGCCAAAATCTACAGGTAGGCACTTCTCAGAAAACACCTCTGTTTTCTTCCAAAAATTTTGATGTGTCCACGTTGCGCTTTGGGGCGTTTCCTGTCGCGGGCGCTAGGCCTACCCACACAAGTGAGGTATCATTTTTATCGGGAGACTTGGGGGAACGCCGGGTGGAAGGAAATTTGTGGCTCCTCTCAGATTCCAGAACTTTCTGTCACCGAAATGTGAGGAAAACTTGTTTTTTTAACCACTTTTTGAGGTTTGCAAAGGATTCTGGGTAACAGAACCTGGTCTGAGCCCCGCGAGTCACCCCTCCTTGGATTGCCCTAGGTCTCTAGTTTTCAGAAATGCACAGGTTTGGTAGGTTTCCCTAGGTGCCGGCTGAGCTAGAGGCCAAAATCTACAGGTAGGCACTTCTCAAAAAACACCTCTGTTTTCTTCCAAAAATTTGGATGTGTCCACGTTGCGCTTTGGGGCGTTTCCTGTCGCGGGCGCTAGGCCTACCCACACAAGTGAGGTATCATTTTTATCGGGAGACTTGGGGGAACGCCAGGTGGAAGGAAATTTGTGGCTCCTCTCAGATTCCAGAACTTTCTGTCACCGAAATGTGAGGAAAACTTGTTTTTTTAGCCACTTTTTGAGGTTTGCAAAGGATTCTGGGTAACAGAACCTGGTCCGAGCCCCGCAAGTCACCCCTCCTTGGATTCCCCTAGGTCTCTAGTTTTCAGAAATGCACAGGTTTGGTAGGTTTCCCTATGTGCCGGCTGAGCTAGAGGCCAAAATCTACAGGTAGGCACTTTGGAAAAAACAGCTGTGTTTTCTATAAAAAAAATAGGATGTGTCCATGTTGTGTTTTGGGGCATTTCCTGTCGCGGGCACTAGGCCTACCCACACAAGTGAGGTATCATTTTTATCGGGAGACTTGGGGGAACACAGAATAGCAAAACAAGTGTTATTGCCCCTTATCTTTCTCTACATTTTTTCCTTCCAAATATAAGAGAGTGTGTAAAAAAGACGTCTATTTGAGAAATGCCCTGCAATTCACATGCTAGTATGGGCACCTCGGAATTCAGCGATGTGCAAATAACCACTGCTCCTCAAAACCTTATCTTGATCCCATTTTGGAAATGCAAAGGTTTTCTTGATACCTCTTTTTCACTCTTCATATTTCAGCAAATGATTTGCTGTATACCCAGTATAGAATGAAAACCAACTGCAGAGTGCAGCTCATTTATTGGCTCTGGGTACCTAGGGTTCTTGATGAACCTACAAGCCCTTTATATCCCCGTAACCAAAAGAGTCCCGCAGACAAAATGGTATATTGCTTTCAGAAATCTGACATCTCAGGAAAAAGTTACAGAGTAAAACATAAAGAAAAATGGCTGTTGTTTTCAGCTCAATTTCAATATTTTTTTATTTCAGCTGTTATTTTCTGTAGGAAAACCTTGTAGGATCTACACAAATGACCCCTTGCTGAATTCAGAATTTTGTCTAGTTTTCAGAAATGTTTAGCATTCCAGGATCCAGCATTGGTTTCACACCCATTCCTGTCACTAACTGGAAGGAGGCTGAAAGCACCAAATATAGTAGAAATGGGGTATGTCCCAGTAAAATGCCAAATTTGTGTTGAAAAATTTGGTTTTCTGATTCAAGTCTGCCCGTTCCTGAAAGGTGGGAAGATAGTGATTTCAGCACCAGAAACCCTTTGTTGACGGCATTTTCAGGGAAAAAACCACAAGCCTTCTTCGGCAGCCCTTTTTTCCCATTTTTTTGGAAAAAACTAAATTTTCACTGTATTTTGGCTATTTTCTTGGTCTCCTCCAGGGGAAACCACCAACTCTGGGTACCATTAGAATCCCTAGGATGTTGGAAAAAAAGGACGCAAATTTGGCGCGGTTAGCTTATGTGGACAAAAAGTTATGAAGCCCTAAGCGCGAACTACCCCAAATAGCCAAAAAAGGGCTCAGCACTGGGGAGGGAAAGGCCCAGCAGCTAAGGGGTTAAGTAAATGATCTATAATTACTGATATTTTTAAGGGAGGACAGGAAGAAAGAAACCTATTGTGAGGAAAAGAGATGCAAAATAAAAAATGCAAAAAAGGAAGGAAATAATATTAGCAATGTTCATCAGAATCATATTCTTTTAGTACACATATACTACAATGATCCTCAAGCACAATAATATTAATCTGGTATCACATCCGTCCGATCAAGCCTATGGCAAAGACACACTGGCTGTATGCACAAAATGGCTGCCAGCCATGTGGTCAAGCAACAACCACAAGCAAGGAAGCATAGCAAACAAAGAACACATGCAAGCCTATGGGAAAAACACACTGGCTGGATGCACAAAATGGCCCCCAGCCACATGGTCAAACAACAACCACGAGCAAGGAGGCATGGGGAACAAAGAACATTTGCAAGCCTATGACAAAGACACACTAGCTGGCTGCACTAATGACTGCCGGCCACATGGTCAAACAACAAATGTGAGCAAGCAGGCACGGCAAACAAGGAACACATGCAGGCCTATGGCAGAAACATTGGATGCACAAAATGGCTGCCAGTCACATGGTCAAGCAACAAAAGCGAGGAAGGAGGCATGACAAACAAAGAACACATGCAATGGACATAAACTACACAAAATGGCCCCTGGCCTCACGGCATGGAGAACAAAGACAAATGGTGAACAATGACAAGCACACACACACACTGGCCAGAAAAAGGAGGCATGGTGATAACACGGAACAAAACAATAACATTTATTCAGCAATGTAAAACACAAAAATTATCTGAGCTATTTAAATTTTACAACACACATTCTCCTATGACATCAAATATTACCCCACAAAATATACACTTTTTGTAAAAAAAAAAAATGAAATGCAAACAGTAGCCAACATTTTTAATGTAATCCAATGCTATCCCTGCCCTAATTGAAGTTTTAAAACCATATACTCTAGAAACATTTATTTCATGCACTGATGACTACTAATACTGGCCCTACTGGTGAGGTGGCCAATTGGAATTCCAGGCCACATAGTCAAATAACTGAATATTGCAAATGTAACAAACATGGAGAAAACGTACTGAGCTGTGCAACAATTTTCCTTTACAAAAGATGAAGCATCAATAAAATGCAAAATAAATAACAAGACCCCTACTTAAAATCAAGGCCACCCACCACAATAAAATTTAAAAATCTAATTAAAGTACAAAGAAATACTGGTCATGCCAAGCAAACCAACAACACACTTATACAATAGTTTTTTAACTTACTTGTGTGATATCACAAAAACAGAGTCCTTACATACAAAGATATATGCAGGTGACAAAGAAAGTGATCCTTCCAGCTCGAAATCCAGGTGAGAAGTTACCAGGAGACGGCCAAAGCACTGGGAGGAGCCTGATGGACAGGAACAATAGGTTGGAGTCTCTAGTGAACTTCCTTCCTGTTTAAAACAAAAGGCTTCTCACACTAAAAAAAACAACTTAAAGGTTCCATTGGAGAAGAAAATCCACTCAAAAACCTCTTTTTCACTAGATTTAGATGCATCTTGAGTTTAAATTTACTCCAGGTGCGGTTGCGCTTGCCAGCAGTGCTGTTTTTGCCACCATTGTGGCCGGAAGCTGCACGAGCAGGTGTGAAGTCTCGCACTCTAGTCTGCCAACTGCCGAAAGTATTGTGGTGCTCGCTCGCAAGCGCCAAAAACAAATCTCAGGTATGTAAATGGAACTACGCTCTCTACCAGTTGGCGGTATTCAAGAACTTCACGCTACTCTGCATAGTGGGAAGTGCCCGAATTCTGAAAACTCCACCAGTGGATTTTTGCACCCAGCCCTACTATATACTATCACATTGCGAAACAATAGCTGCTAGAAAATATGAACAAAACACAGTTCAAATAGTAAAGACATGAACTTTGAAGGTTTAAACATTATATGTGTGTTTTTCCAGCAGCTAAAATGAACATCTATACAGATGAGAGCACATTTTGAATATTTCAGGAAGGAAGGGCAAAACACTGCATGAATGAAATCAAAAATGTGATGCACCGTGTAACCTTAAAAAGCCACATGTTCAGGGCAATCAGGCTAAGGCCCAATGCCTCTTTGGTAGCCTACGTATGCCTACTTATGCTAACTTAAAAACACATGGGCATATTTATGAACCCCCTGCTCTGCCGTTGCATCACTTTTTATGACTCAAGGATGGTGCAGATCTTGAAATCATATCTATGAGGTCACCTAAAGCCACTTAACGTGGCTTTGGATGGCCTCATTGATATGGATATAGAGTAAGGCAAGGCAGCACCAATCACTGCGTTGCCTTACTCTGTGCCAGGGAGGCATTCCATGGGCATCGTGGTGGGTGTTCCCTGGCAGCACCCATGGATTTTGAAGCATTCCCAGATTTTCAAGAACTTGTAAAGCTTGGGATGTGCCAAAAACCTAGACTTCCCAGGGGAGGCTTAAGAAGGAAAAACATCTTTAATTCTCCTTGTTATCTCCTCTCTCTATGTGTGCTGCATTCTGCAGCACACATAGAAAGAGGAAAAAGCCTCCCAGGAATGTTTTTGAGCAGGAAGTTGTCCCTTCCTGCACAAAAACAATCCTTCTTGCAACGCAGGCACACTTGTACCATGGTGCAGTAGTACCTGCGTTGGTGCTAGGTAGCCAAAATGCTACCAGCACAGCTGGAAAGGACGGGAATGTGCTGCAGGCCATAGATGCAGTGCTTTCCTGCTCCTTTCCTTTGATGAAGGGCAGCTCAGCAAGGTGACCTCCTTCGCTGCCCTGCGCCAAAAGCCCATAATTATGGACCACACTGGTTCATTTTTTGAATGCTGAAAGACATTAGAACCCTCATAACCAGTAAAGTGTCCTCAGCTGTGTTAATGTAATGGAAGCAGCCAGGGATCTTATCTCAGCACTAGTGAACTGTCCTGAGCACTAATGTGTTGTCTTGAGCACTTGAGAGCTGTCTTCATCACCAGAGTGTCATCAGAAGTAGTGAGCTGTTTTCATCACTACTGAGCTCTACTCAGCAATAGTGAGTCTTCCTCCGCACTAGAGAGCTGTCCTCAGCACTAGAGCTGTCCTCAGCACTAACGAGCTGTCCTCAGCACTAAAGAGCTGTCCTCAGAACTCGAGAGCTGTCCTATGCACTAAAGAGCTGTCATCAGCACTAGAGAGCTGTCCTCAGCCCTATTGAGCTGTCCTCAGTACTAGAGCTGTCCTCAGCACCAGAGAGCTGTCCTCAGCACTAGAGCTGTCCTCAGCACTAAAGAGCTGTCCTCAGCAGTAGAGCTGTCCTCAGCACTAAAGAGCTGTCCTCCACACTAGAGCTGTCCTCAGCATTAGAGAGCTGTCCTCCACACTAGAGCTGTCCTCAGCATTAGAGATCTGTCCTCAGCACTACTGAGCTGTCTTCAGCACTAGAGGTCTCCTCAGCAGTAGAGCTGTCCTCAGCAGTAGAGCTGTCCTCAGCACTAGAGAGCTGTCCTCATCGCGAGAGCTGTTGTCAGCACTAGAGCTGTCCTCAGCACTAAAGAGCTGTCCTCAGAACTAGAGAGCTGTCCTCAGCAGTAGAGCTCTCCTCAGCACTAGAGCTGTCCTCAGCACTAGAGAGCTGTCCTCAGCAGTACAGCTGTCCTCAGCACTAAAGAGCTGTCCTCCACACTAGAGCTGTCCTCAGCATTAGAGAGCTGTCCTCCACACTAGAGCTGTCCTCAACATTAGAGATCTGTCCTCAGCAGTAGAGCTGTCTTCAGCACTAGAGGTCTCCTCAGCGGTAGAGTTGTCCTCAGCAGTAGAGCTGTCCTCATTATTAGAGAGCTGTCCTCATCACGAGAGCTGTCGTCAGCACTAGAGCTGTCCCCAGCAGTAGAGCTGTACTCAGCAGTAAAGCTGTCCTCAGCACTAGAGAGCTGTCCTCAGCAGTAGAGCTGTCCTCAGTACTATTGAGCTGTCCTCAGCACTAAAGAGCTGTCCTCAGCACTAGAGTTGTCCTCAATATTAAAGAGCTGTCCTCAGCACAAGCTGTCCTTTGTGCTTGAGAGCTGTCCTCAGCCCTAGATAGCTGTCCTGGGCACTAGAGAGCTGTCCTCCGCACTAGAGAGCTGTCCTCGTCACTAGAGAGCTGTCTTCAGGACTAATGAGCTGTCCTCAGCACTAAAGGTCTGTCCTCAGCACTAGAGCTGTCCTCAGCACCAGAGAGCTGTCCTCAGCACTAGAGAGCTGTCCTCAGCACTAAAGATCTGTCCTCAGCACTAGAGCTGTCCTCAGCACCAGAGAGCTGTCCTCAGCACTAGAGAGCTGTCCTTGGCACTACTAAGCTGTCCTCAGCACCAGAGAGCTGTCCTCAGCAGTAGAGAGGCTGTCCTCAGCACTACTGAGCTGTCCTCAGCACCAGAGAGCTGTCCTCAGCACCAGAGAGCTGTCCTCAGCACCAGAGAGCTGTCCTCAGCAGTAGAGAGGCTGTCCTCAGCACTACTAAGCTGTCCTCAGCACCAGAGAGCTGTCCTCAGCAGTAGAGAGCTGTCCTCAGCACTATTCGGCTGTCCTCAGCATTAGAGACCTGTCCTCAGCAGTAGAGAGCTGTCCTCAGCACTACTGAGCTGTCCACAGCACCAGAGAAGTGTCCCCAGCACTAATGAGCTGGTGTCAGCACTAGATAGCTATCGTCAGCTCTAATGAGCTGTCCTTAAAACTAGATAGCTGTCCTGAGCACTAGAGAGCTGTTCTCAGCACTACTGAACTTTCCTCAGCAGTAGAGAGTTGTCCTCAGCACAGTTGAGCTTTCCTCAGCAATAGATTTCTGTCCTCAGCAGTATTCCTGTCTTCAGCACTAGAGAGCTGGCCTCAACACTAGAGCTCTCCCCAGCACTAAAGATCTGTCCTCAGTAATACAGCTGTCCTCTGTAAGCTATCATCAGCACTGCTAATACTATGGTAGCAGTCAGTGAGCTGTCCGCAGCACCAATAAGCTGTCATCAGCACTGGTAATGCTGTGAAAGCAGTCAGTGAGCTGTCCTCAGCACCAATAAGCTGTCATCAGCACTGCTAATACTATGGTAGCAGTCAGTGAGCTGTCCTCAGCACCAGTGAGCTGTCCTCAGCATTAGAGAGCTCTTCTCAGCATTGCTGATGCTGATGCTATGTAAGCTGTCAGTGAGCTGTTCCTCGACACTAGGGAGCTGTCCGATAAGCTGTCCTTCGCACCAGTGATCATGGCCTCAGCACCAGCAGGCAGTCTCTCTAGCGGTGAGCTGTCCTCGGCACTACTAGTGTCACTGAAGTAATCAGTGAGCTTCCTGCAGCACCAGTCAGCTAGATTCAACACCAGGGAGCTGTCTCAGCTCCAGTGATCTCTCTCCATGCCAGTGACATGGACTGCTTAATGATACACAAAAGTGATGGCTAGAAAGCTTGAAATAATCTCAGTCCCTGGTAACTACTCGGGCCACATCCCTGTCCATGGCTATTTAGTGCACCACACCACCTCAGTTTGGACTCAGTCATATGCAAATCAGTCTTAACCCTGCTCCATTTGGAACAGTCCAGCCTGAAGTGCCAGGCCAATTCTACCCTGAACCAGAACACAAGCCACACAGGACCGGGTTTGCCCTAGTTAGGGCTCAGCATCCAGGGGCAACTTGGTTCCAAGGACACAGAGTGCCCAGGACCCGTATCTGGGTATACCCATCCCACGTAGGGTGACCCACTAACGTATACTCAAAGATGATGGATGGAATGCTTGAATTAATCTCAGTCACTGGTAATCACTCTCGGCTGCATCATTGTCAATCATTTTTTTGCACATCATGTCACCTGTTTGGACCCGGCCATATGCAAATCAGCCTTAGCCCTGCTGTAGTGGGAACAGTGCAGCCCAAGCTGTCAAGCCAGGTCCTCCCTGAACCAGAACCCAAAGTACCCAAGACCCTCCTCACCTTCCTTAGGGCTCATCAGCCAGTGATAGCTTGGTTTCTGTGATACAGTGTGCATGGACCCACATCTGGCCATTACAAGCAATTAACAGCGGCTGAGGTTAATTTGAGGATTCCATCCATCCCTTTTTTGTGTACTTCAGTGTGTCACCTTTGGTAGGTCGCGTATACCCTGAAGCGGGTCCCATGCACACTGTCTCTATGGAAACAAAATCAATCACTTTTTGTGTTAATTCAAAATATATAAACATTACATTAATTTTATTTTACACAAATATGTTCAAATTCTAGTTTGTAGTAAAATCATATAGAGTAATGTTACATTACCAACTATTCAAACAGCATCCTGAATTAGTCTCAGCCATGCTCACTCAGTGCCTATTGGAACGCATCTCATATATCAAATATAATGTACTTAATGTTGCAGAACTAATATTATTTTATAGGGGTGTATACCTGATGCTCGGAATCCATTCTGAGGACAAGGTTCAGAAAACAGCAGACCTCACCTCCTTTCACACCCATCAGAACCCCAAGGACACTCACTGACCCCGCAGGTTCAGTCTACACAGTAAGGAAAATGTGCAGTCACTGACCCCAGAGCCAGGATGTGGAGGTGTGGGAAACTGGCAACTTGTTGCGGTACCCCCCTCCACCACCACGTTTTGCGTGGTTTCTGAATGGAACTTGGACTGGAGTGCTCTAGGATCCTGTTAACCAGGTTCCCAGTACCAGTGTTCCTTCCCTAAAACATTGTAAAGGTAATTGGATATACCTTTAGCTACCTCTATAAGTCCTTAGTAAAAGGTACCTAGGTACCCAGAGCATGGGGTGCTAAGGATAAGCTCCTGAGGACAGCAGCACTGATTGTGCCACCCTCTAGGGCCAGGCATCCAGGTGCGCCCAGAACTGCCATAGCAGGCTGAGTGTCCTGGTGCAAACCTAAAATACAAACTCAACATGGCACACTGCCTTTGTGCCCTGTCCACCATACACTACATTTACTCTGGGTAAGAAACCCCTCTGGCAGGCCTTACAGCCCTAAGGCAGGGTGCTCCATATTATAGGTTAGGGCATAGCTGCATGAGCAATATGCCCCCACCGTGTCCTTGCCAGACCTGGGACACAGTGAGTGAACAGAGCAGCCATTTTAATATGTGTGCGGGACACTGGTCAACACTAGTTTCACAAATGCAGAATGGCCACTCTGAACCCTGGGTTGTTTGGTATCAAACAACTCAGAATGATAAATCCAAACTGGTACCAGTACTGGACTTATTATAAAATGTACCCAGGGGTCACCTTAGAGGTGCCGCCTTCAAAAGCTAGCTAACCTGGCATGGGTGCTGACTGGTTCCATCCAGCCTGCCACCTCCAGACAGCGAATATACAAACCTTGGGGGAGAGCCCTGTCTCTCTAGTTTCTAAAACAATGCCCTTCCTATGTGGAGGAGCTAACACCCCTCTCTCAGGAATGTGCACTGCCCTGGCAGTGAGCTTCAAAGGGCTACTGCCCCTGAAACCCGACTCCCAGACCTGTGGCTAGCAGCAGATGGCGTCCCCCTTTGCAAACCCCTACTTTTGGAGGGAGCAAAGGCTGGAAACCACACAAAGGGTAGGGAGAGTGGCCTCACCTGCATGCACCACCCCTAAGGTGTTGCCTGCGAGGTGGACCCTCTATTTAATTTTCCTCAATCTTGGATGGAAGGAAAATAGCCAATCAGGTTTAGGGAAGTGACCCTTGCCACAGGAAGTGGTCATAAATTAGGTGGAGCCACCCATAGGTAAGAAAACCGTGGACCTTCTGCATCAAGAGAAGGTGCCAAACCCAACCTGCTGCACCTAGGACCCGAAGATCACGCTGCGGAGGAGCTGGACACTGGACTGACCCCAAGAAACCCAAGGGACCTCCAGGCTTAACAAATCGCCCCAGATCTCCCGTCCAAGTGAAGGCACCACTCTACAAGCCAACAAAGACCAACTAGACATTGAGGGTCACCTCACTGACCGGCCAATATCTCCTGATCTGGAAGTTGCAGCCAGACACGATGACACACTGATGACCACCACAACAAGCCTCGTAAGCCAAGTTTGGTGGCACTGTACTCTCCAGTGGCTGAGTTGTGCCAGTGCCCGAGGTACTGGTCAGTGGACATCAGAAACCAAGCAAAACAGCTCCCTCTGAGCTGCAACTGGACCAGAAGAAAGCCCCACTCAACGGACTTCAGGAAGACCCTGGACCTCCCACCAGAGCACCCCCGTTGTCCTGAAAGCGACCTGACCCCGACCTGCTTCCGTACCAGAGAGGCATCTTTGCGCACAGCCCTTGGATCAACAACTCGCCCTGTACCTGGCCGCCCTGCAACACGGAACCAGCTGTGCCCCAAGGGTCCCTCACCCCTTGTGACCTCAACATCACAAGGGGACCCCAAGGCACCACCTTTAACCTGCTCCTGCACACCTTTTCCAAGTGGTCACTAGCAGTGGCCCTGACCCAGCTCCAAGAGTCTTTCCAACTCTGCTCCCACTGGAACCGAGAGCCGCCCAAACTTCTTCTGTTAGGACAGTGTGCTCACCGATGACTGTGACCAACCTGCCAAAGTTGAACTTGGTAAAGCAAACGTGTGATATATAATGCATTTTTATAGGTAGCCGTCCATTGATTCCTATGCGGTGTAATTACACACAGAAAGACTGCACTTATTAAAACTTGAAAAATTCATAACTTAAAAAGTACTGAACCAATTTTGATAATTTTGGTCTTCAAATCTATATAAAAATCTGAAGTATTTTTCTAAATTGGTCTTGAGTTATTCCTTTGAGTGTGTGAGTCACATGATTGATACTGTGAGTACAGCCAATGCTTTGCACTTCTCCAAGATTGGCCTAACTGCTCGACCAAGCTACCTCAAAAATTAGAGCATTAGGTCATCTAGGTTTTGCCTCTGGAAACCAGCGTGTGATTGCCTGGACCTCCTGCACCACTGTGTGCCTAGTTTGTACATTACATAGAGGGCCAGCCTCCTAGAGCAGGTGACTGCAGACACTTACCTCTCTGTGTGAGGATGGACGGGCACTCATACACTCGCTGGTCCTACAGCTTCATAATGAACATGGTGCTAACTGCACTTACTGACGTCCAAGGGACCAGTGTGCTTTTTGTGCTAACTCTATGCACTCACTGACCTCAGAGCCAGGATGTGCAGGACACTGAAAGACTGCTGACACTGACCCCTCTATGTCAGGATGTACACGTCACTGAATGCAGTCACTGACCCCACAGTGTCAGGATGTGCCGATCACTTCACTCACTGAACCCACAGTGCCATGATCTACATGGCACTAACTCCACTTACTGACCTCCAAGGGACCAGTGTGCTCTTTGTGGTAACACAACGCACTCACTGATCTCAGAGCCAGGATGTGCAGAGCACTGAAAGACTGCTGACACTGACCCCTCTATGTCAGGATGTACAGGTCACTGAATGCCGTCACTGACCCCACAGTGTCAGGATGTGCAGATCACTGCACTCACTGAACCCACAGTGCCTTGATCTACATGGCAATAACTCCACTTACTGCCCTCCAAGGGACCAGTGTGCTCTTTCTGGTAACACAATGCACTCACTGACTTCAAAGCCAGGATGTGCAGGGCACTGAATGCAGGCACTGACCCACAGTTTCAGGATGTACAGGTCACTGTTTGCACTGACTGATCCCATTGTGTAATTATGTGCAGGGCACTGAATGCAGTCACTGACCTAAGATCCAGGTTCTACAGGACGCTGAATACACTCACTGACCCCACAGTGGCAGTATGTACAGGTCACTCACTGTATGCAGACACTGACCCCACTGTGTAAGGATATTCACGGCGCTGAATACAGTCACTGACCCTACTGTGTAATGATGTGCAGATCAGTGCCCGCAGTCACTGCCCCCACAGTATCAGCAGGTGCAGATTAGTGTCCGCAGTCAGTGACCCCACTCAGTGTCCGCAGTCACTGACCCCACTGTGTAATGATGTGCAGATCAGTGTCCGCAGTCACTGACCCCACTGTGTAATGATGTGCAGATCAGTGCCCGCAGTCACTGACCCCACTGTGTAATGATGTGCAGATCAGTGTCCGCAGTCACTGACCCCACTGTGTAATGATGTGCAAGACGCTTCCTGCAGTCACTGACCCCACTGTGTAATGATGTGCAGATCAGTGTCCACAGTCACTGACCCCACTGTGTAATGATGTGCAGATCAGTGCCCGCATACACTGAACCCACAGTATCAGGACGTGCAGATCAGTGTCCACAGTCACTGACCCCACAGTATCAGGACGTGCAGATCAAGGCCCAGAGTCACTGACCCCACAGTATCAGGACGTGCAGATCAAGGCCCAGAGTCACTGACCCCACTGTGTAATGATGTGCAGGACGCTTCCTGCAGTTACTGACCCCACTGTGTAATGATGTGCAGATCAGTGTCCGCAGTCACTGACTCCACTGTGGAATGATGTGCAGATCAGTGCCCGCAGATGAGTGTCCGCAGTCACTGACCCCACTGTGGAATGATGTGCAGATCAGTGCCTGCAGTCACTGACCCCACTGTGTAATGATGTGAAGATCAGTGCCCGCAGATCAGTGCCCGCAGTCACTGACCCCACTGTGTAATGATGTGCAGATCAGTGCCTGCAGATCAGTGTCCGCAGTCACTGACCCTACTGTGTACAGGGCGGTGAATGCAGTCACTGACTCCACAGAATCAGGAAGTGCAGATCTGTACTCGCTGATTCCACTGTGTAAGGACGTGCAGGGCGCTGAATGCGGTCACTGACCCCCCAGTATCAAGGTGAACAGATCAAGGCCCAGAGTCACTGACCCCCACAGTATCAGGACGTGCAGATCAGTGCCCGCAGTCACTAACCCCACTGTGTAATGATGTGCAGATCAGTGCCCGCAGTCACTGACATCAGTGTCCGCAGTCACTGACCCCACTGTGTAATGATGTGCAAGACGCTTCCTGCAGTCACTGACCCCACTGTGTAATGATGTGCAGATCAGTGTCCACAGTCACTGACCCCACTGTGTAATGATGTGCAGATCAGTGCCCACATACACTGACCCCACTGTGTAATGATGTGCAGATCAGTGCCCGCATACACTGACCCCACAGTATCAGGACTTGCAGATCAAGGCCCAGAGTCACTGACCCCACAGTATCAGGAAGTGCAGATCAAGGCCCAGAGTCACTGACCCCACTGTGTAATGATGTGCAGGACGCTTCCTGCAGTCACTGACCCCACTGTGTAATGATGTGCAGATCAGTGTCCGCAGTCACTGACCCCACTGTGGAATGATGTGCAGATCAGTGCCTGCAGTCACTGACCCCACTGTGTAATGATGTGAAGATCAGTGCCCGCAGATCAGTGCCCGCAGTCACTGACCCCACTGTGTAATGATGTGCAGATCAGTGCCTGCAGATCAGTGTCCGCAGTCACTGAGCCTACTGTGTACAGGGCGGTGAATGCAGTCACTGACCCCACAGTGTCAGGATGTGCAGATCACTGCACTCACTGAACCCACAGTGCCATGATCTACATGGCAATAACTCCACTTACTGCCCTCCAAGGGACCAGTGTGCTCTTTCTGGTAACACAATGCACTCACTGACTTCAAAGCCAGGATGTGCAGGGCACTGAATGCAGGCACTGACCCACAGTTGCAGGATGTACAGGTCACTGTTTGCACTGACTGATCCCATTGTGTAATTATGTGCAGGGCACTGAATGCAGTCACTGACCTAAGATCCAGGTTCTACAGGACGCTGAATACACTCACTGACCCCACAGTGGCAGTATGTACAGGTCACTCACTGTATGCAGACACTGACCCCACTGTGTAAGGATATTCATGGCGCTGAATACAGTCACTGACCCTACTGTGTAATGATGTGCAGATCAGTGCCCGCAGTCACTGCCCCCACAGTATCAGCAGGTGCAGATTAATGTCCGCAGTCAGTGACCCTACTCAGTGTCCGCAGTCACTGACCCCACTGTGTAATGATGTGCAGATCAGTGTCCGCAGTCACTGACCCCACTGTGTAATGATGTGCAGATCAGTGCCCGCAGTCACTGACCCCACTGTGTAATGATGTGCAGATCAGTGTCCGCAGTCACTGACCCCACTGTGTAATGATGTGCAAGACGCTTCCTGCAGTCACTGACCCCACTGTGTAATGATGTGCAGATCAGTGTCCACAGTCACTGACCCCACTGTGTAATGATGTGCAGATCAGTGCCCGCATACACTGAACCCACAGTATCAGGACGTGCAGATCAGTGTCCACAGTCACTGACCCCACAGTATCAGGACGTGCAGATCAAGGCCCAGAGTCACTGACCCCACAGTATCAGGACGTGCAGATCAAGGCCCAGAGTCACTGACCCCACAGTATCAGGACGTGCAGATCAAGGCCCAGAGTCACTGACCCCACTGTGTAATGATGTGCAGGACGCTTCCTGCAGTTACTGACCCCACTGTGTAATGATGTGCAGATCAGTGTCCGCAGTCACTGACCCCACTGTGGAATGATGTGCAGATCAGTGCCCGCAGATGAGTGTCCGCAGTCACTGACCCCACTGTGGAATGATGTGCAGATCAGTGCCTGCAGTCACTGACCCCACTGTGTAATGATGTGAAGATCAGTGCCCGCAGATCAGTGCCCGCAGTCACTGACCCCACTGTGTAATGATGTGCAGATCAGTGCCTGCAGATCAGTGTCCGCAGTCACTGACCCTACTGTGTACAGGGCGGTGAATGCAGTCACTGACTCCACAGAATCAGGATGTGCAGATCTGTACTCGCTGATTCCACTGTGTAAGGACGTGCAGGGCGCTGAATGCGGTCACTGACCCCCCAGTATCAAGGTGAACAGATCAAGGCCCAGAGTCACTGACCCCCACAGTATCAGGACGTGCAGATCAGTGCCCGCAGTCACTAACCCCACTGTGTAATGATGTGCAGATCAGTGCACGCAGTCACTGACATCAGTGTCCGCAGTCACTGACCCCACTGTGTAATGATGTGCAAGACGCTTCCTGCAGTCACTGACCCCACTGTGTAATGATGTGCAGATCAGTGTCCACAGTCACTGACCCCACTGTGTAATGATGTGCAGATCAGTGCCCACATACACTGACCCCACTGCGTAATGATGTGCAGATCAGTGCCCGCATACACTGACCCCACAGTATCAGGACTTGCAGATCAAGGCCCAGAGTCACTGACCCCACAGTATCAGGAAGTGCAGATCAAGGCCAAGAGTCACTGACCCCACTGTGTAATGATGTGCAGGACGCTTCCTGCATTCACTGACCCCACTGTGAAATGATGTGCACATCAGTGTCCGCAGTCACTGACCCCACTGTGGAATGATGTGCAGATCAGTGCCTGCAGTCACTGACCCCACTGTGTAATGATGTGAAGATCAGTGCCCGCAGATCAGTGCCCGCAGTCACTGACCCCACTGTGTAATGATGTGCAGATCAGTGCCTGCAGATCAGTGTCCGCAGTCACTGACCCTACTGTGTACAGGACGGTGAATGCAGTCACTTACTCCACAGAATCAGGATGTGCAGATCTGTACTCGCTGATTCCACTGTGTAAGGACGTGCAGGGCGCTGAATGAATGCGGTCACTGACCCCCCAGTATCAAGGTGAACAGATCAAGGCCCAGAGTCACTGACCCCCACAGTATCAGGACGTGCAGATCAGTGCCCGCAGTCACTAACCCCACTGTGTAATGATGTGCAGATCAGTGCCCGCAGTCACTGACATCAGTGTACGCAGTCACTGACCCCACTGTGTAATGATGTGCAGATCAGTGTCCACAGTCACTGACCCCACTGTGTAATGATGTGCAGACCAGTGTCCACAGTCACTGACCCCACTGTGTAATGATGTGCAGACCAGTGTCCACAGTCACTGACCCCACTGTGTAATGATGTGCAGATCAGTGCCCGCATACGCTGACCCCATAGTATCAGGACGTGCAGATCAGTGCCCGCAGTCACTAACCCCACTGTGTAATGATGTGCAGATCAGTGCCCGCAGTCACTGACATCAGTGTCCGCAGTCACTGACCCCACTGTGTAATGATGTGCAAGACGCTTCCTGCAGTCACTGACCCCACTGTGTAATGATGTGCAGATCAGTGTCCACAGTCACTGCCCCCACAGTATCAGGACTTGCAGATCAAGGCCCAGAGTCACTGACCCCACAGTATCAGGAAGTGCAGATCAAGGCCCAGAGTCACTGACCCCACTGTGTAATGATGTGCAGGACGCTTCCTGCAGTCACTGACCCCACTGTGTAATGATGTGCAGATCAGTGTCCGCAGTCACTGACCCCACTGTGGAATGATGTTCAGATCAGTGCCCGCAGTCACTGACCCCACTGTGTAATGATGTGCAGATCAGTGCCCGCATACACTGACCCCACAGTATCAGGACTTGCAGATCAAGGCCCAGAGTCACTGACCTCACAGTATCAGGAAGTGCAGATCAAGGCCCAGAGTCACTGACCCCACTGTGTAATGATGTGCAGGACGCTTCCTGCAGTCACTGACCCCACTGTGTAATGATGTGCAGATCAGTGTCCGCAGTCACTGACCCCACTGTGGAATGATGTGCAGATCAGTGCCCGCAGTCACTGACCCCACTGTGTAATGATGTGCAGATCAGTGCCCGCAGATCAGTGTCCGCAGTCACTGACCCCACTGTGGAATGATGTGCAGATCAGTGCCCGCAGATCATTGTCCGCAGTCACTGACCCCACTGTGTAATGATGTGCAGGACGCTTCCTGCAGTTACTGCCCCCTTAGTGTCAGTATGTACAGGGCGCCCCCTGCTCTCACTGAGAGGTACTTACCATGAGTCTGTCTGACGTGTGAAGACAATATTTTACCCGCTGAGCCCAGAAGATGCAGTTTAGTTTTCAGATACTGCACTTTAGAAATACCTGAAACGATATACAAATAACTTAATCTCCATTTATCCGGGTTTCTTCAAAGACTGGCGGAGGGAATCGCTCAGAGGATCCCCGCTGGGGTTTATTCACATTTAAATAAAGCCATTATCAGCACTCGGGTTTCCATTCACCTCTCACTTCCTCGAGTACTTCCCTCTGCGTCTACAACTAATCAGTTGCAGCTTTTAATTAAACAGCTGTCAGTGGCTTCCTAATTCGGCTTCAACCTGAAGTTTATTAAAATGTAATTTACTCCTGGCAGGATAAGAAATGTATCCTTCAGACAACAAAGAGATGCTGTTCTCGAGACAGAGCTGCGTTCCCTAGACAAAGATCTGCTTGCGGAGGTTGGCGGAGTTTTACCAGAACTCCGCGCTCCAAGCGGAGTGCGCCGTGGGCAAAACTCTGTGACCTCCACCGGCGAGCGGGATGTGCCCACCCCTAGCTTGTTGGCGAGATTTAACATTCATTCCTACGCAGCAGCGACTGATTACTCAAGTCATGACTTGAAATATGTATCACCCAATACCAGGTACTTTCAGGAACACTGCTCAAAGGAGCATTCCAATGCAGAGATTTCCATCTTTTAAAGTTGATCCAATTCAATTATCTTTTAACTTTAACTCTCATCTGAGTCATGGATGGTGTATTTTTGGGACTGGTACTCTCTTTGCAAGTGCTGCGGGTGGCACTCCAACCCAGTCATTTAAAAGTGGAAACGTCCAGTGGGCGCATGTTCTTTGCCCATGAATGCCAATGCCATCTGCTGAGAATGCAGCGCCCAGGGGCATTAGGCTGCTGCTGCGCTTGGGCACGGTGTGTGCCATGCGTGTGGGCACAGACAGTGCTGTGCAGTAAAAAGGAAAGTATTGTGCCCTGATAGTCCTTCTTCCCATGCCACCTGTCTGAGTGGCTGGTAGCCACTGAGCACGGTGGCTGACCTTGAGTTAAGTGCTGCCTGGAGTTGGTGCAGTGGCATGGTGGACTCACTGGCAGAGCTGACCCTGCTGGAGGATTCTGTCCACTCTGAGCCCAGACTGTGCACCTAGCTACCCAGCAGCAATAAGCAGTTCCAATGGCCATCTCACAGAGGGTCAGACTGTCCCTGGCTGCTCACAGGCAGCACAGCAGACAGCACAGAGGGGCCTGCACTGCAAGAGGTCACAGGGTATGCTGAAGTGATGCTCTTTGCATAAACACCTAACCTTGCTCACTCATGCCTCAATTTCTGCTCTCCTATCACCAAATCAAACCTGCTTAATGAAAAGGAAATGCTGTCTGTGCTCAGGCCCATCTCTGAGCCCGGGCCTGCTGAGTCAACTACTAAAGTTACAGGCTGAACCTGGGACTGCTGAGTCAACTACTACAGTTACAGGCAGAGCATGAGACTGCAGAGTCAACTACTACAATTACAGGCTGAGCCCAGGACTGCTGAGTCAACTACTATATTTACAGTCTGAGCCCAGGGCTGTGGAGTCAACTACTACGATTACAGGCGGAGCCCAGGACTGGTGAGTCAACTACTACAATTAAAGACTGAACACGGGACTGCTGAGTAAACTACTATGATTACAGGTGGAGCCCGTGACTTCTGAGTCAACTACTATGATTACAGGCTGAGTCATAAAAATACAGTTATATGCTGAGCCCGGGACTGCTGAGTCAACTTCTACAATTACAGGCTGAGCCCGGGACTGCTGAGTCAACTACTACAGTTACAGGCGAGCCCGGGACTGCTGAGTCAACTAATACATTTACAGGCTGAGCCTGGGACTGCTGAGTCAACTACTAGAGTTACAGGTGGAGCCCGGGGCTGCTGAGTCAACTAATAGAGATGCAGGTGGAGCCCGGGACTGCTGAGTCAACTACTAAAGATACAGGTGGAGCCCAGGACTGCTGAGTCAACTACTACCATTACAGGCTGATCCCAGGACTGCTGAGTCAAATACTACAGTTACAGGCTGAGCCCAGGGCTGCTGAGTCAACTAATACAATTACAGGCTGAACTTGGGACTGCTGAGTCAACAGTTACAATTACAAGCTGTATGAAACACCCTGACAATCATTTAAAAATTGAAAGAAGAGGTCAACATTTCTGTGGGTCTCTTCCTTTCTTACCTAATGTATGCAATGAGACAAAATAACAGGGATGCCCCAACCTCAGAGTGTCAGTCTCTTCAACCAAGGAGATGTGGAGGCCTGAGAAAGGAACGAGAAGGAAAAAAGCATGACCAGAGGGCACAGAGGTGACAGGAATGTCAATAAGAGAAAGACAAGATTAAAGAGGTCAGGGAAGAAGGGAGAGAAGGGACCACCCACATACAACAGGAGAGAGAAGGCAGCTCAGGTGTGAAGGAGAAAGAGAGAGACAAGACGTGAGGGGAGTGAATGCAGGAAGGGAGAGGAGAGAAACAAAACAGCTGTGAGGGGGTAGAGAGAAAGGGATGCGCGGTAGAGGTAAAGGGGGGACAGAGCTGATGAGGAGCTCAGTACAGACAGAAAAGAGCTGTGGTAAAGGAGAGGGAGCAGGCCATGGATAGAAGAGCGAGCAGAATGAAGATGAGGGGACAAACTGGAACAAGTGGGAGAAAGGAAAGACCGGGGAGCACAAAGGAAAGATACACGGGTTACGTAGGCAGAGGTTTGAGGCTGGACGGTGGGGCAAGGACGGAGCAGAGTTCCAAGGGTTCTAGATGTGGACATCGGGCCTCATCGCCTCCATGGATTGATTAACAATGGTCACAACAGCAGGCACTGCCCAGGTGGCTTCTGCAGGCACTGAGAGGCGTGGCTCTTCTATGGCCAATCTACGCACACATTGGGGTCTTCGTGAAAAATGGTTTTGACGAATTGTTCAAAACATCAAGGGGCAGATTTACTAAGCTGTCACCCAACACAGCGCAGCAGCCAAAACTGTTGTGCTGCATTGCGCGACTGAGAGGGAGGAGGAGAGAGCACCATAACTCCAGAGATATGTCAGTGTCCTGCCTCTCTCTGGCACCGGTGCTGATTATAGCTGCTGTGCGCCACGCACCCACCTTAGCGCCATAGTGCTATGCTGTGTGCGTCAGTCTAGCATGGGTTTTGCACTAGGATAGCCTTCCTGTACAAAATACTGCACCTAGACAACTTCTGAAACTTGTCCTACTTTGTGTGCAACACTCATTCAAACTAGGAAAAGAAAGAAATTACAACATTTCTCCTTTTAACGCCTGGTTTTAAAAGGCATTAATTTTTGACACAGAACCCTGTCTTGCATTTTTACTAGATAGGGTTTTGTGTCAAAAAGGGTGGTGGTTGCAAGAGAACACCCATGTAACGCCCCCTTGACACTAGTTAATGCAACACAGCACGTTGTGCCCCTTTGCGTTACTTTCAGTCAATTTCTAGTGCAAAACACGTTTTGTGCTGCAAAGTAAATAATAAAAAAAAAAAAACGTTTGGCGTGGTTTGCATCACTTTTATGACGCAAACCCATTGCAAATAGCAGTGAGACACCTCCCAGGAGTGGAATACATGGGTTTAGGGGGCCTCTATTACCAGGGTCTGAGCTTAGTGTGGGGGAAGCTTGCCTGTCTGTCACTGGCCTCTGTCTCTTTTGATTTGCCCAAAAAAGCCTGAAACAGACGACAGACCTGTTGACAAGAATAGCTGCCAGAAAGTCTCATACAGAAATTCAAGTTTGCAGTGAGATCCTGATTGTTTTTAAAGTAGTGCATTCTGGGATCTGTGCGCGGTTATCTCCAGGTGAAAACGGTGCACACCGTGCTACGGTCCACGCCTGACCCTGAACGCAAAGTTTTCCATAACTGACAATGTGCTGTGAACTCCACCAGTACAACCTGTTTTGTTTCCAGATTTTCACGTGGGGAGGGGGTATCTCCGCACCCCTCTGTTTCACTTTGGCTCGCAGGGCTCTCTCACACATTCTCACCAGGCCTACACTTTGCACCCCACACATTGAAAGTCCCCCAGCAGCCCCAGTTATCACACGTCTTCCGTGGCTGACGGTGCCAAGGTCCCTAGGGTGACCCTAATGTTGTGCCTCTTCACCCCACAGGTTCCCTCCCTGCGCAGCAAGGAATGCCAACACCACTGGAGTGGGCATGTGGATATTTAAGGCACCTCACAGCCTGTGTCCTAAAGTGCATTGGATTCCAAGACTAAAAGAGACAAGGTCTCTGCAATATATTACTCTATAAGTAAATTACCTTCACCAAACCTGCGGTGGGATTTACTCCTGTATGGGCGCGGAGCATCGTTTACATTAAGGACACATGGACATCCCTTGGACACTACGCCCACACATGCCTACCTAGTCAGAATTTAAATGTACGTTAGCACAAATAACACTTAAACAGGCATATTTCACCATGGTGGATTTCACTCAGGCGTACTCACTTCATACTGGAGCAAGGATTGCTTGTGTGGACCAGCCGCCACACTTCCATTACTCATGTGTCCACTGCGGTGCCTATGAGGCGCACTCATTTATATACTGCCTGAAATATCGAAGTGAAACCATATCCTCACACAATATCAAGGGCCGCTGTACTACGTAAGCCAATGTATAGTTAAGTATACGTATATCTGTTTATGTTCATTATATAGTGCCTTCCGAGAATGTGGAGTCGGTATTTTTGCAGGTTGATGTTAATGACCTGAATATTGTGACCGGCGCCCCTACTCTCTTCACCACATCACCGATTGCCCTCCTGCCCCGTCACTGAGGCCTCAGTTACAGGGTTTTGGTGTAGGGTAGCTCAGCCAGTCACCTTGCTGCCCTGCGTCACACGCAAAGGGCAGGCATGCTCGATATTTTTCCAATACGGTGCCTTCCTGTCCTTCTCCCCTTTGCTGGCGCTGTTTCAGCTGCCTAGCTCCAATGCAGGTACTCTTGCACCATGTTGTGGGCAGGATTGTCTTCTCAAGCAGGGGCACCTTCCTGTGCAGGAACAATCCTCAGAGGTGTTCTTGCCTTTATGCTTCTGCTGCAGAATGCAGCACATTTGGAAAGATTAAAAAACAAGGAGAAATAAACAACTTTTTCCTTTTTATGACTTATTTTAGGAGGTGTGAAGTTTTGGCACATCCCGAGTTTAAGTGGTTTTGTGGGCAGCATCAAAATCCACAGGTGTTGCGTGGGAACACCCACCGCAATGCCGGTGGAAGCCTCCCTGGCTTATATTAAGCAATGCAGAGGTTTACACCGCTGTGCCTTACTCCATATCTATGAGGCCATTCAAAGCCACACAACGTGCAAATGATTTTGTAGATTGTACTGCCAGAGGGTCACAAAAAGTGACGCTCTAAAGGCACAAGTTTTCATAAATATGCTCCTAATTGTGTAAAACTCTCATGTGGGGACTCCCTAGGGAACTCCCTGATACATTCATTAGAAACCACTTAATATTCGAAAACACACAAGTCTCTTCTTTGGGTGAAAGCCGGAGACAGGAGGAGCATTGTTAATACAGACAGAGGTATAATTTACCAAGAGTCCCTGGGTAGGAGTGTGGGAGCCTCGGGCACCACCAGCGGCGCCCCTCTGCCACAGCTGGGGAACAAGAGGTTGGGGTGGGTGTGCAGACCGCCCACCACAGGCCGGAGGCAATCTAAGCATTGCTTATTTACAGTTTCCAGTCTAGGGGCAGGTTGACCTCTGAACGTCCTACATGAACGTGCTTTTTCTCAATAAACAATCATTCTTGCAGTAACCCTAATGGCAACATTGAATTTTCTTTATTTCAAAGAAAGAAGTGAATTAAAACATTTAGATAAACATTCATATAATGTCCCGAAGCTTCGTCTTCATGAAAGCCAGTAAGGATCACACACCCTTCACCAGGCTTCCTAGATGACGTGATGGTGCCTTTACGAGTGACCTCCAGGGAGGTCGAGGGAGATGTGTGGCTCAGAACCTGTCCACGTCTTCAGCAGAGAGTGGTAGATGGGTTCATGGCTGCCCCAAAGCGCCATCAGGGATGTATGGATCCTGTTTGCTTAATGTTTGTAAAAACCGTCCCAGGGTTCGCTCCAGGACAGCCATCCCTGGCCACAGATCACGTGACACAGCATCTCCTCGCCGTGTCCTAGGTGAACAAGAACAGGCACTCCAAGAGGAGAACTTCCCATCGCAGGTTAACAGGCAGAGACTGCAAACAAACATCTGCTCGTCACGCAACAACAGCCTGGCATGGCACCAGAAGACCTGTCGGCTATGAAAGAACCCCCAGGTACGGCACCCCCTCACACAATGAGAGCCACATGTATGTTGTATGGAACGCGTGGCGCCACAAACGCTGCTTGTTGAGCAGTAACACGTGCAGCGGCGGGGCATCTGAGACTTGTGTAATGACAGCTAGGTCAGAGAAGATAAAAGTGTGCTTGTCTGGCTGGCCGTCGAAAGATGGCCGGCCAAAGAGACATGCGCACTTTGAGATGAAGTGCCCAGGCAGCCCACCCTCCTCCCTGCTGCTGCCACTCAGCAGGCCCCACTCTGTCCTGACACCCAGTTCAGGTCATGAGGATGAAAAACAAAATGGTAATAAATAAACTTTATTACCTTTTTTTCATCCCTGGGGCCTTTGGGGTGTTTTATTTGGTGGGGTGACGCTCCTCCGCTCTAATGCAGGAGCAGCCCTGGTGACCTTAACCTGCCAAGAGGAGGATTCCTCTCTCCATCATACTCCTGGATGTTTGGTGGATCATTTCCCCTCCGGTGCAGTGCTTACTTTCAAGTGCAGGAGGACTACTTTACATTTAAAATGTACATTCAACCACCACACTTTTGCCACATTATTGACACCACAACAGGACAGCAATCCTTTAACTTCACCAGGCGCTTTTTTATCCTTTAGTCATGACTCGAGTGTGCATCTGACCCAGGCACGGGCTGCTAACTGCTCTTTGTGTAGCTCTTCATGGCAGCCATTTTGGATTGGGCCATCTCGCGCTGGTATAAATAGGATGCATGTTTATATGTTGGTGTTTAATGGAAACCAAAGCAGAAAATAGTGATGGCTCCCTTGCTATCCACAACCTTCAGTATATTCCAATGTTTGTTTCTATGTGTAGCAAAGCCTGGGTCTTGCAGCCGCTCACGGAAAATTAAATACTCATATTTTTCTTTTGAAATGACCTTGGATGCTTTGTGATGTATGGCTTTATGTCTCTTTCTGCAACAGGTGATTGAAATTATGCATTGACAGTAAACAGTGGAACAAAATCACTGCAGCCAGGCATGTGTCAAACAACAAGCAGCACCTTCCTCAATAACACACTCCTACTGCTATACTACAACATTATCACCACTAATGCTCTTTAACACTAATTCTACACCACCAAAGCCGCACCATTACCAAACCACCAATTCCAGACCACCATCAATACCACCACCACGAATGCCAAGCCGTCAATACCTCGACCAAGTAGATACCTATCACCAATAATGCACCACCACTACTCGAACAAAAACAGCATCAATATCACCACTACAAGATATCCACTGATAACACACCCACCACCAATACCACACCACCACCAATAACACCACCAAGAATACCACATCATCAGTACCTCCCCCAGTTTCACGACAATATAGCAATACCATGATGGCAACACCACCTGGATCTCACCACGGCCACCACAACAATAACATCAATATTAATACTACATTACTACTACATCAGTATCACCACTACAAGACAACCATTAATAACATGACCAGACCACCACCAGTGCCACCTTCTACAATGCCAAACCATCAGGATCTCTACCCATTCTACGACTGTCACCAATACCATGACGGCAGCACCACCTGCATCACCACTGCCACCACAACAATAACACCGTTATCACTACTACAATCCTGCCAGGGATAGAATGACCACCATCAATACCAGACCACAACCAGTACCACCACCAAGAATACCAAACCATCAGTACCTCTACCAATTAGATGACTATCACCAATACTGTCATAACAGTATGACCTGCAACACCACCACCACCACAACAATAACATCAACATCAAAACTACAATAAACCCACTGATACCACAACCACCATGAATACCATGAATACCATAATACGACCAATACCACACCACTACCACACCCTATCAGCTTCATTATCAAGCATTGGCAAAGCCAATGTGTCTGGCGCTAATGTGCTTGTGTATGGAAACACAATTCCTGCATGTCTACTATTGCATGTGTGGTCATGTTAAACCCAGACCTATTGTTTTTACCAATCATTGTTTCCCAGTGCTGTGTGATATTGTTGAGTGAGGGCAGAATAGCAGTATTTTTTTCTCAAACACTGTAGGAAGCTGGCTCTTTATATGATATATAAAAATACAATAGATATTGTGCAAGGAGTCCAGGGGTTCCCTTACTAGTGGGGAGAGCCTTGCACTAGCGATCCTGAGGTGCTCTTTTAGGAGGTAGTGTGGTCGAGCAGCCTTACGATTATCAGAGAAGAGTGTGAGACAACTGCAAATACCCACACAATCAATAAATGAGACACATGACTCAAAAAGGAGATCCACACCAACTTACAAAAAAACAAGTATATTTAAATATAGCTAGGCACCAGAACCAATGTAATCAGGTAAGTACATTTTGCAAGAAAAATACTTTCAGGTTTCAGAAACTGACACAGTGCACTTTGCAGAAGCAGCAGTGTTATCCTATAAAGAGAAAAACAAGTATTGAATTCAGGTATGGTACAGTGAGTTACAATACCAATCTCCTAGTCTTAAGGTAAGTATTGGGCAAGGGTCAAGGCCACACCAAAAGGTCACATCAGGAGTGTTGGAAAATGGGTTATTGGTAAGGGCAGGTAGATACCTACACTTAGCAATAGGCCACTAACCTCCACTAAGGTCCAGTTAGGTCTCAGTAAATTAACCCCAGCTCAACCCTTGGTAGCTTGGCAACGAGCGTCAAGGCTTAACTTAGGAGACAGAGTATAAAGCATTCAAATATCACAAAACAGTAATTAAATAAAACACAGGAAACAGTTTAAAAATCCAAAACCAATTTATAAAAATAGATTATATTTTTATCTTTAAAATGACACCAAAACGAATAAAATCGGATAAGGGGAACCGGAGATATGACTTTTTAAGGATTTTTTTTTTTTTTAGCACCTAGAAACAAAAAGCACCAATCGGGTCATCTGGTTGCACCTCGACCGGGGCAAAGTCAAAGTTTCAGGCCGACCGCGATGGAGCCCTGCTCGGCTACAGGCCGCGGGAGGCCTTGGTTAAAAGTTTACCTTCACACTTAGCCTCTTTTTAGGAGATTTTCTTCAGTGGGACGAACGTGCCAGTCCAATCCGACCTCCTGGAGCCCTTCTCCGGATACGCGATGCTGGAATCCTCGGTGGAGATTTTTACCTTCGGACTTAGTCGTTTTTTCGAGGTGAATATCCTTCGACCGGGGTAAACCTGGATCTTGATCCGACGTCCATGGAGCCCTCCTCGGATACGCTGGCTGGGAGGTCCCGGTCAACTTTTTACCTTCGGACTTAGTCTCTTTCTCGGAGATTTTCTTTACTGGGACGAACCAGCAAATCAGGCCGGGTCGCGGTTGAGGCAAGCCGGCTAGAGTTGCCGCGGCGGGTCGGTCCCTCTATGGAGCTTTTTTACAAAAGTTGTCCAAACTTCTCCAAACGTTTGGGGCTTCTCCCAGATGTCCTTTTAAGTTTCTTTTGGGGTCCACAGCTCACCCCAACGGTCCAGAAGTTCTGAGATGGTCCTTGGGGGGTGCGGACTACAACTCCCAGAATGCACCTGGCGCAAACTCCTTTTTGGCCACTGGACAGTGGTCAGCTGGTCGCTTTCTTCAGGAGTTGGTGCAGGGGACTCTGGATAGCAATTTTTCACCTGTAGCAAACAGGGAGTCCCTCCTTGAATCAGTTGAAGACAGACAAAGTCCTTCTTGTGGTGAAGCCCAAGTGTGCGGCTGGTGCAGTCCTTCTGAGTGCAGGTTCCAGGTGCAGGCCAGGGGTCCAGCAGGGCAGTACTTCTTCTTCTGTTGTTTTTCCTTGTTGGATGTGGTAGGGAACTGAGGTGTGGGTGCAGGTCTGCCAGTTTTATCCTTGCTCCTGGGTGAAAAGCAGGGGGGTCCTGGTTCTCCAATCAGGTGCAGGGTCCTTCCCCCTGTGATGACCACTTCCTGGGAAGTGTGGCAAAAATCAATCCCAGGAGGCAACATTCTCTAAAAATCCATCATGGCTGAATCTGATTTTTGGAGGTTACATCTGGCTGAGCCCACCCACTGGTGTGGCTAAGAATCATAAACGCAACCCTCTCCTGCCCTCTCCTAATCTAATCAAGGGGGAACCTAGTTGTCTGGGGTTGCAGGATGTGGGGGTGTTGCTGGTTGCTCCAAATGTCCTTCACTGCCTTTGAAGACCAATTTGGCAGCCCTCCCCCTTCCTGCCTCAGCATCTGCTGAGGGGAGATTCCTTCCCACAGGCACATTCCTTTGTGTGAAGCCAGGCCACTTCACACCTCGTCAAGGCAGCTTGGCCAAGCTGCTAGAGGCTGGCCAATCAGAGCACAACAGCAAAATGTGGAACTGGAAGTTGTGGGATTTATTACAACAATTAATTTGATACCAAATTCTTGGTATGCATCATTTAAGGAGACTTTAAAAATTAAAATAAAGTCTCCCCATTCTAGCCTATGAAGGCCATTTACTACAATGAGGGAAACACAAATTTGGCTGTTTTTACCTCACCAGGGCTTATAAAACTATTTTTATAAAGTCCTTGCTTATAGTTACATGGCACCCAGCCCTAGGGACACATAGGGCACACCTTAGGGGTGACCTATATGTAAAAATAAGGTAGTTTAAGACTTTGGAACTACTTTTAATTCCAAAGTCGAATTTGCATATAACTTTAATTTAAAAGCAGCCAGCAAGGCAGGCCTGCCTTTAAAATGACACTGGGCACCTCAGCAGTGCACCTATGGGTGCACTACCTATGCTGTGGTCCCTAAACCTACATGCCCTACCATATACTAGGGACTTATAGGTAGGTTCACTTAGCCAATTATAATTAGCCTAATTTGCATATCCATTTTACACAGAGCACAGGCCCTGGGACTGGTTAGCAGTACCCAGGGCACCATCAGAGTCAGGAAAACACCAGCAAAAAGTGGAAAATGGGGGCAAAAAGTTAGGGGGCCTCTGCAATCAGCCCTGTTTTCTCACAAGGAAGCACTGGGGTGGACAAGTGCAGAGGTGTATTACAGAGTTGAGTGCCCAATGTTAGTCATTGGGGATCGGTCCGGTTGAAAAGATGCTGCAGGTTAGGACTGGGTATCCAGTCTTGATGAACCAACAAGTGTGTTCAAATCTTGAGACGCTTGGGGATGTGACAACTCCTCAGTCCTTTTCTCCATGGGTCAGGTGCGACGGGTGCAGAGGTGTCTTGAGGCACCTGGTTTTCTCCATGAGAGTCCTCGCAGTTCTCTTGGGGTGCTTGCAAGATGCAGCGAAGCAGCTCCACTGCTCCATGGGCATTCCTGGATCTTTGTTGAAGTCAGGCAGTCCTCCCAGGCTTCTGGAGGCAAGACAGCTGCAGGATGAGATAACTTTGGCGCAATTCGATAGGGGCAGCAGAGATGCCGGCAGGCTTGGGTCCAGGTCAGGTGCTTCTTCCTCATTTTTTGCTTTGGCGGCTCTTCAGTGTCCTTCTGAAAGGACAGCAGAAATCTGATTTCCTGATGCCAGGGGTTATGCTGAATACTGATTTAGGGCGTTTTGGGGAGTGTAGGCAGTGTCCCTGGTGTCACTACACCCCCTATATGGCTACATCCTTTGGGAAGTGGGCATATCCCTGTCCCAGAGTTGCTAAATCTGCCAACACCAAGATGGCAGATTTCAAAATGTTTTGTCCACATCAAGCAGGTCACCTTAGGGATGGGACTGACCAGAGGGGTGAAACACCTCTCTGCATACTAAATTTCCCACCTGTCCGGATGCCAAATGGGCCCTGGGGCAGGGGGGTCAGCACCTCTTCTTTGAGTGAAACCAGATCTGCATACCAAGGTCGGTGGGCTTGTTTGAAGCCCCTTGCCTTTGAATGCAGATTTGCAGGTCATCATGTTGGTCGGGGTGTGTAAACACGTTTCCCAGAGCAGGCTTTGATTCTGACTGACCCACAGCAAAGGATCTCACCCTTGGGCACCATAAGTATGTCTGGTAGTGGCAGGCTGGCTAAAACTAGTCAGTCCGCACACTGGTAGTTGGTAGGTTTTCAGGGGGCACCTCTAAGGTGCCCTTTGGGTGCATGTATTAATAAATCCATCACTGGCATCAGTGAGAATTTATTAATACACAATGTTTGATACCAAACATTCTTATTTTCAGTGAAGCCATCTTGTAGTTGGGGAACTCAGAGTGACCAGTGTCCAGCACATGTACTTAAATGGCTTCCCTGTTCACTCACTATGTCTAAGAATTGACAGAGACCTAGAAGGGGGATATCTGCCATGCAGATATCGTATTGTATTGTATTGTAATATTATTTATATAGCGCTTACTACCCCTGATGAGGCATTGAAGCACTTTTCGGCAATTAGCACGCTATTCCAGAACCCAAAAGGAATTAGTGGTGGATTAGTATAGGGATATATGGGTACAGTTTTAGTATTATTATGAGTTAATTTGAGCCGCAGATATGTGAGTTTGTTAGTTGGATTGACTGGAGTAATGGAGAGGTGGTGGAGGGAAGAATCCAGAAGTGTTAATTGGGAGTTTATGGTAATAAGATTTAGGCTTGGGATGAGTAAAGGGGGATGGAGGAGGGAAGAGTCTGAGGAAAGGGTTAGGGAGATCATAGTATCAGGAGGGGTTTTGGATGAGTTAAAGGTGAGATAAATGAGGGAGAATTTAGTAGGGTTGTTTGGGAGATCATGGTAGTAAGGTGAGGTTTGGGTGAGTTAGATGTGGAAGAGGAGGGAAGAGCTTAGGCAGGGTTATTTAGGAGATGAAAGTAGTAGAATGGATGCGGGATGAGTCAGAGTGGGAATGGAGACTAGATTGATAGAGACATGACATATGATGCTGGGTAGACAAAGTGTGATATGAATTGATAGAAGGGATTCTTAAGTATCTAATATAACATCTTATCTAGGAGCTATGCACTGACCTATGAACATGTTAAGCATAGAATAACATACACATATTTATATATATAGACACACACACACAAACACACACACACATACATACACACATGAATACACACACACACATATGCACACATATATGTACATACATAATTAAACCATGAGTAAATATACATTAGTTAAACAGGTTTAAAGAGTATGTGTGTATGTTATTGTTATGATATAGTAGCAATACATATTTTCTAAAGAACTATATAAAACTAGAATATACACATAATCAGATAAAAAATATTTATCAACATAGGAATATGCAGTCCATAGCTATTTGAATATGTCCTAACATGTAATATAATGCACCATGCCGTAGGGCTGTAAGGCCTGTTCTAGGGGTGACTTACATCTATTGCATGCAGTGTTAGGAGACATGGCACACAGGCTGTGTGTTATGTTGTGTTTTCACTTTTTAGCTGCAACAAGACACACAGCCGAAGATGGCAGTCTGCCTGTGCTAGGTGAGGTGTTCCTGAGGGTGGCACAATACATGCTGCAGCCCTTGGGGGACCCTCTTTGGTACCCAGGCCCTAGATACCAGGTGTACCATTTACTAGGGAGTTATGGGGGGACAAAGGTATTCTCAATTGGCAAACAATTGCACAGTTTTAGGGTTACTGGAAACCTGGGTAGCAGGAACCCAGTGCACTTTCAGTCTAAATTGCATCAATTACCAGGTAAAAGTGGGGGTGACCATGTCAAAAAGGGCCACTTTCCAACAAGACTCTTTTATACATTCTTTAAAGATTATTTGGTGTAATCAATTGACTCCTAAACAGATGCATGGCTTCCACCCACCTGAGGATGATGAGTTAATATCCCCGGCACAGTCTGTTTATTTTGTTATACACTCCTGGATGCCCCCGGCGCAGTGTGTTTATTTTGTTATACACTCTTGGATGCCCCCGGCGCAGTGTGTTTATTTTGTTATACACTCTTGGATGCCCCTGGCGCAGTGTGTTTATTTTGTTATACACTCTTGGATGCCCCTGGCGCAGTGTGTTTATTTTGTTATACACTCCTGGATGCCCCTGGCGCAGTGGGTTTATTTTGTTACACACTCTTGGATGCCCCTGGCACAGTGGGTTTATTTTGTTATACACTCTTGGATGCCCCTGGCACAGTGGGTTTATTTTGTTATACACTCTTGGATGCCCCTGGCTCAGTGGGTTTATTTTGTTATGCACTCTTGGATGCCCCCGGCGCAGTGTGTTTATTTTGTTATACACTCCTGGATGCCCCTGGCACAGTGTGTTTATTTTGTTATACACTCTTGGATGCCCCTGGCGCAGTGTGTTTATTTTGTTATACACTCCTGGATGCCCCCGGCACAGTGGGTTTATTTTGTTATACACTCTTGGATGCCCCTGGCGCAGTGTGTTTATTTTGTTATACACTCCTGGATGCCCCTGACGCAGTGTGTTTATTTTGTTATACACTCTTGGATGCCCCTGGCACAGTGTGTTTATTTTGTTACACACTCTTGGATGCCCCTGGCACAGTGTGTTTATTTTGTTATACACTCTTGGATGCCCCTGGCACAGTGGGTTTATTTTGTTATGCACTCTTGGATGCCCCTGGCACAGTGTGTTTATTTTGTTATACACTCCTGGATGCCCCTGGCGCAGTGTGTTTATTTTGTTAAACACTCTTGGATGCCCCTGGCGCAGTGTGTTTATTTTGTTACACACTCTTGGATGCCCCTGGCGCAGTGGGTTTATTTTGTTACACACTCTTGGATGCCCCTGGCGCAGTGTGTTTATTTTGTTACACACTCTTGGATGCCCCTGGCGCAGTGTGTTTATTTTGTTATTCACTCCTGGATGCCCCTGACGCAGTGTGTTTATTTTGTTATACACTCTTGGATGCCCCTGGCACAGTGTGTTTATTTTGTTACACACTCTTGGATGCCCCTGGCACAGTGTGTTTATTTTGTTACACACTCTTGGATGCCCCTGGCACAGTGGGTTTATTTTGTTATACACTCTTGGATGCCCCTGGCGCAGTGGGTTTATTTTGTTATGCACTCTTGGATGCCCCTGGCACAGTGGCGCAGTGTGTTTATTTTGTTACACACTCTTGGATGCCCCTGGCGCAGTGTGTTTATTTTGTTACACACTCTTGGATGCCCCTGGCGCAGTGTGTTTATTTTGTTATTCACTCCTGGATGCCCCTGACGCAGTGTGTTTATTTTGTTATACACTCTTGGATGCCCCTGGCACAGTGTGTTTATTTTGTTACACACTCTTGGATGCCCCTGGCACAGTGTGTTTATTTTGTTACACACTCTTGGATGCCCCTGGCACAGTGGGTTTATTTTGTTATACACTCTTGGATGCCCCTGGCGCAGTGGGTTTATTTTGTTATGCACTCTTGGATGCCCCTGGCACAGTGGCGCAGTGTGTTTATTTTGTTACACACTCTTGGATGCCCCTGGCGCAGTGGGTTTATTTTGTTACACACTCTTGGATGCCCCTGGCGCAGTGGGTTTATTTTGTTATGCACTCTTGGATGCCCCTGGCACAGTGTGTTTATTTTGTTACACACTCCTGGATGCCCCCGGCGCAGTGTGTTTATTTTGTTATGCACTCTTGGATGCCCCTGGCGCAGTGTGTTTATTTTGTTACACACTCTTGGATGCCCCTGGCGCAGTGGGTTTATTTTGTTATGCACTCTTGGATGCCCCTGGCACAGTGGCGCAGTGTGTTTATTTTGTTACACACTCTTGGATGCCCCTGGCGCAGTGGGTTTATTTTGTTATGCACTCTTGGATGCCCCTGGCACAGTCTGTTTATCTTGTTTTGCGCCCTCGGATGCCCCCTGGCAGAGTGTGTTTATTTTGTTCTGTGCCCTCGGATACCCACCGCTGGGCACTTGTCATTGCATCCCTCTCCAGAGCTCTTTTACTCTCCCATCAGCGAGCACCAATTTTAAAGCTGTTTGTTATGTGGTTTCAGCCTGAACTGATTGCTGCCTTTCACAGTAAGTGCCTTTCATCGGCTGTCAGTGTCTCCACAGAGGAGTGCCACAGCGCGAGCGTTTCATGACAAGTGACCGTTTTCTGCAAAGTGCCTCCTTTTATACCCTGTGGGGGTCTGCGCGTGGCCGCCACGTGCAGCGGTTCTATGAAGGGGGCGTGTCTTCCTGAGAGGTGAAATCATGGGAATCATTCTCGTGAAAGCCTGTGCCCGGGCTATTCCGTGAAGGTGGCACTGTTTGACTCCTGCGGGTTACAGCTTGGCTGGCATCAGACACTGGACATCAGGTCACTAGAGACAAGCTTATGTGGAGTGCAATATAGACGTCTACTCAGTCACTCACTCACCCATTCACCCACCCACTCACTCACCTACCCACTCATTCACCTACCCTCTCATTCACTCCCTCACTTACCCAGACACTCGTCTATCCACGCTTTCACATACTCACCTACCCATCTCACCCCCTCAAACACCTATTGTCATCTCATTCATTCCAGCAACTCCTTTCACTCACCCCCCACTTTACTCACCTACCTTCTCAATAGCATACTCACCCTCACTCATTCACTTACATATTCACATACCCAATCATTTACTCATCCACTCACACACCCACTCACTTACACAGTCACCCACCTACACTCTCACCCCACTCACCTACCCACTCACATACTCATTCATTCATCCACCCACTTATTCACTCACCTCTACTCACTGGCCCACTCATTCACATGGTTACACAACTCCTGTTCCACTCTCTTACTCACCTACTACATAATTCACTCACCTCAACTCTCCTACCTGCTTGCAAACTTACCCATTCTCCCACGTGTTTAAGACCTCTCTCTGCTACTCCTCCATGCGCACACATGCTCGCTCATTCACCCACTCATTCATTCCCTCACTCACCTACTTACTCGCCCCACTCAACCATCTATGTGCCTACCCACTAACCCACCCACTCACTCATCTGACTCATTCAACTACTCACCACTCACTTACTGCTTCTTCATTCACTCACTCACTCAATTACCCATTCGCTCACTGACTTACCCACTCATTCACTTACTCGCCCCACTCACTTATCCACTAATTCACTCACTGACCCCTGCTCACTCACCTACTCACTGACACACTGACCAACCCACTAAACCACCCTTTTGCTCACTCACTCTTTTAATCACTCATTTACATACTCACCCACCTACATACCTATCCACTCACTCACCCCTACTCACACAACTACTCACTCAGCCACTCAGTTAATTACTTCTTCATTCACTCACCTAACCTCTCATTCACTCACTCATTTAGCCACTGATTGCATCACCTACGCATTCATGCAATCACTGGCGCCCACTCACACACTGACCCACTCACTCAACCACTCACCCACTGACTCAGTCAGTCATTCCCTCTAAATTCTCCTACTCACTCACTAATATACTCACCATCCTATTCATGCACTACGTATTTACAGCCTTACCCAAAAACAAACTCTCTTTCTCACTCTGCTACTCTCTCAGGCTATCCTCCAAACTTTCATTTACTGATTTTCTTACATACTTAGGGGCATATTAATACTCTGCGCTGGATTTGCGTCATTTTTTTAATGCAAATCTGGCACAAACTTAACTCCATATTTACATTTTGACACTAGACCCGTCTAGCGTCAAAATATTAGAGTTAACGTAATTTCTTGCCTGCTGAAAATTACCTTGCGTCAATGAGATGCAAGGTAGGCGTTCCCGGGCAAAAAATGATTCTCAGGTCTTGGCGTCTTATTTATCCTCCTGTGCAAAAATCACGCATGGGAGGAGGGCCTTAAATAATCATGCTAAGCTTGCTTAGCGCCATTATTTAACGCCTGGGTCAGGGCAGGTGTTAAGGGACCTGTGGGCTCATTTCCATGGTCAGAGACCATGGAAGCAGTCCACATGTGCCCTTCCCTGCCCCCTGGGACACCCACACCCACACCTGGAGGGCACCTAAGGATGGGGGAACCCGTCCCTGGTAAGCCCAGGTAGGTTTTTTGTTTTTTTTATTAATGCCATAGGTGGGTCCTGACTTGGGCCCCCTACATGGCACTGTGCCCAATGGCCATGCCCAGGGGACATATGTCCCCTGGGCATGGCCATTGGGCTGGGAGCATGACTCATGTCTTTACTTAGACAGGAGTCATGTTCATGGGGGTTGTGCATCTAAAAATTACACTTGTCAGGTTAGAGTCATTTTTCTGACTCTAACATGACTAGCGCCATTCTTTCACGCACAACCTCCTGTTTCCCCTACGTCTCCCCCACCCGGTTAGCGTCATTTATTTTGACGCTAACCGGGCCTTACCACCAGCTAGCGTCATTCCTTAAATATGATGCCCGCCTGGCATCCAGGAATGGCGCTAGCCGGCGGTAAACGTTTTGATGCAAACCTGCGCCAACGCAGGTTTGCGTCAAAAAGTATAAATCAGGGCCTTAGTAACTTACCAATGCACTCATATGTACACTTGTTCACTCACTGACTTACTCATTCCAACTAGCTAACTTACTCATTCAGTTACTCACTGACCCAGTCTCTCACCTGTCAGCCGTCCATTTACTCCCTTATTCAATCATTTACTCTTTCTTCCACTCACACTCACTTACCCATAACACGCTCAGTCACGCACTCTCTCACGCAGTTGCTAGCTCCCTCACTCACTCATCAGCTCGCATACTCAGTCACATAGGCTTTCATTGCCAGGGGTTGCACAGAAGGTGAATCCAGCATTGCAGCATGAGTGATGGACCTCAGTGGAGTCAGAGAGGTGCCGGATGGAAAGGGTAGTGAGAGGAACGTTTGTGCTAGGAGAGGAAGGGGAGCTGCCTGCTGCTTCACTCAGTTACCAAGAACCCATAATCACAAATGATGCATCACACACACAAGCACATGCAAAACTGGAAAGCATGAAACAACTGAACTCAAAAACAATAATGATGCCACAGTGTAGGATTAGGACTAAACTGGCTGAAACCTACATATAAAACATTCCATGCTAGATATAAAACATTCCAGGAGTTATCTTCAGCCTTTAAACTTCCCCTTCCAGTGGGTTCACCTGAGCTCTCGTCACATACCGGGTAAGTCTGTGGAACATGGCATGGTAGAGTCGCATCCCCCAACCACAAAGCTAGGTTGTCCTCCACCTGCTACCAGAATAAAACCATGCTAGCTTCTTTCAGTGCTGCCCACCTGGGTGAAGATTTGTGTATCATTCTGCCCAAGAAGACTGGGTTACTGCCTACGAATGTCCACCCCTCAACTCTACAAACGCTGCCCCCAGCTACAAGGCAAACAGAAGTGGAGGGAACAGTAGGCTGAGGTACTAACGTTGCAATTCTCAATCTAATTGCAAACCTGTTTGCAAGTGCCAACTGGAAAATATGTGCTGCTCTAAATTCATAGTGGTGAAGGATTCAGTAAATTAGCCAACCAAACCAAATCCATAGTGAAATGCAGCTCCCAAGTTGAGAATAACAAATTCTATGTATCAACCATCCACAAACTGTGACAAAAAGGCGACTTAATTGCATCAACAACAGTGTGGGAAACTGACAATATTCACTTGAAACCTCATGTAACGAAAATGCACAATGAGGAGAGGCCTCTCTATAGATCCAGATGAAATATCTTCTGGATATTCCTCTTTTTGAATTATGTGTGCTAACAAATCATATGTGAACATGTTTAAATAAAAATAACACACAATAGTTTGTGTTATTTTTCCTTGCAACACAATAATCAAGTCTGCTAGAATATGTTCATAGTATTTAATCTGTACCAGCTGTTTTTTTGTTCTAAATAATTCTTTTGTTCTAAATAATTGTTATTATATCATAAGCAAATTTCATTAACAATGTGTTTTGTTTGTTGTCATTATGGGAAGAACACAGTTTTGCAGAGTAAGACTAAGTGAAAGAGCATTAGGTCATTTTTGTCAATTGTTTAGTGTAAAGATTCAGTAGTGACTAAATAATGTTGTAAAATCCAAGCACAAGGTGATAAAGCAAATTTTAACCAAAGGCTACCAGTGAAGACATTCAGGCCCTCATTATGACATTGGCGGTAAGTCCCACTTACTGCCACACTGACAGCCGCCAACTTACCGCCGCGGCAGCAGATATCCATTCAGCATATTATGACACGCACACTAATCTGACAGAATACAGCCACATACACAAATCCGCCAGACCAAAGGTCAGTGATAAAGTAGCGGTACCAAAACCCACACTGTTACGCAAACAGAACAACACATATCACATTACGACCCACGAATCACCACAGTGGACATTCAACGGCGGTTAACCATTAGCGGTACATACCGCCGCGCTCACAATGGACAACCACAAACAAAACAAATCCACATTGGCCAATTCAAACAACACACACCTGACACCCAAACACACACCACACCCACACCATTATAAAACACACATCCACATCACCCACAACTCCTTACGACTACAAAGCATTGCCACCGGAGAGACACCAAGACCACTGACACAACTACATGCACTCACCACTCACACCTATACACCACTCACACACTCCACATTACACACACCAACTCATTACCAAACACACCCTCACCAACACACCTCACATAACACCCATGGCACCATAAAGACACCCCTGTTTCACAGAGGAGGAGCTAAGGGTCGTGGTGGAGGAAATTCTCAGGGTAGAGCTATAGCTATTTGGAGCACAGGTGCAGCATAAATCAATAGCCAGGAAGATGGCGCTATGGCAGAGAATCATGGACAGGGTCAACGCCGTGGGACAGCACCCCAGAACTAGGGATGACATTCGGAAGAGGTGGCACGACCTACCGGGGAAGGGGCGTTCCATTGCAGCAAGACACCAGCTCACTATACAGAGGACAGGCAGTGGACCCCCACCTCCTCCCCCACAACTCACAGCATGGGAGGAGCAGGTACTGGCAATACTGCATCCTGAGGGCCTGGCCGGAGTGGGAGGAGGACTGGACACTGGTAAGTCAACTCTCTACTATTATCACCCCCTACCTGCATGCCATCACATACCCTCACCCTCACTCCCATCACTCCACTACATCCCACACACCCCACCATCCCATCTCACTTATCCAAATGCCAAGCCCTGCATGCTGTAACAATGCATGGATACCCCTCACAGCCCTGCATAGACACTCATCACTAAACCATGCACACCATGGAGAACTAACAATCCCACCATATACTAACATACACAAGTGGAAGCTGGTAGGGCAAATCCAATCATAGAGGGGAAGCCACGGATGTACAATATGTCAGAAACATTAACCATAACACATCATTACATCCTCACAGGTACCCCAGACAATGTCACCAGAGAGGAGGTGCCTGCAATATCCAGTCCCCCAACTAAAGAGGCCCACAGTAATGACAGTAACTTTGGTCTTCAGGATCTGAACGATCTACCTGGTGCGTCAGGGACCACTGGACAACCGGTTACCCAAGCCCAGTCACCCACCAACACAGAGCCTCACCAATCTGGAAACACCACCACAGCACCCTCCCAGCGTACTCACACCTCTGTCCTCTTGACACGTCAATCAGCAGTGTGTCCACCTCTACAGGGACCCCAGGCCACACCTCGCACACAAGGCAATCAGGGACCTGGGGTCAGTGGCAATTGGCACATGGTTCAGGGGACAGAGGCACTAGCCAACATGGAAACTAGGAGGACTTCTACGCGCCAGGGGGAGGACAGGACCAGGAAAACCGACTCTCCAGGAGGCACTCTCCGAAATCCTGGGAGCCTATCAACATTCCCAGGACACAATGGGCCAGTTCCTGGACAACGTGCAGGAGAACAGGCGGCTGCAGGAAGGACAGTACCAGGGGATCAGGGAGGACTGGCAGGCCATCAACAACACCCTGATCTCCATAGTAGGGGTGCTGGCAGACATGGCCAACATAATGAGGGAGGCAGTCTCACACCAGCGGGCCCCTGCCACTAGCCAGACATCTGAACTGCCTTCCACTTTCACTGGCTAGTGGCTAGGAGACCCCGTCACAAGACTCACAGGCCACCGGCACCCCTCCCGCTGCAGAAGGTGAACCACCCTGGAAATGTTCCCTGTGATCCAGACAGAAGCCAGAGACACTTGCCAAGACCCATGCCAGGAAATGAGACCCTCCTCATTGTCACCCTTGTGTCCCACTCAGTCACACTGTCCACTTTGAGCTGCCATTGCTCCCCTTCCTATGTCCCCTTGGACAATGCACCTGTGCTACAAATAGATTGGAACATTACCCTGGACTTTCCTCCATCATCGCTCATCGCCCCATCCCATTGCACTTTCCTCCTCAACGTTAGCACTTCAATAAACACCCTTTGAAATAAATCTATTTGGAGTATGTCATGTATATACAAAATATTCATTGAAACAGGTACAAACATTGGTAATTAACTGTACATATGATGCGCATGTAGCTGGATGTAGTTATCACACCAGGAGTATTTGTCATATCACCATCATCTGCAAAATGAATTGTCAGAGGGCATAGTAAGTCGGCATAGAAGTGGGGAATATCGTCATTCTGTATTTGGCCCTTCACATTTGGGATGCTGCTATTTCTCAGGACAAAGGCATCATGCACCGACCCAGAATACTTAGCATTGACGTGGGAGATGTACTGGTCCACCAAGCACACCATCAGCACATCAGAACACCTGTTCATTCTGCTGGGGGGGAGAGACAAATGCAATATGTGTACCATCAGTCGCCCCAATTATGTTGGTGATATGTCCCATTGCATAAAAGCAGCCTTCACTGTGGCCAAATCCTCAACCTGGGGGAAAACAATGTAGCTGCACATGTGGTTTATCAGGGCAGACAACACTCTTGTCAGCACTATTGAGAACATTGGCTGTGACATTCCTGCTGCCAAACCACTGTCACTTGGAAAGAACCAGTTGGCAGGAAATGGAGTACAGATAGCCCTTGCACAGGGGACTGTACACTGGGATATGTCTCCATCTCCTATTCATCTGCAGTGGTAGGTAACTAAGGGACAAAAGAGTGTGGAATCTGTCACAAACTGAACATTTGAGCCACAACAGGAGTTTGCAATCTGAAAAACTTGTAATGGGTCAGTGTGATTTGTCCAGTATGTGCCTATTTCTCCTGTGACGCAGCATTATTCCATAGGACTGCCCACCTCCTGAAATGGCGTCCGCCTGTCCTGTGTGGTGGGACAGGTGGAAGTGAGGTAATTCCGCTGACCTTGTGTGCCGTGGCAGCAGGCGGTTGGGAACTGCCATGAAACTCATTAGTTGGTATTGGGCCCTATGGATTACAGTGGCCAATGGTGATCTTCACCGGCGATGACGGTATGCACCGCCGCGGACGTGACCGCCATTTTCTATCTGATTCCTCACTTGCTACATGAACTTCCATAGGAGAGGACCTACACTGCATGTGCTGCTGTGACCTGTGTCTGGAACCTACCATGGCTCCTGTGACTGGGGAAAGGAGTTGGAGAGTCTGGTGGATAGGGTCCTACCCCAGTACAGACTGCTGTATGGGCCTCCAGACCAACAGGTGAGTACACTGTGGGCACTATGCATGTAGCATAAATGCATTGGGTTGTGTGTGTGAAGGCCTTGTGTAAGGGGGGTGGGTGGATGTCCTCTTTGCGGTGTACATACTGTGTGCTGGGCTACGTGTGTGCCAATGGTGATGCAAATGGATATGGTGGGACATATGTGTAACAGGCTGGACTGTTTGTCTAATGGTGTTTTCCTGTGTGTATTGCCTCTGCAGGTCAGCGTCCATCAAAAGAAGGGATTATGGCATGCCCTCGCCAAGGACGTGTGGACCCTGGGGGTCCATGGCAGGCGGAGCACCGACTTTTGCAAATGGTGGGAGGACCTAAGACGCTGGGCTATGAGAGATGGCAGAGGCCTAGCTGGGGATGGCCTCCCAATGAGGAAGGGGTGCCCCTCGAGCCCTGACCCCCATATGGCCCACATACTGGCGGTGGCCTATGCAGAGCTGGATGGGCGCTTGAGGGCATCACAGCAGCCACAAGGGGGTGAGTATAGTGGCTATCATTTCAACTTACGGCTGGTGGGGTGGTATCAGGGTGGTGGATGTGTGTCAGTGGGTGCCCCTAGGCCAGGTCAGACATAGCAGCGTAGGTCCTCTGGTGGCTATAGATCTGGAGGGATAATCCTGCCTACCTAGCTTGTAAGCATCCACTACTGGTCAGGGTTGCGTGGGTCCCAGGTGTGCTGCAGTTTGCGGTGTGTACCCCTTCTCATTCCTTGGTGGTAGCGGTATCAGTGGTGGTGCAATGCATAGTGCGTATGCCAGTTCCCTGTGTGTTAGGGTGCTGTGCACGCCAATAGTGGTGTTGGTGCAGGCATTGACCCAGTGTATACTCTGTCTCTCTCCCCCCTTTCTTGTTTTGTCATTCTGTCCTTATGTGCATTAACATCATCTGGTGGAGGAGCAGAGGCACCGGTGACGGAGGGAGCTGCATCCCACAGGACCCAGGAGGCAGAGTCCACCGACGCTGAGGGCACCAGTGGGACGGAGGGAGCGAGGGGAGCACCACGGCGGAGTCTGGAGGGGACAGTACAGACTCAGATACTTCCTCCGATGGGAGCTCCCTGGTGGTGGTGGACACTTCTGTGACCACCCCAGCTACAGGTACAGCCGCCACCCCCGTACCAGCAATGCCCTCCCAGTAGCCCCTCATCGAGTTGCCCGTGCCCACTCACCCAGGAGGGTGGGCATCTCCTTCGCCTCAGGTACTTCAGGCCCTGCCTAGTTAGCCCTGCTGCCCTGAATTAGGAGGCTATTGACCTCCTGAGATCCATCTCTGTAGGGCAGTCAACCATTGTGAATGCCATCCGGGGCCAGCAGCCCAGATGCAACAATCCAAGGCATTCCTGGAGGGCATTCACACTGGCTTGGCGGCCCAACAGAGATCGATCCAGGCTCTGGCCTCCTCTCTGATGGCAGCCATTGTCCCTGTTTCTACAATCCCCCCTCCAACTACCACTTCCCAGTCCTATTCACCTCTGCCCAACCCATCCCAAGCACACAGCCAGACGAGCATGCACACAGGACAACACCCAAGAGTGGCACAGGAAAACACAGGCACCACACTTCATCCCACAAGCACTCACGCAAACACCATACAGTTCCGTACACTAAAACATCCACTGTCTCCACTGTCTCCCCCACCTCACCCTCCACCACCTCCCTCCCAGTCATGTCCACTACCAGCATCACCACACCAAGCAGAACACACACCTCACTGGCAGACACCTGCACAACATCCATGCACATGTCCCTTGTGTCCTCACCCACTGTGTCTGTCCCCTCTCCTAAAGTACACAAACGCAAGCACTCAGATTCCCAACAGCCATCCACCTCACTACAACATCCAGTCCATGCACCTCCACCCAAAACCAGCAGACAGACACCTCCATCATCCTCCACTCCCATTCCTTCTCCCTCTTCCTGCCCCAATGTCCCTAAGAAACTTTTCCTCCCCACCATTGACCTCTTCCCTACAACTCCTCCCCGTCCTGCACTTATGGCCAGGCTATCACGAACCCAGCCAAGCACCTCAGCGGCATAGTCGATGGGCCCAGTTCCCTCCGCAACTACTCATGGTGGAAAGGTGGGAGGGTCCATGTACTGAAGGAGAAGGAGCCTGCACTAGCAGGCAAAAAGATCTGGGAACCTGCACCTGCCACCCGAAAGGGCAAGGAGCCTGCACCAGTAGTTAAGAAGGGTCACGAGCCTGCACCAGCAGTTGTCACGGAGCTTCTACCACGAACCATGGTTCTGTATCCATCCGAGGTTGCAGGGAATGTGCAGGAGCCTCCCACCACCACCACCACCAGCACCACCACAGTGCATCCATCCGAGGGTGTTGGGAATGTGCAGGAGCCTCCCACCACCACCACCACCAGCACCACCACAGTGCAGCCGTCACCGCTGGCAGACGCAATGTGATCCTGCCTCCATGGGCTGCTGTGCGGCCTGTCCACTCCAGAACCAGTGGGCAGGACACCCACCTGAAATACTGTGGCCTTGCACTCCCCAGGACCAAGCACAGGTCATGTTGCCTCCTCCAGAACCAGTGGGCATGACACCCACCTGAGAGACTGTGGTCTAGCGCTCCCCAGGACCAGTAGTCTTGTTTCCGCTCCTGACTGAGTTGCCACCTTCCCCCTGATGTGCCTGCCTATTTGCCAACGTATGCCCTTGCAGTGTTCTCTCCATAGTGATGCTGGTGACAAGTGGGACCTTGGACTTTGCTCTGTGGCCATGTGGTCCACGCTAACTGAGGACTGGGCAGTGTCCCTTTTTCTTGTACATTTGTTGATATCTGTAACATTGGTTAAGTCATTTTCATACTGTGTTAATACTATTACACTCACTTTAGTAAATTTGTTTTGTCCTTGCATTATTCATCCGATTTAGGGGGATTAACTTGTTTTCTTGTGCATCTGTTTGTGTGTATGGGGTGTGTGTATGGGGTGTGTGTGGTGCGTGTGTGTGTGTCACTGTCGTTTCCCTCCCTCTCTCCCTTGTCTGCTAGGTGGCTGTACTCACCGTCGTCGTTGGTGTTCGTGGTTAAACATAATGTAGAATATCATCGGAAATACATGCAGTTCTGGATCCATGGCAACGTGGTTCTGCCATGTGTGTCCAATGGTGAGTCCTTTCACTTCTGAGCTCTCATTCCACCAGGCTTTTGATGTTGTTGGTACCGCCCCAGAAAAGGTGGCGGTTTGCAGGGTCGTAATATGGTGGGGGGAACTTTAGGCGGCTACCGTTCTGGTGGTTGTTGTTTCCACCCTGGCCGTTGGTGTGGTATATTGGCTGTCTTTCATAGATCTTTCCGCCATGGTCATAATTTGGCGGTAATTACCACCAGCCTGTTGGCGGTATTACCGCCATTTTATCACCGACCGCCAGGGTCATAATGAGGGCCTCAGTCTTTGCTTGCTGAGCTTATCAGCCTAGCTGGCCTTGCACGCGATTAGCAGGCCCTGCTATTATATTTAACATAAGCCCTATTGTTCAAACAGGTATGCCGGTGTGAACATCTTTGAAACTTAAAAAAGGACTTATTTTCTCTTCTTTGCGAAAATGGGTTTAGTGAATAGAAGTAAAATTAAGCTAGGATTGCTACAAAATCATACAGCTAATTTTTGAGTTTTTCTTTTTATTTACACTTTTAGCAAACACTGCAGTTACATTCCATGTGTCTTCAGTGTAGTTACAATTCATATAATGTACACTAGGATAGAGTTTTGATTTAAAACAAATACATTTTTAAAATGTATTCATCTCCTAATGTTCTTTAGTATGGACTTCTGTACTGAAAATCGGTTTGGGGTTCCACTAACTAACCCTCATCCAGACGTAATTCCTACCATTTTGGGAAATTCCAGTTATGCTTGCCACATTAAAGTCCAAAAATTATGCCCTTATGCCACTTCAAGTGACTATACACTGTTCAAGCAAAAAACGTATCACACTTGAACACATCAGAATAACAAATCACAACTTGCTGCTGTTTACTGTGCCTTGTTTAAATGTATCCTTGTGCCCACAAATGATGCAAGCATGAGTTTTGTGCTAAAATATAGCACGAAATTTAAAATTAGCATTTTGTGTAATAACACAGTTTTGTGTAATTTTGCCAAAATAATTATGGAAAAGTAACATTGCACATTTCACAGTGGGCTAATATACAGCATACCCTGGCACAATAAAACAGATGCTTGCATAAGTGAGAGAGTTACTGACTCAGGTAACGGGTATTTCCAGGATAACTCGAAAGTATGTCTTACCAATGACTCTGACAGGAGCAGTTGCTCCTGGACCCGCAAAACATGTACATGCCGAAGTGCAGGCAATTAGTCTCCAGACTGTTAAAGGTATCCCGGTCAAAGCAGTCACAAAGCATGATGAAATTCCATTCTGGATTGCTCGCAAAACCAAACAACTGGAAACTGGTTATCCTCACTGAACACTATAGAATAGGCATGCAATCTTAATTATGGCCCTCATTACAACTTTGGCGGGCGGCAACCGCCGGCCGCATAGTTGTAACCGCCGCGCGTCCGCCTTCCGCGGTGGCCATTTCAACATCCCTGCTGGGCCGGCGGGCGGAAACCGAGTTTCCGCCCACTGGCCCAGCGGGGATGTCGGCCGCATCACGGGAGCTGGCTCCAAATGGAGCCGGCGGTGTTGCAGCGGTGCGACGGGTGCAGTTGCGCTCCATGGGGCCGTGGCAGGGGGCCCACGACTCCCCTTTCCGCCAGCCTTTTCATGGTGGTTCCTACCGCCATAAAAAGGCTGGTGGGAGGGGGACTCGTAATCGCCTGGGCAGCGCTGCAAGCAGGGGGGTTAAAACAATTAGAAATTAGTATGGAGCAGCACTTGCTTTTGAGTTAGGAACAAATTTAATGGGCAATTTCAAAATAGTCTCATTGATAGGTGAGTAACATTCACAGATAAGTTTTAATTCTGGGAGTGTGCCATTGGTTCACAGTGGCTTCCCTTCAGGTTTGTAAAACAGTTTTTTGAAAGAACATTTCATAAGTTTACACCTCTGTAAGTTATGATACCTTACATTGACGAGTTATAAAACAGCATCTCAATTATAAAACAACTACTTTGACCCATGTATGTTAGAGGGAGATTCCAGCCAGATGACCACAACTGTATTCTGATTACTTATTGCTTTGCTGCAGCTACTTATATAGACTACAGGCCTCTTGCTCAGGTATGAGGGGTGATGTCCTCCCAGGGGTAACCTTAGGGACAGAATTAGAGCTTAACATGCTGTGCTCTAACATAGCTTAGGTAGGACCTATCTTTACACACTGTAGTGACAATATGGTAGCGTTATTCTTGTGTTTTACTCTCCTTGTCACAATTTTAATCTTATTGTGCTTCATCGTCCTAGTTATTGCAATACATGCTTTATTATCTAAGATGTAGTTACTTCAATAAAGCCTTAATGAACTATACTCTGCCTCTGATTGTCCTTGCATACGTGAGACTAATGTAATTGAGAGAAACGGATGAGATCTGAGTGAGCATGAATCCCCTGTGGACTCAGGTACATTATGCACCCCGTTGCCCCAATCATCCCTGCTTTTGGGTGGAGATGAGGCACTGCTAGTTAGCTGGAACAAACCCAGATTAGGCCGACAGGTGTCACATGGTGCGGGATCAGACTCAGTCCCCACAGTACAAGTGATTCTGCTGCTCGAATCCAGTAGTCTCATTAGGATAATGACAACCTACATGACATAGCACCGCCAATGTTTGGTCAGGCACTCATTTTCGGGTCCTCCTGAGAATCTCTGTCTCACTACATGCAAAGACACCTCAGTACTATTTACGGAGACGTCTTTGGGATTGAGGATGTGTTGGAAAATGGGTTATTGGTAAGGGCAGGTAGGTGCCTACACCTAGCAACAAGCCACTAACCTCCACTTACGTCCAGTTAGGTCTCAGTAAATTAACCCCAGCTCAACCCTTGGAAGCTTGGCAACGAGCGTCAAGGCTTAACTTAGGAGACAGTGTGTAAAGCATTCAAATATCACAAAACAGTAATTAAATAAAACACAGGAAACAGTTTAAAAATCCAAAACCAATTTATAAAAATAGTTTATATTTTTATCTTTAAATTGACACAAAAACGAATAAAATCGGATAAAGGAGATATGAATTTTTAAAGAATTATTATTTTTCTAGCGCTTAGAAACAAAAAGCGCCAATCGGGTCATCTGGTTGCACCTCGACCGGGGCAAAGTCAAAGTTTCAGGCCGACCGCGATGGAGCCCTACTCGGCTACAAGTCGCGGGAGGCCTCGGTTAAAAAGTTACCTTCTGACTTAGTCTTTATTTTGAAGATTTTCTTCACCGGGACGAACCTGCCAGTCCAATCCGACCTCCTGGAGCCCTTCTCCGGATACGCGATGCTGGATTCCTCGGTGGAGATTTTTGCCTTCGGACTTAGTCGTTTTTTCGAGGTGAAAATCCTTCGACCGGGGTAAACCTGGATCTTGATCTGACGTCCATGGAACCCTTCTCGGATACGATGGCTGGAAGGTCCCGGTCAACTTTTTACCTTCGGACTTAGGGGGTGATTCTGACCCCGGCGGTTCACTACCAAGAGTCAGTAACCACCAGTACCTGTCCAAAAAGTGTGGGGGTGACCAGGGCAAAAAGGAGGACTTTCCTACAGGATGTTTCCTCCTTAGCTAAGCAGGGAGTACCTAACTAACGCTGTAGGTTGTTCAAGCATGAAATAATAGTGCCTTGCAGTTCCACGATGAACACCCTTCATTGTCCAGTATTGAAGCCTGATGCTTCATATAGAATAGTTTTAGGTAAAAAAAAGTTAAATGAACAGACACATGCTGTACAAAATGCTCACCGTACCAGATTAATGAAAATCTAGGGAGAAAAATAATTAAATTACTCTGGAGTGATTTAATGGTTTATTTAGTCAAAATAAATTACCTGAATCACAGTATGTAACTGGTTTATCATTTGTCAGATTTCTGCAAGTCTATAGGAGGTTGTCCATGAGGTAAAAGAATAGCCTTGGTCGTTTTGCAGCAAAAATCACGGAGAACGTACAATAACATCTGGAAGCCCTATCGTATAGTCATGATATATAAACTACAGATGCTATGACTACACTCCTTGATATGGTGGACAGGGAAGTATCTCTTTTGAGCCAACATGGGTAAAGAATCAGTTTGAAGAAATCAAAAATTGCCTATTTCAATGTGATTTCCCTTGGATTCGAGTTATCCATTGATGGTAAAGGCTTGAAACTAGGGGTGGGCGGAGCGAACAGAGTTACACTCCACAGAATTCCGTGCAGTTGGCTTAAAACTCAGTGGAATTCTGCAAAGTTGCGCATGCTGCAGGGAGCGGCCTGCCCTACTGGAAACCAGGCCTGACCCAGCTCAGCGCTTCAGAGATAGGGCACATCCAGGCCAGGGTGATAAGCTGTGGGGAGTGAAAGCTGCCGTTTCAGGCCTCTTGTGCAGACACAGCCCACCGGCCTGCAGGCTGCTGCTCTCCACACCTGCACACTTCCCTCCCCCAACTGCCCTCCTTCACAAACTTGCTACAGAGGGCCAAGCACACCCTATGTCTCACATCAATCTTGCAATTGCTTACTGTGCGCTTTCACACAGCCTCAGGCCACCCTTTCTTTAGGGCTCAGCACTAGCAGCAATAAACCAACTCTGCAGCAACTGAGCAGTGATTGAAAGTGCTTTCCTTATAATTAGGGGCCTCCTTCAAGAGAAGAAACTGCCTCCTCATACAGCTGATTGTAGTCTGGAGTGGGAAGCATTGGATGTTTAGTATTCCAGTATAGGAGGCTGGCCTGGTTTGTAATGGGTACCTAAGGTACTTACACCTTCTACCAGGTCCAGTTATCTCTATGAAACATAGTCAGTGTCTAGAAGCCAGGCTCTCTAGGGGTAGTGTGGATGAGCAGCCAAGGCCTAACTAGGAGACATGCAAAGCTCATGCAATACCACTGTAGTCACAGAGTACTCACACACATGAAAGAAAATACTCAGTGTTACAAAAATAAAGGTACTTTATTTTGGTGACACAAATGCCAAAAATATCTTAGAGACTATACTCCCTTAGGAGATAAGTAATATACACAGTATATACACTAGAATGCAGTAATAGCTGTAAAAGCAGTTAGAATACAGTGCAAATAGTGAAAATCACAAAGGTTAGAAATGGGCCTAGGGGAAACACAAACCATATACTAAAATAGTGAAATGCGAAAGTCGGTCTCCCACCTAGGCAACTGTAGTGTGTAGAGGGGCACTGGGAGTATAAAAAAACATCAAAGGTAAGCCCAAGAAAACAGAAGTAAATCACAGTACGTTTCCTAGAACACACAAGAACATGTGACTGAAGGTTTTGCAAGAACCAGAAGAGACTGCAAGACACCAACAATGGATTCCTGGACCTGAAGAGCTGTGGAAGAAGGGGACCAAGTCCAAGAAGCACTGAAGAGTCCACGGAGAGCAAGAGCCCTTGCTAACCCAGATGAAGGTGCAAGGAAAAACCACAGGTGAAGAAGAACAGTCAGTATTGCACCCAAGAATATGGATGCGGGTTCCTCGTTGGTGTAGATGATGTCCGATGCCGGATGGATGATTGCAGTCTGGTTTGCGTCGCTGGTTTCTCCCAACGAGGCTTGGCACACACAAAACACACAGTTAGTAGAAAATGGTGCTTCCCGGGACTAGGAGGGACCTGGTGGCCTCTACTCAAGGGTGGAGACAGAAGGGGCACTCAGCAACTCAGAAGACCAGGCAACATGCGCAGGAGTCCCACAGCATGGGGACAAAGAAGGTGTAAAAGGAGGCCCATGCAGCATTACACACAGGAATCCCATGCTGCAGGAGAACCACACAGGAGGCTGTGCATTGCAGGAAGGAGTGCTGGGGGCTGGAGCTACATGGTGCAGGAAGAACTTAGTAGAAGGATGCCAACAAGCCTTGGCAACTGCAAAACATGTGGTGCAGTGGGGTATTGTCTTTCGTGGGGAGGCAAGCTCTTACCTCCACGAAAGTTGGACAGCTGGACTTCGGGACCATCTGGACCACTCCAGTCACCACCCCTGTTGCTGGATTCACGCACTTCTTCAGGAGAGGGGACCCAAGCCGCCGACCTCACTGCAGATGGCTGCCGGCTTAAGCAGGGAAGTGACTCTTACACTTCAAGGGAGATTCCTTCATTCTTCTGGTGCAGGCTGAAGACAGGCAATCCTCGGAGAATGCTCGACTTGGAAACAGTGGCAGTCGCTGGCAGGAGCTGAAGATACAATGTTGCAGAAGTCGTATTTTCGTCTTTGTTGCAGTTTGTAGAGTTCCTGGAGGGTCCAGATGCAGTTTCATCGGTAGAAGGTGAAGTAAAGGATGCAGAGGATTCCTGCTGGAGTCTTGAAATCTGAGTCTGAGGAAACACCCAGAGGAGAGACCCTAAATAATCCTGAAAAGGGATTGGTCAGCTACACAGTTAGGCACCTATTGGAGTAGGACTCTGGCCACTTAGATGCTCCCAGAGTGGAATCCAAGATGGCAAAACCCAGGGACACTCTGGAGGAGCTCTGCGCACCACCCCTGGGTGGTGATGGACAGGGGAGTGGTCACTCCCCTTTGCTTTGTCCAGTTTTGCACCAGAGAAAGAACGTGGGGACCCTGAACTGGTGTAGACTGGATTATGCAAGGAGGGTACCATCTGTGCCCTTCAAAGCATTTCCAGAAGCTCTGGGAGGCTACCCCTGCCATGCCTGCAACACCTATTCCCAAAGGGAGAGGTCGTAACACCCCTCTCCCAAAGGAAATTCTTTGTTCTCCCTTCCTGGGATCGAGCTGCTTGAGCAACAGGAGGGCAGAAACGTGTCTGTGAGGTGGCAGCAGCTGGGGTTGTCTGGAAAACCTTAGAAGGCTGGTATGGCAATACTGGGGACCCACTGTGAGCCCCCAGAGTGCATGGAATTATACAACCAATGTCAGAATCAGCATTGGGGTATAATTCCAAGATGTTAGATACCTTACATGGCCATATTAGGAGTTACCATTGTGAAGCTGGACATAGGTATTGACCTATGTCCAGTGCACGTGTGAAATGGCGTCCCCGCATTCACGAGGTCCAGGAAAGTAGTCCTGGATGACATGGGGGCACCTCTGCTAGTGCAGAGGTTCCCTTACACACAGGTACTCTGCACGCAGATTTCAGGGTTGGAAGGCCTGGTATATATAGGTGACTTATGAGTGACCTGGTGCAGTGTAGATGGCTGTGAAATGGTGCATCCACCATTTCACACAGGCTGCAATAGCAGGCCTGTAGAAGCCTTTGCATGGGCCCCCTATTGGTGGCAAAAGTAATGTTGCAGCCCATAGGGATCCCCTGGAGCCCCAATTCCCTGGGCACTTAAGCACCATATACCAGGGACTTAGAAGTGCTGACCAGTATGCCAACTTGTGATGAAATACTGGGTTACCAGTATGCAGTGACAACATTTAGAGGAGAGAGAACATGAGCACTGGTGTTCTGGTTAGCAGAGTCCCAGTGACACGGTCAAATACACTGACAGGCAGAAATTGGGGGTAACATGCCAAAAAGAGGGTACTTTCCTACATGCAGGTGCTCCTGCCATGCGCCCAGACAGAGCATGGATGGGTACAGAGTCACGCCAACATTAGATGCTGTATGGGCGCACCACTGGTGCACAACATGTAAAGCTGTAGTGGAGTTCTATTATGAATTCCTTTATTTGCACCACTGGGCAGTAAGCAGGTCATTGGCAAGGGAAGGACATATGCTCCAGGCACGGCATGCTGAATCAAAATTACAGACGATACAGTAAATGGATGGAATGAATATAAATGGAGCCTGACAGCTTCCTGCTACAAGTGCAAATATGCAGGAGAGGAAAATACATTTATAACAAGAATGAGTACACAAAATAGTGAAAGTAACACAAGTTTAAAGAAGAAAGCTACTTTGTGAAATGTAGTGCATTGGAGTTAAAATAAGTAATTAAAACAATATAATGTGACAGTGGGAGAGAAGAACCTCCAATATATCAGAAAATTAATATAGGGTAATTAGGAGTTATTCAGAGTACCTGCTAACAGTCCCAAAGTGGCTAGCCAGCTGCGGTTTAAGAGCCCTCATCACAGATGTGCACAGTTGGGCAGGGGTTGGGTTGTTTGTCACCAAAAGCGCAACAGACGATCCAAGCGTGAAATACCGAAGCACCGCAAAATATCTAATGAGTAGCCAATCAGTGAAAAAACAAGCTACAGAAAGCCAATAGATCTTGCCACTTTTAAAGAAAAACTATCATTCACATTTTGATACCCTTCTCTAAGTTGAAATTGGCACTTTCTAGTGCAGTACCATAAGCCATATAGTTGCCCCATAAGCATAATTAGCCACTCTTTCACAAAGCAGTCACCTCTGGTCAGGTGCAAGATAAGCCTACTGTAGTGGTGGAGGGTGGGCATGTATAGTAGGTATGGTTAACCTGGTATTTACACAAAGTGCCTAGCCTTGCTTGCAACTGGGCTCTAATGCACTCTCTCAGGCCACACACATCTCTATCTGGTGGGAGCTGCCAGACTACCACTCAGGACACAGCTCTCCCTGCTGGCCTCAGTACCGTACCTCATAGCACCACTTCCTTCCCCAGACACTTTGGGGAGACAGATTCTTTTCAAGTAGAGCTCTGATGGCTAGTTTCCTTTTTTTCCAAGCACAGCCACCTCCAACCCCCTCATATGCGAATAATGTCCATGCCAAGGGCTGGACCCCGTGTGCACAAAGAAAGCGAAACAAGGTTCTTACCTGGGTCCCGGTGTCCCTGATGTCAGCGGCCTGCCTCTCTGCTACCCTTTGCACCATGATCCCCGGCTGCCGAGGACAGTGAAAGGAGGGAGGCCTGGAGGTGCCGCTAATGTTGGGCCGAGTGCGCACTGCAGCCCAGGTATGGGCCACAGAGCCCAAGAGTAGTCTGACTGCACTCACTCTGTGAACTGCAGTGCGCATGTGGTGAGCTCCGCTCCGCTGTCAGGGCCAGTGGAATTTTTGGCTGAAATCCATGCTCCAAGTGGAGCGTGGAGTGCCAAAAACTCTGTTAACTCTGCCAGAGGAGAAGAACTCACCGCTGACCCCTACTTGAACCATGACTTCCTTCAGATGTTTGCCACTTTGTAACCTCAGGACGTGTTATTGAAGCATCAAGCCCTGATGAAATGTTTTAACTTCAGTAGAGCTTACTTTCTACATTATGCTGAGTGAGTGAAGCTCTTTTTTACTCACACATCTTGTGAAAAACAATTGATGAAAACACTCACAGCTATGTTACATGGGCTACATGCAGACATGTTAGAGACCATGGGCCTGATTCACAAACGTTAAGTTACACTTGTGAGTAAATTTACTACTTTTTGGCTATTCACAAAATCTGAGTGTAAATTTACACCAAAAGTGTTACTTATTGAAGGGCCCTGGCCGTGAAACTCTTTTGGGTTATTAAGACTTTTGAGAAAGGCTACTCACAACACTTTTGAGAGTTTACTCAGACCACTTTTGCAAAAGTTTACTACTTTTTAGCTATTCACAAAGTCCAAGTGTAAGTTAGATTTTTTTTATGGTGTTCTGGAATGCAGCCAGGACAGACAGTAGTGCTGCTGCTGTGTTACCAGTCGGCTATGATGCACTTTTAGAACACTTTGTCAGAAATAAGAAATAGCAAAAAAAACGTATCGATTGATGCAAAAAGAGGATGAATAACACTATAACGGCAGCAGCTGAATTTAGAAGAAGCTTTTGAGGGTGGCACCAGCAGACTTCTGAATCTATGAAAGTGGATGAAGCCACCTGCGGGACTGTGTACGGGCAATGTGGTGATTCCTTAAGGCCTACTGGTGCTCTCTGAGGGGCAGCTAGTTGTTCCTGGAGTTGAGCTATGAGGGAAAGGTTACCCCATCTGAGCACATACTTATGGTGCCTGACATCATACAAAGGGTCTGTTGAAGGCCTGCTGGGAGTGTCTCACAACAGAATGGAGGTCTTTAAAGACCAGTAAGGTCTGACTAAGGACCAACCGAGAGACCATGAAGAGTGGAAAGAATTCTGATGGACTCTGAGGGAGTTCTTGATGGTCTTGATGTGTCTCAGACTGTAGCAGGGCTCTCTGAGAGCACACCTGACAAGTAGTAGGGTATTTGATGAAATGCAGATGACCTAAAATCTGAGGTCTAAAATCTGGTCTGGTGTAACTGAGTGAGGTTTATAGGTGTTTCAGAGAAGTCCTTGGGCATAGCCGGTTTGGATTTCTCAAGAAATCCGAAGGATCTTTTAGGACTGTATTGGGTGTTCATCAACACCCCACCCAAGAGCACCTGCTTTGAAGCCTCATGGCATTGGAACACCTTGCAGGCTAAACTGTAGCTCAACACAAAACTGCACCAATGTTACCGAATGAGGCATTGATAGAGGGATGTGATGTGCAAGAATTATACTGGACAGTGTGTGTGATGTGTGCTGCAGAAATGCTGCCTAAAACATGTTTAATGTAAACTGCCATAAAAGTACTCCATCTGGTGTGTGATTTACACTTCTCCAATGCTACCAGAAGGAATGTGGCATTTACACTACACACTATTCAAAACAGACAACAAATGAAATGAAAAAACACCTAAAAAACTGAAAACAGTGAGTGCAAATTGGTGACTTTTGTCTCTGCAATCCCCCTACCACCAGTGGAGTCCCACAAGGATCCATACTAGCACCTATAATTTTCAAGTTACATGCGCAGCCACATGATGTGATGCTGAAAGACCGGGAGGTGTGCATACACCAATATGCAGATGTTACACTGGTATGCAGGAATATCATAGAATTCAATAATGTCACCACTATTAAAAACCCTCTAAAACAGCATGAAAAGGAACATCAGTGCAATTCCTGAAACTAAATCCCAAGAAGAGAGAGGGCCTGATTGAGATCTTGGAGGACGAGTTACTCCGTCCCACTGGTGACGGACATCCGTCCGCCAAAATGTAAATCCCATTATATCCTATGTGATTTATATTTTGTCAGACGGGGTATCAGTCACCGCTGTGATGGAGTATCTCATCTGCCACGATCTCTATCAGGCCCAGAGTTTACATTTTCTAGCAGAGACCAACCACCAAAGGTTGACACCAACTCGTTGAATTGAACTGTGAGGGCATCAAACTCATCTGAAGCCAGACGTTGAATCCTTGTGCTTCTGGATAGACACAAAGCTCCCATAAATTCTCATAGGGAACATACTTCCAAAGCGGACAAAACAAGCCTTAGAAAATCCTGAAACCCAACCTCACTAAACCTTATTTTCAAATAGTCATACAGCTATTATCATCACTGATCATGAGCAATCCCTTCTGAGAGGAGCCAAGATGTCCTCACTGGATCCCTTAAAACCCAACCTTCATTCACCTGCTCACCTAACAAGGAACCCCAGGAGATCTGATCACACCTCTCCCATCGTGAAAGACTAACACTGGCTCTCCCTTGAGGAGAGGATTATATTTAAAAATAGCATGGTTAACTTTCAAAGCCTTGTAGAATAAGGCCACCATAATACTTGAATATCTTGCAACACATCTTGGGTGGCGAAATAATGTTACACAGCAAAGCATCATTTGGACTTGAAAATACAAATTTCGGTTTTTACCAAGCTTCAAATAAATTATTTGCTGGTACAACCCCCACTCTATGGAATTCCCTACTTAAAAGGATCAGATGTGAAGAAGAGATGAGCTCCTTCTGATAAAAACAAAAGCTTTTCTTGTAATCAACGTTTAAATGAGCAGGTCAGATACCTGAAGGTCTGCAATGCTGAGACTGACCACTTCCTTTGCACACCTTATTTATCCCGTCCTCCTGACAAATCCTCCCTTGATGATGGAGCGAATGCGGTGCCCACAGTTTTCATCTGGTAGCCCTTTACAGAGCCAAGCAGTCAACTCTCACCTTACTAAACTTATATGTGCCCTGACAACCCTCTGCAGAACTAGGGCCCTAGTCACTGGGGGGCATTGAGTGCCGGGCCAGCCCACATCAATCCTTACCCCTCCCACCCAAATAACTGAGGCAGCTGGCACAGAATTAGCCTAGCCGGAAACAAAAAACATAGGCACAGGCGATGCATGGGGAATGTTGCAGCTCTAACCATACTGGAGTTCAGAAGGTGAATGAGCAAAACAAGCCTTTAAAGTTTCTTATCCTGTTACATTTAGTGTGTTCAGAGGCAGTTTAAATGCCAGCCTATGTCTTCTGACAAACTGCTGCTTCTACTTTTAAGTAGAGATGTTGTTTACTGTCTTTGGCTGCAGAGTGAGAGGGTTTTATGAGGTGAACTATGTGAGAATCTCACTGGGATACAGGTGGGGTCACTGGAATTATGCTGCAGGTAAGGCCCAAATTATGCAGCACGTTGACTAAATTATGTGGCAAGAAACACAAAATTATGCACACTTTGTGATAGTATTACTTCATTATTTTGTCATTTTGACATGTTAGCACTGTCTGGGCAAATGTTTTGCTGCATTAGTATTGGTTCCAGATCTACAGAGATATAAGTAACTGAAAGGTGACTAGTTAACCTTTGTGAATGACCTAACATTGCACAGCTACGAGTTGCAGTCTTCTTAGTAACTTTTGATACGTTTGACCTAGCAAGAAAAATTAGTTTTTTGTTAGAATCTGCAGATTATACAGTAGATCATGCACTATGTGACAATGCAGCAAATTCATATTTATGTGGACAATGCAGTGGCCTCAGAATTGCATAATTCCAGCAGCCTGGCATAGAGTACAAAAAAAGACTGTAGGATGTCAACTGGTTTCTAACTCACAAATATTTTAAACACCTGTAAATGAACTGTACAACTATTTCAACACATACCAGCAGTTATGAAAGTAGAAATGAAGCACATTTAGCTTTACAATTCTGAAGTATGATGGAAATAAAGATTCTAATAGAATCAAAACAAACATTGGTGATGAACAAATGATAAAGATGTCATTGTTTTTACTGTTTTGAAGCATTTGTGTAGCGCTTCCTCTGCCTATGTGTGGCACTAAATTGTTTATGTACATGGGCAGTAAGCTGCATCTTATAGGGCAGTATGTGATTGGAAGGGTGTTACCTTTGTTTTGTGATCCTAGGTGAGAAGTGTCATATACTGATATGCTGGGAATAGCACCAGTGTGGTGGATGATGAGTTGTGAGAAATGTAGTTTTTGAGTAAGCTGACATCTATCAACAGCTCTGCAGGTCCCTTTATGTTATTTCATATAATAAAGTCCGTTTAGTTGGTTATTGCACTGTGTTGTCCAATCAGAAACTTTATGTATGGTTGTGGCCAGACCTGACATGATTGGAGGCAAAGAGAAGTGGAGAGATCTACTGGGTTGTACATGTTTACTATCATCCCGTTGGAGTGATTGCCAGCCTGGACTCATGTGTGCTTTTGGATGAAGGTGGAGAGGTCTTGCAGCAGAGTTTTCGATGCGTTGTGTTTTGCGTGTGATGAATGTGGCTGCGCCAAGGTATAGGTGGCTGCCATAGTCAACCTTAAGGATTACAAGTGTGAGGGTGGCTTGCATTTTCCGTCAGAACCTAAGGCATTCGATTTGGAAACGTAATGTATAAGGCAGTCTGGGTTGTTAACATGTGGGATCAAATACAAGTCTAAGTCCATTGTGACCCCTAGGTTACTGACTTTTCTTGATATTGTTGGAGGGGCCTCATGTCCTTAGACCATACGGCAGTGGGCCGGTATTTTTGCCACTGTCCGCAGGTCATAAGCTCTGTCTTTACGGTATTTAGTTTTAGGTTGTTATTCTTTATCCATGGGTTTATGGTTCAAAGGCATTGACTATCCATTTTTAAAATTGATGTGGGTGTCATCTGCGTAGATTTAACAAGTGAGGATGAATAAATAAACCAGTTTTGGTAAGGAGATTAAGTAGAAATTGAATACTAGAGGGGATGTGATGGACCACTGAGGCAAGACACAGGGTTGTATGTGAGGGGCTGATATGAAAGGTGGTATCAACGCTACTTCTCATCACAGCATAGAGGCTAAGAATTCAATGAGTCTTAGCTGGACTCATTTCTACACTTTTACATATGGTATGTCAAACAAGAATTTGCAGTGTGAAAAGATTGCACAACTGTACAGGACATTGGGTCATGTTTTTCTTAAGCCAGTGACTTTCATGATAATTCCTATTCCTGATACATAATTGGTTGTCACTACATAAACCTACTAGCCATTCAGAAGAAATGTCCAGTCAAAAAATCCAGATTCCAATATGGCAGAGTGCTTTGATTAGCCTACTACGCTGGGGAAACATTATCACAAGTCAGGTATGACTTCCACCTGACTGACGCTGCTCCAGCCTCGACTGGTCTGCTGTGAACTGTAGCCCGGTGAGACAAAACATGTGCTCTTGAGATTGTTATTTTGTTGCAGGACTCAAATAGTTAGGTTAACGTTACAAAGGGCTGTAAATACACTGACTAGCAGTAGTATGAATCTGAAATGACCCAATGTACTCTGCCATGTCACAAAGGGCTGCTATAACAGGCTGTTTATCTTTCAAAGATGGTTCAATAACTAGATAACCCTTCTCGGTCGAACATGCGGAAGATTCATCTCCTTGAATTAAATATTGTAGCGACCATAATCAGGAGATCTGAAGCTGAAAGCATTTGTATTAGAATTGACCTCTCTAGACTTGTCCACAGAATATCTACTACACATTTTCTGATTTTGTATTTTGTAATGTAGGATCTGTGTCATTGAAATCTGCTTTTTGAAATGTAATGACTCCTTTGAAATTTGGCTTGAATATAATCTAATTTATGGCTATAACAAATAAATTGCTGCTTTGCGGTCAAATGTATGTGCTTTACCCAAAGTTTAGTGTTTGAAGGGCATACTGGATAAGAACATTTATTTGGGATCTAAGCAAGCCGCATTACCTCAGACTATAGCAGGTGCCTTTTTTTCTGAAATGTATGGACATGACAGACTTCCCTGGCGACCGATCGTGGCTTGGCTTAAGTACTGCAGCTATCCATAGTAACAGAATTGGTTAATTGATGTTTCCTTGTGTCTGATGGGGCTTAGAGAGCCTTTACTTTCGTGGGTGATAACTCAGTCACACAAGTGGGGTGTGACTGCTATTTGGAGAAATGTAGGAAAGCTGCATGGTAGGACATTTGTGGATCCCCACCAATTTCGTAGTGCAGTTTTCTTCACTATTGTTTTGCTATGTAACGTCAATGCTCACAGTGTGCTGCGCAATACGGCAAGGCAAAAAATCTAACTTTGGAGACGTGAGAAGATTTTCCCTTGCTTGACAGCTTTGATTTTGGAAAAGAAAGTGTTTCTGGTGTTTTTACTAGAAACATTTCCTTTTCCAGTAATGTAGATGACCTGTGGAAGTCTGCTGCACTGTGAAGGTAGTGTGGTGTATGTTAAAGGGTCGTTGTCTGCCCTGAAGCAGCATTCTCCACTCATGCTCATCCAAGAAATACTAGACACATGGAGGGACCATCTTGAGGATTCTATGCAAGGGGTCTACTGTGTGTGAAAGAGATGAGAATGTCCTTAGTTCCAGAAATGGAGGACTCTGTCACTTCCACGTGAGAGGTACCATGCAATCAACATCAAAGAGAGATGGTATCACAGAGCAGTATTCTAGGTGGAAACTGTGAAACCACCACTCAGAGCCTTAAGAGGCAATGCTGCTGCCTGCCCTCCTACAGCTGCTTTAACTAGAGATGGAACCGGGGTTCTCAGCCAGGCCACAGGCCTTAAATGGACCCCTCCGAGGCTCACACAATCACCTATCCGCTACGGTTCCTCCCTGTCTTGCTGCTCAATTTCCAACAAAATGTATTCTTGTGTACAACACCTTTCGCAAAAACTGCCTGTACCTTTGAGAGGTGTACGCCAATGTTGGAGTCTACTTCAAGTCTTTGCAGTTTTGACTGGTGTTTTTGATTAAATGTGATTGAACTATCCATCTTTTGTTACAACCTTATTGTGAAATTCATTGTGGAACCTTCCCAACTTGCTCAGTAGAATGACATTTTGATTCAATTTGTTTTTCACCATTGTGGCAGCCCTAAAACGTTTAAAACACACTGTTCACCACTAATTTCCCAACATTTTCTTGATGGATATGCTCCAAGCTCTCTGTAAAGTTATTTTAAATTAGTGGTAAGTTAACCCCTTCGGTGCCCTGGAAGTAATGGTTACGTCCTCAGCTACAGCGCAGCTGTGCCTAAGACATTACCATTATGTCCAGGGACTGACCCACGGGGGAAGTGTTAACGCTCCCCAGTGGGCCACCCACCCACTGGCCCGCACCGGGAATGGCAACGTAAGACGTTCGGCTGCCATTCCCGACCCCCTCCCTCCAGCAATCTGATGACCTTGGTGTGCTCACGGTGCACCAACATCATCATATGCTAGCATGACGCACTGGAAGCCATTAGCTTCCAGCACGTCGAGAGGAGAGGACTCCCTTTCAGTAAGTCCTTTTCCCTGGGGGCTTGGTGGGGGGAAATCAGACAAAGGAGGAAAGGAAAGAGTTTTCCATTCAAAACAGGCACAAGAAAGGAGAAACTCTTTCCTTCCCCCCTGTGCCTGCTATGAATGATCATTCTGGAGCAGAAATGTATCCACTTGACCACCGGGAATTTGTTGTGTGATTTAGGGGAGTGATCCTTTAGGCAAAGGTCTCTCCCTGGGGTCAAATAGTTGTCAATGTTTTGCCTCCCCCGGGGCTAGATCGGCCCTTTTTTCGGCCTATCTGGCCCCAAGGGGGTTGAAACCCACTAGGCACCAGGGAGTCATTATTTATCTATATTTAGGGCATCAACCCCTTAAGCAAGGAATGCTGCCCTGGGGGCAAAATGTTTTTCCATGTTTTGCCCCCCAGGGCTAGATCGGCCATTTTTTTGGCTGATCTAGATCCCAGGGGGAGGTCCTAGAAGCCAGGGATTTTCTGTATAATGATTATGGGGAGCACCCCCTTGAGGATGGGTCACTCCCCTTTTGGAAGTTAATATTTTGGCCATTTCTGCCCCCGCTGGGGCCAGATGACGATATATTTTTAGGCCCATTTGCCCCCAAAGGGGGCAAAAGCCCCTATAAAACCAGGGATTCTTTTTATGTGGCGCTTAATGTTTTGGGGAGTGGCACCTTGGGCAAGGGTCACTCCCCTTTCGGGGGTGAATGTTTTGTCCATTTCTGCCCCCATCAGGGGCAGATTGGCCTGGTTTCTTTAGGCCCATCTAGGGGGGTCAGAAACAAATAGACCACCAGGTATATTATTATATATGGTGCATAATGTTGAGGGGCTATATATTGTGCCCATTTTTGCTCCCTTGATGGCAGATTGGCTATGTTTTAGGCCCATCTGCCCGAATGAGGGCAAAACACCACTAGACACCAGGGAAAGTTTCTGTGTGTGTGAACTGGAGTTCAGATGATAGTCTGCGTGTACTTGGTGTGTGTGGGCTAGTGCTTGGCTGACAGTGTGCATGTAGTGGCGCTTGGCTTTTGGTGTGTGTAGACTGGCCCTTGGCTGATGGTGTGCATGGACTGGCCCTTGGCTGGTGGTGTGCATGGACTGGCCCTTGGCTGGTGGTGTGCATGTAGTGGCACTTGGCTGTTGGTGCGTGTAGACTGGCCCTTGGCTGATGGTGTGCATGGACTGGCCGTTGGCTGGTGGTGTGCATGGACTGGCCCTTGGCTGGTGGTGTGCATGGACTGGCCCTTGGCTGGTGGTGTGCATGAAGTGGCTCTTGGCTGGCAGTGTGTGTGGACTGGCATTTGACTGACTATGTATGTGGCTAGCATTTGAATGGTGATTGGCAGACTTCATAGTGTTATATAATGTTAAGTGTTTTATTTTTTGTCAACATTTCTGAATGTAATGTTTTACTTCTCCCATGCAAAACTTTTGTTTTCCTTTGGTGTGATTGTGCTTGTGGGTTCAGCACTGGCAGATCTGCAGTTTATGTAGTTTCAAGTGTTTGGTAAGAGAACATTTTTGTACTGTTTACTCCAAATGCCTATAAATGACTTGCATGGATGTGTTTTTTGGAAATCTATTAATAGCAGCATCTTTAGCCTCTGTTTAAGTTTGTGTGAAATGGTCCTCGTATTTGTGTACAATGTGTATTCTGGTGTCTTGTGTGTGATTTTGTTTTGTTTTTCCTTTTGTAGTGAGGTTCGTCGGTGCTTGTGTGTCTGTGCAGAGTATTTGCTGGTGGGTCTAGCTGTCTCTGGCTAGTAAGTGGTATTTACAGTGTAGAGGTCTTTGTGTGGTTCGATTTGATTGACTTTGCCTTGCAATTGCTATGCCAGTAGTTGTACTTTTTGTTTGATCAAGCCACACTTTGTTTATCACTTATTTTACACAGTGTTGATTGTTGTTGACTTGTTTGTCAAATTACTTTCATTAATAAGGACTATGGCTAGTTGCAGGATTACCGCTCAGCAGGTTGTTGGTATTCTTTTCAATTCTTGCTCTGACCGTGATTATGAGACTGACTCTGCAACTGCGGCAGAGGAGGAAGTGCAAGATTCGGGCAGTGAATTTTCTGCCTGGGAGGAATCATGTGAGGATGAAGCCACTGACAGTGCGGATGAAGGGCCTGTTTTAGAGGAGGACACTGATGTGCCGATATTGCAGCAAGAGTCATCTGGATTGCAGCCTGCGGCTGAAAGCTTCCCACTGGAAGTGCTGAACTATGGGTTGCCCAAACACAATGCAGCTCGTGTTGACTGTCTTTACTGGTGTTACAGGGTATGGACTGAATACTGAAAACTATTGCCTTTACGTTTCTTTCAGTTGTTTTTGAACAATGTATTTTTGGATGTGACTGTTGAGCAGACTAATTTGTTTGCATACAAGTATTTGAGGGACAACAATGCCAGACTTAAGCCCCACTCCAGAGCTACCCAGTGGGTCCCTTCAAATCTGGAAGAGTTTAAGAAGTTCTTGGGTTTAACTTTTTTGATGGGCCTAATAAGGAAGCTGCCACTGTCAAATTGGTCTACTAGTCCCTTGATGGCAACTGCTATATTCCTTGCAACCTATTTGCTTCTGCTTCGGATGCTGCATTTTGTTGATAATGCTTAAGCTTTGTCACAAAATCACCCTGAATGTGACCGTCCTTTTAAGATTTGGCCTGTCCTTCATCACTGTGTAGATCAGTTTTCAGAGATCTATGTTCCAGGGAAATAGCTATCTGTAAATGAGTTGTTGGTCCTGTCCATTGGCTGTTTGGTTTTTATGCAGTACATTCCTAGCAAGAGGACTTGTTATAGAATTAAGGTGTATATTCTGTCTGAGAGTAGTACAGGATTTGTCTATAATTCCTGGGTGTACACTGGTAGGGATTCAACTATTGACCGCCCTGGTTGTCCACCAGCTTTTGGAGTTAGTGAGAAGGTTGTGTGGGAACTCGGTATAGGACTTTTTTTAGCAAAAGTCACCATTTCTATGTAGATAACGCCTGGACCGGTGTGCAATTGTTCAGGGAATTAGCCAAAGTGGACACTGTTGCTTGTGACACAATCTGCTCTAACCGTGAGAGTTACCCAAGAGAGCTAGTTTGTAAAAAACTTGAGAGGGGACATTGCAGTGCTTTGCATACTGATGAATATCTAGCTGTGACATTTGCAGGCAGGAGAGATGTCTTCTTGCTGACTACTATCCACGATGAAAGTACTGTTGCGTAAGCTCTCATTATTCTTATGAGACTACTGGATGTGGGCAGCAGACTCACTTGCGATGTGGGGGACTGAGTCTGAACCCGCTACAGGTGACACCTGTCAGCCTAATCTGGGTTTTGCTCTGGCTAACTAGCAGTGCCTCATCTCCACCCGAGAGCAGGGATGATTGGGCAACAGGGCGCATGACACAAATGACTCCTCATGGAAATCGTGGTCACTCAGATCACATCCTTTTCTCTCAGTTACATTAGTCTCACATATAGAAGGATAATCAGTGGCAGTATATATTTCAATAAGGTTTTAATGAAGCAACTGCATCTTAGATAATAAAGCATGTTCTGCAATAACCAGGACTTTAAAGCATGACAGAATTAGAACTGTGACAAAGAGAGTAAAGCATAAAAATAATGCTTCTATAATGTCACTAGAATCGTTAAAATAATTCCTACCTAGCCTATGTTAGAGCACAGCATGTTAAGCTCTAGTTCTGCCCTTCAGGTTCCTCTAAAAAGACATCATCCCTCATACCTGAGCAAGAGGCCTGTAGTCTATATAAGCAGCTGCAGCAAAGCGTTCAGCAATCAGCATACAGTCTTGATCATCTAGCTGGAATCTCCCTCTAACACACATGGGTCAAAGTAGTGTTTTTATAATAAAACAGCTAATGTTCCAAGAAAGGATCCCTCTGTAAGAGTGTATATGTTTCTATGAACATTAGAGACAAAGTGTTACCACGTTTACCGGCAACCTATCTAACTGCAGCCTTGAGGAAAGCACAGAGTGAAAGAAATGTACTGTTTAAGAATGCTGTGCTGACCTAGGCAAAGAACAACACGATAGAGAGAAATAAAACAAGACCACAAATGTGGCTATTGTTAAAATAATAAATGAAGCTGAGTAAAATATGACTAGGTCAAAGTGCACAGCAGCAGGCCTAGTTTGCTAAAATAACGTGCATTGAGCTATACCTAAAATGGATATACAACAGTACTTCACCTGTGACTGTTTGGAGTCCGGGTGCTGAAGTGCGCAAACCTGTGTGCATTTTAGACTGTAATAGGCACATGAGTGGTGTTGATAGAGTAGATCAGAGGTGGGAACCTTGCCCTGCTGTTCGTAAGGTTTATATTTGCTATAAGAAGTTGGCTATCAATCTTTTCTGCTTAGCAACCATTAATACTTTTGTTGTATTTAAGGAATGTTCTCCAGAGTCCAAGATGACATTTGTTCAGTTTCAGGAGTCTGTGATAGGCAGCTTTGTTGTAGTGGAATAGGCAAGAGTTCCTGGAGTTGGAGGGGTGGAAGTGGTGCCTAGATTGAAAGATCGCCATTTTTCTGATCACATTCCACCCACACCCAAACAAGACTTTTTGAGTAGGAGATGTAGCGTCTGTACACGGAAGGAGAGTCGTATGGACTGCCCCAACTGTCCTTCTAAACCTGGGCTGTGTGGACCCACTTGTTTCCAAATGTACCGCACCCAAAACAAATTCTGGGAACTACAGTGAGCGTAAAAGTGACCTGCCTGTTCTGTATTGTTTTATATTTTTTTGTTCATTTTCACGGTTGGCATTAGTTTCATGCATTTAGTTAGAGCCTTTGTGTTTGTAGTTTTGTATTTATGTATAATTAGTTATTCGTTTCTTTTTTGTTAAAAATAAATTGATGGTGGTGATACCTCACTTGTGTGGGTGGCTCTCGTCTGCGATAGGGAAGGGTAAAAAATGTGTAGAGATTGAGGGAATATCACAGCGAGTTGATAAGCACCATTTTTTTGTACATTTTCACTGGCACCCACACAAGTGAGGTATCATTTCAATTGGGAGATTGAGGGAAAGGCTGGGCCGTAGGAAAATTGTGCCACCATGATCATCCTACTCAGAAATGTGAGGAGCATGTGTTTTTTTAAGCTAAGTGTCAGGTTTGTGGGGAATTCTGGGTAAGAAAACTTTGGGGGATCGATGCAAGCCACACCTCCCTGGTCTCCCTCCGGTATCTAGTTTTCAGAAATGCCAAGGTTTAATAGGTTTCACGTAATGGTCACCGAGTCCAGGAGCAAAAACGCAGGTGCCCCTTCGCAAAAAATGCTAATTTTGTAATAGATAATTTTGATGTGTTCACTTTGTGTTTTGGGCCCTTCCCAGTCACAGGCAGCTGACCCACCCACACAAGTGAGGTACCATTTTAATCAGGATACTTGAGGGAACGCTGTGTGGAAGGACCTTTATGGCTCCCGTCAGATTCCAGAAGTTTGCATCACTGAAATATGAGGAAAAAGTGTTTTTTTAGCCACATTTGAGGTTTGCAAAGGATTTTGCGTCACAGAATCTGGTTAGAGCCCCACAAGTCACCCTATCCTGGATTCCCCTAGGTGTCTAGTTTACATAACGTACAGGTTTGGTAGGTTTTCCTAAGTTCCGGCTGAGCTAGAGCCTGAAATCCACAGCTAGGTACTTTGTAAAAATGTATCTGTTTTCAGAGTAAAAATGGGATGTGTCCATGTTGTATTTTGGGATGTTTCTTGTCACGGGCACAAGGTTTACCCACACAAGTGAGGTACCATTTTAATAAAGAGACTTTGGGAAATGCTGGCTGGAAGGAAGTTTGTGGCTTCCCTCAGATTTCAGAACTTTGCATCACCGAAAAGTGGCACAAGGGTCTACAAAGTGGTGCAATGCAAGCATTGCACCACTTTGTAAATACAGTGTGGGAGAAAGGCCTCCTTCATGCCGCCTTAGTGTAAAAAAAAAAAGGACCCTTGGGCAGTGCAAGGTGGCACTAGGGGCTTGTAAATATGCCCCTTAGTGTGAAGGCTGGACATCCACCACCTAAGTTGAGAGGTTTGGCATGGAGGGCTCTGAACTGAGGCCAGCTTATTTTTTTTGTTTAATAAAAAGGAGAACTTCATAAGTTATGCATTTCACAAAGTTTGGATGGTTTACCAAATGCAAATTCGTGAGTTAACCTAATTCACACCTTTACACCTTTCAGCTTAAAATAAAAAAAAAAAAACTTCTAACTGATAGAGCTTAAAGTTGGAATGTGGAAAGGTGATTGAATGTGTTTTAATATGCACTGTAATATGTACATGCACCTTCACATAGAATCACATGGGGTGCACCTGAATATTGAAACCAGAATATTTAGGACAGAATATTGAGTGCAAAATACTGACTGGTAAGTATAGTTTTTCTATACCTTACTTCACATACATGCACCTACGTAACATATTTCTTCAAGGTATGTAGATATGGAGCTAGGATAAGTGAATCTATACACCCCTACATTCACTTACCTTTTGATATTCCTTTCTTGATATTCTTGTGCCATAATATTCTGGGGGTGGATATTTAGTAGCTGATAGATGTGTCAGCTTTAGGGTGTTGTTACCTCAAACGTTTTGCTTTACTCCTCCTGTTTTTGCTAAACTAATTTTTGTTGTTCTTAGGACATTTTACCCCTGCTGACCACTTCTGAAGTGCATGGGTTCTCCTTTAAACACTGGGAAATTGACTTACACAGAATTGGCACATTTAATGTACTTGTAAATCCCCAGTAAAATGGTACTACCTGCACCCAGGAACTGTGCTTTAAATGCTACTTGTAGGCCTTAACCACTCCCTGTGCCACCCACTCGAGTAACCCTCTAAACATGTCTCAAGCCTTCCGTTGACGCCTGTGAGTGCAGCTTTAACGGTCATTTCAACCCGGTAAGATAAATCTTTTGTGAGGCCTAAAGATTCCTTTCTAATACATATACGCCTCCCTTAGGTTAAGCCCTAAACAACCCCTAGGGCAGGATACAGTGCATTAAAAAGTTGGCCATGTACTTTTACATGTCCTGGTAGTGAAAAGCTACTAAAATTCTTTCTCACTACTGCAAGGTCTGCGTCTCTCATAGGATAACATTGGGTTACCTTCTCACATTTAATAAGTAATATCTCTCATTTGGGAGCAGGTAGAAATGTTGAGTTTGATCTTTGCAACTTAAAACCCTATTTAATGGTAAACTGGGATATTAAGGTGGTCATTATGAACTTGGCGGTGTGGCCTGCCATGCCGGCGGGGGTGGGAAAACCCGCCAGCCTGCATGGCGGGCCACACTGCCACTTAATGAACACTATGAGGGCCGCCATCGGCTGCCCCCACTCACTGGGGGCCCCTGCACTGCCCATTCACCTGTGCAGTGCCCCATCGCGCAGATCACTGCCCGATTTTCAGGCAGTGATCTGCTCGATGAGTGCAGCTGCACCCGCCGCACAGAGGCATTGGTGGCGGTTCCATGTGTACAATGTTTCCGCCCACCGGCCCACAGAAATGTTCTTAATACGGCCGGCGGGGATCCGGGGATGCTGGCGGTCAGTACTTTGATCGCCAGTATGAACACGGCGGTTTCGACCGCCGTTTTCATAATGAGGGCATAAGTCACAATTCTGAAAATGCCACTTTTAGAAATTTGACATTTTCTTGTCCTAACCATTTGGTGGGGCCTGCAGCCTGAATCTTGGGCTAGAGGACTAGGTATAGAGGGCAGTTGGTGTTTGTGTATTACTCCCAGAGAGTGGAACAATGGGGAATAGCAGGATGGGCCACATCTGACAAAAGCGAGGAGCTGTCACCCACCACATTTGAACATCACAAAGGCTCTGCTTCAGCACACTCACAAAGGGTTTCACGCTAGTCTGTTGTGCCCCCAGAAAAGCGGGGTCAGGGCAGGTAGGAAGGAGATTCCAAACACCTCTGGGGTGGAATTCTCTAGAAACTTCTCCTACTTTAAAGATGTCACCAAGAATAAATAGTGGACCTGCAAACCCAGCTCTTCAGTACATCTCTGGATTTGCAGGAGACTCGGATGGACTGCTGTGCTGCCCTGCTGCCTGAGTGAGAAGGCCTGAACGTGCAACTTGAACCCAGGACCGCAAGAGTGACTCCAATGGCTGATTGGCTGTCCTCCTGATTTAAGCCTTGGATGAAAAAGGCTCCATCAACCTTGAACCCAGCACCTAGGCTCTGTCTTCTGTGCGTCTTGCCCCTCTAGTGGTGCCACTCCAGCCCTGGACCCTTGGAAGTGGGCCTGATCTGCCAGCCCAGCTGCGGTCCAAGCAGAACTGACACATCATGATGTATTGCCTTGCAGCATCACAGCCACTGTGTGACGCCTCCTCGATGCAGGACCGAGCATTGTAGCCCTGCAGCTCCTTAGAACCACCACTGTATGATGCATCCTTGTCACAGGACCTCCCTTTGCAGCACGCAGTTCATCTGAACCACCACTAAACAATGCACCCTCAACACAGGATCTGTCAACACTCCGCACGCAGGATTTAAGGTACTTTGTTCAGCAAGCCTACCTTGGTCCCTGTATCCGGGCTGCATAGTGGGCGACCTGAACGTGTGACTTTGTCCTGGCCAAGTGTGACTAGACAAGTACAGTTGGCGATTCTACTTAGATCTTTAAAATTAAATAGCTCCAGTTATGCAGATTGGAATTTTTTTATTTTGGTGGCAAATAAATGACTTCTACTAAATAAGTGTTGGATTTTGTCTGTGTTGTGACTTCATTTCAGTTTGTTTGCACATCAATGCTGTACACATTTTCCCTAAGTTAAGTCTGGTTGCTAGAGGGTTAAGAAGAGGGTCATTTAGGGTTAGCCAGTATTTGGGAAAGAATTCAGAAATGGAGCATAGCTGAGGGCCTGGCCACCCTGCTCAAAACAAATGTTGATGTTAATTGTAGAGTGGAGTGCCTAAAACTTTCAGCTCGCTCACCTGGACAGAAGCAAGCACGGACGTCTCACCTTACTAAACCCCTATGCCACCTGCAGACCCTCAGAATGCCTGACTCTTGTTTGAACCAAGGATTGCATAGGTAGAATTGTTAAAATTTAACCTTAATACTTGGGTAAACTTGTTACATTGTGAAGTGTTGTCATACTCAACGGGTAGAGGAGAGAGGGAAAAGAATCTTATTTGTTTAAATAAATGAATGCATAAATCAACATATATAGATACATTCATATTTTTGTATAAGACCTATAAAGTATGGCTCTTAACTAAACAACATAATGGCCTCGAATTAAGCAGAGGGTGACTGCAATTCCAGTTTATTTTACTAACATTGCCAATACACAGGCTGCTTATCTGGGAGACTTGAAAAGCAGTTCTCACCACTGCCATTAGCCACCTTGGTCCCTTTAGCAATTAAATCTCTGCCGATGAACTGTCAATCACAGATGGCTCATTAATTGAATGAGATGGAGCCGTCAACCAGCCGTGAACTCCAGAATTCTTTCTCGGTTCTCCAAGCGCTGCGAAGCCTGTTCTCCAGCAGGTGCCGACGTGCCTTCATTTGACATATGCGCCTCTAGAACTTAATTAACAGTTCATCTTGGATGAGGTTCAGAGCTCAGTCTGCCGGATGTTCAGGGAAGGAGGCCCCATATGTTGTGATGTCACTGAGGTAATATCTCTATCTGAGACAGAAGAGTGACAGGTCCATAGATGTTGTACCCAGCAGGCACGTGCTGGAGGTACACAACAGTGAGGCCTGACTTCTCCTTACAGAAGGCCTGGTGTGGAACTGTTGTGTGCTGCTGTGAGGCGGGGCGGGTGCTCATCCTATCCCCTGGTGGCCAGCAGATGGCAGTGGTGCACTTACTGAGCCTTTGTGCGGGGTTACCATGAATTCTTCATAGCAGCACTGCACCATCAGTGGCTCAGCTTGGGAGTGAGGTGCATGTTTCATGCTTCATCAGCACTCCAGTGCCAGGGTACATCACAAGGGAAGGATCAGGGGAAGAGTTCAGGCTCTAGGGTATCCAAAGGTTGGAGAGTGGCAGGTTTCACCTAGCCATTGGAATCAATCAATCAATCAATCAGGATTTGTAAAGCACTCATAATTCCCCAACAGGGTATCCCGACACTTGCAGGTCCCGGAAGCTTATTCAAACAGCCAAGTCTTGAGGACTTTGGAATTCCAGAAGTGAGGTGATGGTCCTGAGTTGCGTGGGGAGGCTGCACTAAAACTAGGGAAAGAACAAGGACAAAGCAGTGAAAAAGAAGGAAAAGCAAGGAGAAGGCAGGCGCCAGAGCGATGCAGCAGCACAGGGAGAGATGGGCCTGGGACCTGTTCCCTGCATGCTCCCCCCATGGAGACTGCCAAATAGCAGTCTCCATGCGGGGAGCACCGCTCCCACTACTGGCCCTAGAAGGTCTGATCTCTCATGATTACCTGAAGCAGGAAGAGTTTAAGGCAAAAGCATTGAGTGTGCATCATTGCTGGAAGCGGTCTATCAGGGTGGTGTCCATGTGGATGGGTATGGCACCCCAGCAGAACAATCTTTTTTTTCCTCCTTGTGGCCTAACCCTACATAGATTACTAATTACTTCACCCAGTGCCTTGATGCCTTTGTCCACAGATCACAGAAGCCAGAGTGAGTTTGACCACAGATAGAAATGAGACCAAGACACCTCCGGGTACTAGCATGTCCTTGTTAGAAGGCCCTCGGGCTATCTCCGGTATGAACAGATGGGTCTGTACTACTGAGCACGAGACTGCAGTCTCTGGCATGAGAGAGGGTTTTCCTATTAGCACAGGATGAACCCTATGCTTCAAGCAGTCAGATGTCTTTCCCTACTAAGAGCCAAGGACACAGTCTGATCTGATGTTGGTCTCCTGTACAACAAAAGTAGGTTTAAGGAGTCATTGACACCCTGGAGGATGGAGCTCATGACCACCACCTGGTGGTGGGGGCGAGGAGGGGCGCAGAGGCCATAATCATGCCATCCTAGTGGATCACCTTACATCCTATGTAGACATCCCCATCTACCTGACAGAGATCTCTGTGCGATGAAAGGACGTGCAGTGGTAAAGGCTCCCTCACAGCACTAAAAGGTTGCCGAGTGGGCACCATGATCAAAGCTACTGTTTGACAACTTTTGTACTCGTAAAATAAAATGGTGGATGGACCACTCAGTCAGAGGTGTTCTGCCCAGAGCCAGTGAGTGTTCTGCTGGTGTCAACACATTGCTTCCACCAACTATAAACAGAGTGGTGAAACCACAAGTTTGATGGTGTGGGAGCAGCGCTGCTTTACAGCTCCAGTCCCACTCTTCTGGGGCCTTAGGTGGACTAACTTAAGAACACCTCCAAAGACCCTTGGTTTGGTTGTGTTAAATGGTTCACATTGAGTAGAAGAACCTGTTTAATGCTAACATCATGTTTTAATATATGCATGTGCATAGTGCTCTTCTGCCAGAAATTGCCTTTTGGCACTATATTGAGAGAAGTAGATAATTTGCCAAGGACAAGAGCTAGTATAAAAAACTCATAAGGCCAAAACCTTTAGGGAAGAAGTGTCACAAGGGCCCTCCCCATTGCAAGCATGACTCCTAAGTCGCATCCTCACCACAAGGCATTCCTTTACCGACCCCTGGAGGTATAATGCCATACACCTGGCATTCCTTCTGTGACACCCCGCTGGTGTGATGCCAGACTCCTGGCTGTATTAGTGTAACCGGGAAGGTGTCCCTTCGGCGACACCCGATGGTGGAATGCCATACGCCTGTTTTTATCATTGTAAACAGGCAGCCATTTCCTCAGTGACACCAGGTGGTGAAATGCCATACACCTGGTTTTATAGGTGTATACATACAGACATCCCCCCAGTGCCACCTGGTGGTGTAATGCCATACACCTGATTTTATATGTGTAAACATGCAGACATCCCTTCGGCGACTACTGGGGGTGTAATGTCACACACCTGGCTGCCTTGGTGTAACCAGGCAGACTCAAACCTTAGTGACTTTTCTCCTTGAGGGAACTTCACAGGCAGGCCTTGCAGGCTCTTGATGGCACATCTCTGGGGACAGCCCCTGATCCTGCCAGGGTACAATCTGGAATGGAATGGACTGACAATGAGGTGCATTGCTCTTCTACTCACTGCACCATAGAGGGTATTTGTTTTCAGCCTACATGTTTTCATCTTGTTATCATCATCATGCTGTGTACATTGTGCTAACCAGGTCCACACAGAGCCAAGCATATAGGTGATTGTTGAACATCTATGAGGGGTGAATATCCTTGGCTGCTCCAGCCAACTACTACTCTTATCTATGAAGTTTATCTGACATTGAGTTAGAAATCATTAACCTGTGGGCATTCCACTGTGTGGCCAATGGTAGCCGTCTTCATTCTGACGTGACTGGGAAGGAGGCGTCCATGGAGTGTGTTTCTTTTCCACTTCCTGGTCCCAGCCTCCCTCTTGCAACTTAGGTCCTACAAAACAGATGCTAAACTTTCTCTTGGATCTCAGAAAGTTCTCTTTCAAGTAAATCTGTGGAATTTTAGTAACAGTGTTTGATATTAGATGGAATTATGCAAAATGCAAATCCTTACATTAGTGCTACAATGTAGCGCAAGATGCATCCTTGTGTCAATTTTTGACCTGAGGACGCGTTTAAAAAAAATATATATATTTATATATTGCAAAAAATGAATCTGTCCCTAACAGCAGCTGCTCGTGTTTTGCCTGTACAAGTTATTCACATGCACTCATGCTATAATTTTGAAGCAAGTGGCATAATGAGAGACAAACACTTTTTGGGAAAAAATACAATATTGTTCCATACTGCTAATATTTTATAAAAAAATCTAAATTAAATCAAAAGTGATGACGCATCACTCTAGATAACATTTCCTTAGTTTTAATTTTCACTGTAGGAAAAGGTGGTAACATTGTAATTTGATTGATGGATACATATGAAAAGGGTGCATATCATGAACTATGTGGTTCATCTCTGCACAAGACACCAACAAAGATCCACAAAGAGAATATCAAAGTAAAGGTTGAGGGCAAATTGGAAGTTTGGAGAGAAACGTATTCTTTAGTGAATATGATAATTCACCACTAGGACGTGAGAGTCACATAATGTCAACATTTTACTTCCTACCCAAGATCCATAAATGACTCAAAAAACATCATGGAGAATATTGCCTCACAGATTAGATCTTTGTTTGAAAGAAAAATCATAATGTATGGATTTTTGCTTATCAAAATACCTTTCTCTCTAGAAAGAAAGTTTTCGGCAAACTCAAGGTACTGCAATGGGGAACTCATTAGCCCAAAGCGAGGCTGACTTAGCAATGCTCTGGTGTAAGATGTTTGCCTCAGCAGGATCATGTGAGAAATGCCCGGAAAAATTGCCTTCCAGCACAGATTTATTGATGGGCTATTGATAATTTGGGATTGGCCGGACAAGGAGTAACTGGCTTAGTTTTGAAGCCTAAATCAGAACATAAAACATGCACCAAACATATTGTGTCAATGAACAACAATCTGAGGTTTTAGCCATGAAGATTTATGTGAAAATAGAAACAAATGAAACAACACTGTTCAGAAAAGATATTAGTTCAATTCCTCAAGCAAAAGTCATCACTACAGGAAACTCAACTGGAGTATAACTTATGGAGAAATGTTAAGTGTAAAAAAGAAATCTTTGTACCACAGAAGAACCAAGGAACTTTTGGAAAGAGTAAAGGTGCAATTTCAGACAAGAGGATGACCTGCTGGTGTAACTGAGAGGATCTGTTGAGGAACACAAACAAATAAAAGAGAGAAACTCTTAATAAAATACATGCAAAGTCAAGACAAAAAAAATAAATACAAAATCAGAATAATACGTATGTAGAACAGAAACCTTAACAGTTAAATGATTTTTGCAAAAGTACTGGCTATCAAACAAGATCTGTACATTAGAAATGAAACGGGCTATAATCCAGCAATTACATATCGGAAGACACCATCATTGGCACATCTGCTCTCTAGTAGGTACTTTCAAGAACAAAAATGAGAACTGGCTGAACCCCACACAGCACAGGTTCTGAAGATGTAAAGGTTTGTGGACAAGGAGACAGTATCCAGGAATATAAGACAAATGGAAAGAAATGTAAGATACCAACATGAATCACTAAAAGAAGCAATTTGCCAGTGTAGGTTTTAAGTATATGGGCAATACCACAGCCAATTACAGAAAAGGATATGAGAAGATATGCAGGCAAATATAACAAGTGATTAAACTGCCCCCCCACCCCTGACAGCACTGAACAGTAATGTCATGGGAAAGTCTAGAAAGAACCATAAAACTGAGACAATTGAGGACAGAATATATTATATTTATGAGAACAATAATTTCCTTCAACCATAATCAGGTTGAGAGATTGCATAGTCAGTTGTACTAATAAAATGTGATAAAAGGTCACCTTGCACAGATATTCAACCCCAAATTGTGTGTGTGGGGGGGGGAGTGCCTAATATAAAATACATGGATTAAAAGTATCCTAAAAGAAATTATGGGTGAGATAAACACCACATTTCAGCAGTTGGCAAAACTCCAGTTTAGACTTTGTGACAGCAAAAATGCAGTTTTAACATACTGGTCCAGTTTTAGGAATAAGTAAGCCTTTACAGACTATTAAAATAGGATCAGGATCCCAGGACAATTTGCTATTTGGCAGGAATGTTGTGTAGTCTTTCCTTCCAAATAGCATCTCAGTATAACAAGTATCTATGTTTTGTGACTAAAAAGCAGTAGCAAAGCATTGATATTACCAACTCCTGGGTTGGCCTGGTAAGCCATTTGGGAAAGGGAAGTGGTCGGCTTGAAATTAATTCCCCTCTGTGAATGTTAAAAAAAGGTTTCTTGGGGAGTAGGCACTGCTGTAGGTGACCACTGCCCACTCTCAAACAAACCTAAAAAAGGAAACTTGTATTGAAATGTATCCCCATTTCCTTTAAGGAATAAGTGCTGCATTTAAGAAATATCTTCACATTATTAAAAGCTAATCACAGAAATGGTGGTCGGAGACCCCAGCGCTCCACTTTCTCAATGATGGCCACCAATGTGGGGCAATCGCGGTTTGTGACCCACTTCATTAATATTCATGTAGTAAGTCAGATTATGACCCACTTCATTAATATTCATGTAGTAAATCAGATTATGACCCACTTCATTAATATTCATGTAGTAAGTCAGATTATGACCCACTTCATTAATATTCATGTAGTAAATCAGATTACGACCCACTTCATTAATATTCATGTAGTAAATCAGATTATGACCCACTTCATTAATATTCATGTAGTAAGTCAGATTATGACCCACTTCGAATCTGAATTTTAAAACTGACCTATTAGTACATAGTTTGGTTGGTAAAATTATTTTCCTGGTCGAATATTTGGGACGGGTGTTTTGCAACCAATAGATTGTACATCTAGCCCCATGTTTCCCTTTTTCAGGCTTCTTTGCCTTCAATATTATATTTAATCTAATTGCCAAATGGCTGCATTTCATGCAGTAAAAGCACCAAAAAGTTAGCATTTTATGATATGGAAATACCACTTTGTAACCTATTTTCCTCCATAAACAGTATGAAAGGCTCTCTGACCTGTAACACCACAAAGGCCTTGCTGGCAGATAAGAGTTCTTTCTCACTCTCTGACATTTATATTGATTGTTAGGGCCATATTTATACTTTTTGGTGCAAAACTGCGCTAACGCAGTTTTGCGTCAAAAAAATTAGCGCCGGCTAACGCCATTCTGACGCACCATGCGGGCGCCGTATTTAATCAATGACGTTAGCTGGCGTTAGCCGCCGGCGCTGCCTGGTGTGCGTGAAAAAAAACAACGTACACCAGGCAGCACCGGCGTAGGGGGATATGGGGCTTGGGCGTCAAGAAATGGGGCAAGTCAGGTTGAGGCAATTTTTTCGCCTCAACCCGATTTGCGCCATTTTTTTTCACTCCCAACCCCCATAGAAATGACTCCTGTCTTAGCAAAGACAGGAGTCATGCCCCCTTTCCCAATGGCCATGCCCAGGGGACTTCTGTCCCCTGGGCATGGTCATTGGGCATAGTGGCATGTAGGGGGGCACAAATCAGGCCCCCCTATGCCACAAAAAAAACACTTACCTGAACTTACCTTAATGTCCCTGGGATGGGTCCCTCGAGCCTTGGGTGTCCTCCTGGGGTGGGCAAGGGTGACAGGGGGGGTCCCTGGGGGCATGGGAGGGCACCTCTGGGCTCCTTCAGAGCCCACAGGTCCCTTAACGCCTGCCTTTTGCAGGCGCTAAAAAACGGCGCAAAAGCGGGCGTACGTCATTTTTTTTGACCCGCCCACTCCCGGGCGTGAATTTTGCCCAGGAGTATAAATCCGACGCACATGCCTCGGAGTCGATTTTTTAGACGTGAATGCCTACCTTGCATCTCATTAACGCAAAGTAGGTGTCCACGCTAAAAAATGACGCAAACTCCATGGACTTTGGCACTAGACGCGTCTAACACCAAAGTATAAATATGGAGTTAGTTTTGCGTCGAAATTGCGTTTAAAAAAAACGACGCAATTCCGGCGCAAACGGAGTATAAATATGCCCCTTAGTGTTTTCAACTTCATTTCTAATAGTCTAACTCAAGTGCAATGTTTGATATTTTGTCCTTGGGACGTGAACATGTATTTAAAAAGAACATAAATCAACAGTACAATTCTAGGGTTATGATAAACAGGTGGGCTGGCCGTGAAAATGTTCATATTATTGCAATTTGTGCAATAACAACATTGACTATTTGGTGTGTGGGTATATATATATATATATATATATATATATATATATATATATATAAACATATATATTACCTAGTGATTGTTGCCACTGGGTAGTTATTGTTAGGATCATGTTTCCATTGCAAATCCCTTTTTTGTGTTGCTTACAACTTGTGGACCATTTATAGAATCTCCATGGACATTTCCCAAAGAGTGCTACTTTTAGACTTGTGTCCCTTTTTTGCACATGGAAAGTTTCAGGATGATCCGTCAAGTGGGGGCAGGAAAAAAGAGGGTGCCAAAAACATTCTTTCCCATTCAGGTTTCTATAGGAAATTTAGGCACAGCTACAGCCCAAACCGCTAAAAGGATTGACACCAAATTTGGCAGAAAGGTAGATCTTGGTCCAGAAAGATTGCTTTTTGTGTTGTGGTGTAAATCCATTCAGCAGGTGTGGATAAATTAAAGTTAATAAAATGTACATATAGCATGCTGCAGAGGATCCATGGGGCTGACAGATATACTGATATTTGTTTGGCTGCGACCATATCAACCAGGAAGTGGTGGCAGCAATTTCAGGACTCTGGACTCAGCCCTGTGTCCTACAAAAAAAAAAAAATAGACCCCACTTCGGGCCAAAAATTAGTTTTTAACTTTGCTGCAAATTTGCGGAGTAACCATGAATGCATGGCACAATTAAAAAAGCATAAGTGTAAGCTCTGCACTTGTTTCATTAAAACTCCCATGGGGTAGGCTAGGGCTTGAAGGACAACGCATTTTTTTAGGGAGAGGGGGTGCATGACTCCCCCTTCCAGAGCCTCTGGGAGGCCGCAGCAATCCTGTCAAGGTCAATGTGTTGGTTGGTGAGGGCCCCTGCCTTCTTCCTCTTAATATATATGTTTATATATTAGGGTCCCCAGGGCTCAAAGGCCAACCCTATGCTGCACACGTTGGCACCTCATTGGCTGCCATCAGTTGGGTTTGCTGCCTCATGGGGGTTTGGTCCTAGGGCCTTGCCACGTGCTATGTTGCCAACCTTCCGCACCAATGCATGGCCAAAGGCTGTGCACAACAGAGCATTGAATGCCTGCGGGGGTGGCTGCCATAAGGCCTGGACACAGACCAGGGCCTGCAGCCACACTCTCTACATACACAGGGAAAAGCATTGCACAGTGTTTGGTTGGCTGCCTCCGCGAGGGTTGGTCACAGGCCCTGCGGCCAACCTCACAGCTTTGGTGTATGAAATTGGGTTAGTGACTGAGGGGGTAAAACACTACTGAAGCAGGAACCCTGGTCAGTGTGAAGTCACAAGCACACCCTAAATTAACCTTCACTCAGCCCTAGGGTAGCTTTCCACAGAGCAGTCAGGCTTAACTGAGAGGCAATGTGGAAATTATCTGCACAACACTTCAAACTGCAACACAGTGAAAACACACGATAAAAGAATCCCACAGCAGATGAGAAAAATAGAGTAATTTGCAATAAACAAAATAAGGCCAAAATGACAACAATTCAATCTGTAGGCACAGAGATCTGTAGTTTAAAATATTTGAGAGAAAATAGCATGAAAAAGCACAAAGTGCCAACTGTGGACATCTGGTCACGCTGGAAAGGGACAAAGTCACAGGTTCAGGCCGTCCATGATGGCATGTGGACCAGTAACAGGGGCCAAGTATAGGCCTCTGAATAAAGTACTTTAAATCCTGTATTGAGAAGTGTTGCAAGAGTCCCAGTCCAAGATGTGTCCCACAGCTGAAATGATGAGTTGATTTCAAGATACAGCAAGACTACGGTGCAAGGTCTTGAATTACCTGTGAGGTTCCATTAACAAAGGCTTGCAAAGCAAAGTCAGGCACCGAGAATATGTCACGCAGTTGGGGCGATGCATTGGTTTAGAGGAACTGCAAGGCATCCATGTGTAGGTTGACAATGCTGTTGAGGCTGCCATCAATGAGGGATGCAAAGGCCTGCACCGAGACGCAAGTCAGGAGGCCAGTCAGCTAGCCCTTGGAGTTACTTTGGGGTCCTGGGATGTAGGTCCAATTCTTCTCAACCGGCAAGAGGGCAACTAGCAGAAAGGCAGCACATTAGGGCAGCAGGTCCTTCAAAGCAACAGTCCAGGTGAGTGGCAGTCCTTTCAGCAGCAGAGCAGTCCTTCACCCTGGCACAGTATCCACAAGTCCAGAAGTGTACTGAAGAGCTGGTGTCTGAAGTCCCTCTGGAAGGTGGGAGAAGCTTCCAGAGGTTTTCATTTGAAGTCTCCAGGCATCCTGCTATCCCTGTCCTGGCTCCAGACTAACTATGGGGGGTATGAAGCCCTTTTTGTGGAAGCATAGCACAGTCCATTCAAATGTGAATCGGAATCTGCATAGCTCCACCCTCCCATCCTGCCAGTAATTGCCCATCCAAGCACATCTAAACTTTCTATTATGTCTTGCTATCTATAAGGAATATACAAAGCCAAATTGTCAGTTACCCCCAGTCATGTGTCCCAGAGACAGGCTACACTAAATAGCCAAGGCAGGAAAATTCCAACTTTATACAAGTGGCATTTTCAAAATTCCAACTTTACCATGAGATAGGACTTTTCATTACAATTTCAAAGACGCCAAACATAACCGATTGCCTGCTCCCATTATATATCATAGCTGCTTAAATGTAATAAGGTAATTCCAATGCTATCCTATAGGAGAGGTAGGTCTTGCAGTAGTAAAAAATGAATTTAAGAGTTTTTCACTACGAGGGAATGTGAAACTTAAAAGTACACGTCCATCTTTTTAAATACACTGCATCCTACCCCATGGGCTGTCTAGCACCTACCCTAGGGGTGATTTATTTGCATGAAAAATTAGGGTTGGGCAGGCAAAGGGTTTATATTGCCAAGTCAAACTGGTAGTTTAAAAACTGCACAGATAGGGGCATATTTATTTTAAAAAGTGGTGCAGCACAGCAAGTCTCCTTACTGCACTGCATCCTTGGGAAAGGGCAAGAAAGTGCCACACTCAAAGCAATATGGCACATTCCTGTCCTTCCCCCCTGCACTGATGTACTATAGGCTGCCCAGCACCAATGCAGGAACCTTTACACCATGGTGCAAAGGTACCTGCACTGCATGCAGAGTTGTTTCTGTGCAGGAAGCAACACCTTTCTTCAGAAAAACAATCCTGAGGGGCTTTTCCTCTTCTTATGTGTGCTGCAGAAAGCAGCACACATAGAAAGAGGAAGTAACAAGAAGTAAAGATGTTTCTCATTGTTACACCTGTCCTGGGGAGACATATCTTTTTGGTTTATTTCCAGGTTTACAGTTCTTGTAAATCTGGAAATGCTCAAAAAGCATGGGAGTTGTGTGGGAACATGCACACATTGCCCATGAAATGCCTCCTTTGCGCAGAGTAATGCAACACAGCGATTTGTGCTGGTTTGCATTACTCAAGATTTATGGAGCCACGCAAGGTAACTTAGCAGGACTCTGTATGGCTTTATGAATCTAACTTTCCCTTTATGTCACTCTTGCACCACGTTTGTTGGTGCAAGAGCGATGCAAAGGGGCTCATAAAAATGTCCCATAGGCTGCAATTGCAGGCCCGAGACATGTTTAAAGGGGCCACTTAAGTGTGTGGCACAATCAGTGCAGCAGGTCCACTACTAGCATTGAATCTACAGGCCCTGGGTACATGTACTGCCACTTCACTAGCTACTTATAAAGAAATTAAATATGCCAATTGGTATAAGCCAATGTTACCATGTTTTAAGATGCGAGCACATGCATTTTAGCACTGATCAGCAGTGGTAAATTGTGCAGAGTCCTAAGGCCAACAAAAACAAGATCAGTAAAAATAAAGGAGGAAGGCAAAACGTTTGGGGTGACCCTGCAGAATCACATTCCACTGCACATCCAACAGTGGGTTTGACTACCTGTGTAGGGTTTGGCCAGGCCTGTGGCCAACCCGCCGTCACACATGGCTGTGTGCAGCGGGGATTGGCTTTATATATGGTAACAGAATACTACTTTACATTTTTTTTAAACCTGGAAATTCACTGAAAAAAGAAAGGCTAAAATAATATTATAGTTAAGTGAAATGTTTAGTAACAACGTAACATTCTAAATAAAAAAAAACACTGACATTTACCTCTTATAATTATCTCAAGTAACTATAACTCGTGCACTAAGGTAACCAAGAGAAATTTCCACAACTGTATGAGAGCAGTCACCACCTGGGTAGAAGCCAGTTGCCTCAAGCTCAACTCAGATAAAACAGAGGTCCTCGTACTCGGCTCCACCCCCTTCACCTGGGACGACTCCTGGTGGCCTGCCACCCTAGGAAACACCCCCACCAACCACACACACAACCTGGGCATCATCCTGGACTCAACGCTCTCCATGACCCGTTAACGCTGCCTCTTCTACCTCCTTCAACATCTTGTGGCTCCTTCGAAAGATCTTCAAGTGGATCCCCACTGAGACTAGAACGACAGTCACCCGTGCCCTGGTCAGCAGCAAACTGGACTACGGCAACAGACTCTAAGCCCGCATCACAAACAAGCTACAAGCAAAAGTACAGAGAATCCAGAACACAGCAGCCAGACTAATCCTGGACATCCTCATCCACAGCCGCATCATGCCCACCTCAGAGACCTCCACTGGCTCCCGGTCGACAAATGCATCACCTTCAAGCTATTGACTCACACCTACAAGGAACTTCACAGAATTGGACCAGACTACTTCAACCACCACCTGACTTTCTACACCCCCGCCAGGCAACTCTGATCCTCCCATATTGCCCTCACCACCATCCCCAGAATCAAGAAAAGCAGATGTGGTGGAAGAATCTTCTCCTACCTTGCAGCCCAGACTTGGAATAGACTTCCTCTCAATCTCAGACAGGCTGCATCACTGAAGCAATTCAGGAAGGATCTCAAGACCTGGCTCTTTGAATGATCAGCATGCCCGCCATAGCACCTTGAGACCCCATGGGTGATAAGCTGTGCTTTTTAAGTACTGATAGATAGATTAAACTGTAATAACGTGTTTTGGTCCATTGAGGATTAAGGTGCTCATTATGACTTCAACAGTCCTTTCGAAAGGCCGCCGAAGCCGCAGGTGTGAAAAGACCGCTAGTGCTGGCAGTCCGAACACCGCCATATTACAACGTCGTGCTGATTTCTGCCTGATTTTGGGCAGAAATCCGACATTATTGGCCTGGCCAATGTTGTAATAGAGGTGGTTTCCACTGCTATTATGACCTGTAATATGGCATGGCGGTTCCCTGCACGGCGGTGCAGTGCCGGTGGTGGAAAGCGCGGGATCCATCCCTTCCCAGACAGCCACCTCGCCAAAGAAGGTAAGTTGATCGTCCGAAAGTGGGGGTGGGTGTTGTGTGAATGTGTGTGGTGTGTACACGTGTGTATGAATGTGGAGTGGGGAAGGGGGTCTTTGTGTGTGCATTTGTGAGTGTGTGTATGCCGAAGAGGGTGTTATGTGTTTGTGTGAGTGTGTGTATGCTGAGGGGGTGAGGAGAGTGTTGTGCGCGTGTGTGAGTGCGTGTATGCCGAGTAGGGGAGAGGGTGATGTGTGTGTGAGTGCCTGTATGCCGAGGGGAGGAGGGGAGTGTTGTGCGTGTGTGTGTATGCTGATGGGGGTGCTGTGTGTGTGTGCGTGTATGTTTGTGTGAATGCGGAGGGGGGAAGCGGATGTCAGTTTGAGTGCATGCATGCATGTGTATGTGTCTGTTTGAGTGCGTGTGTGTACATGAATTGATGTGTACATGTGTGTGCAAGTGAATGGGTGTATCTGAGTGCGTGTTGCGTGTTTGGGTGTAAGTGTGTGGGTGTGTACGTAGGCGAGTGCCTGGGTGAGCGGAGGTGAATGAATGTAGGTGTGTGGTCATGTGGGGGCGTGTCTGCTGGCGACAGGAATGGAAATTCCTGTCACCGGCTGCATGACCCCAAGCATTTTCGTGGCGGTCTGCTCAGTCGGAATACCGATGATGGGATTACAGCTACCGCCGGGCCGGAGGTCCTCACCTCTGGCCCAGCGATCCGACCTCCCTGGCGGTACAGGAGGCGTTTCAGCGGTTTGAATTCGACCAAACCACCAAAGTTGGAATATGGCGGTCTTTACTGCCAGCCCGGTGGTGGTAAGACCGCCACTGTAAGTCTGGTGGTCCAAAGACCGCTAAAGTCGTAATGAGGGCCTAAGCCTTAAATCACATTGTTGAAAGTTGAATGGATTCAAAGTTGTCCTCCCTCCATGTGTCACTCAAACCCATGAACTCCCACCCATCGTCGAGGGGATCTGTTAATTAAAGAGATGCTGTTATTTATTATGTGTTGATAGATCTTCTAGCATGCACATTACACCCTTAGTCATCCTAAGGGACTCACTACATTGATATTGGCCTCTTACGGGGTACCATCTTTGGGACTGTTTCTCTCCAGCTAGTTGTGCAACTATTTTATTTTCTGGTTGGACCATTTAAGCCAAAGTGGTCTTGGGCAGGGAATGGGAAACAATGCCACTTCTTCTTCTGTTGAGTTGCAAGCCTGCATCCTATTGCAGACTCTCCCCCCCCACACACGACCATATGGTGTGGACTGGGTTAATGCTGCCCTCTTCTTCTGTTGGCATGCAGGCCTGCATCCTATTGCAGGCGCCCCCCCCCACACATGGCCATATGGTGGGGGCTGGGTCAATGCTGCCCTCTTCTGTTGAGATGCAGGCCTGCATCCTATTGCAGACCGCCCCCCACACTATGCCATATGGTGTGGACTGGGTCAATGCTGCCCTCTTCTTTTAATAAGAGGAAGGCCTGCATCCTATTGTAAACCCCACCCCACCCCACACATACACACATGGCCATATGGTGTGGACTGGGTCATTGCTTCTTGTCTTGAGAGGCAGCCATGCATCCTATTGCAGACATACCCCTAACCCCCCACACACATGACCATCATTGGCTCTGACAAGCTCAGGGCCTTAGGTGCCGCAGATCAGTAGCCTTCAATTAGAAGCTGTGTCAAAATGAACAACTTTTAATGAGCAATAATCATGTGTTATTAGAACACTTCTGATCGGTATTGTGCTCGCTCAAGAAATGTTTCCAGTTGCCCTCTGACAAGCAATCCTCTGACAGTGCAGCATAAAACAGCAGATAATTGTTTAAACTGACTCATTAGGAAGTAAAAGTCCCAAAAGGAAAATGGGAAAGGCTGTCTTTAAAAATGAACAAGGCACAGATTCATCCACACCCCTAAAGCAGACAGAGGTGAAGGAAAAATGAGAAGTGTGAAGTGCTGCAGATGAGCTTCCACAGCAGCTCAAATGTACCTGTTATGGTCATTCTTCCTTACTGCAATCATCCTTCCCCCTCTCAGGACATGAAGAATGATTGTCCCTCAAACAAGGCAGCACATGACTAATCTTAAAAACAAATAATTACCTTTTTTTTTTACTGTGTTTACCCTTCCTTCAGGCTAAACCCTTTACCCGGGAACCCAAACGTGAAAGAGACCCCCAAAAGCATCTACCAAGGACGTTAAGATTTTAATTTGTGCACATGATCCAATGGAAGTTATGCTCCTTTCCATCTACTGCCATTTCAATCAGTGACCACCTATATTAGAACATGAGGACCAGTGGCAGAAGCAGGGATAAGGGGATGAGAAATAAAATGTAGACACAGAAGTCTACACTCGGCATTGTCACTTCCAAGGTAAAGTCTAGGGTGAAGACAACGTGGACAGTGAAATTATATACCTTAGCAATATCTCTGTATAACCAACTTCATATGTACCTTGACAGGATGCTGGGGATTCCTGAAAGCTAAACATAAACAGACATAAATATCTTGCTTCATAAATAGACATAAGAATCAGCTGCTTTTTGGGAACTAGAGGAGGATATTTACAAACGGGGTTTCATTTCTTTTGTATCACGCAACGTGATGCAAGAGCGACGCAAGCCCTAATTGAGATTTAGAAGCCATGTAAGTCCACCTCGCATGGGCCTGAGTGGGTTCTTAAATCTTGAGCACAGCAGTGCAGCTCAAATCACTGCATTGCCTTACTCTGCCCTAGGAAGGCGTTCCATGGGTGTTGCGTGGGTGTCCTCCTACAACATTCAAGGATTTCGACGCATTCCAAAAATCAACGCCTCCCCAGGTGAGCGTATCAAGAAGAAATATCTTTATTTCTCCTTAGTATTTCCTCTTTCCATATGTGCTGCATTCTGCAGCACACAAAGAAAGAGGGAAAAGCCTCAGGGAATAGTTTTTGTGCAGGAAGGTGTCTCTTCCTCAACAAAAACAGTCCTGCATGCAGCGCAAACACCCTTGCTCCATGCAAGGGTGCCTGCATTGGCACTAGGCAGCCCATTGTGCGCCATCGCTGGGGAAAGGACAGGAATGTTCTGTATAATGGTAAACATGGCACATTCCTGCCCTTTCCCTGTGATGCAGGAAGAAGAAAGTACTTTATGCTCCAAGTGCAAACAAACCTGTCAGGCACATGTTCATCATATAGAGCTGCAACCACTGCCAGAGTTTGTCATATAGATCACAAGTTACTTTTATTCTTGTGACCTAAATATACACAGACTTTTGATAGTGACAAAACCAAACATAGGGGGTCATTCCGACCCCAGCCGGCGGCGGGGCGCCGCCCGCCGGGCGGAAACCACCCAAACACCGCCCCGCGGTCAGATGACCGCGGGGGGCATTCCGACTTTCCCGCTGGGCCGGCGGGCGATCTGCAAAAGATCGCCCGCCGGCCCAGCGGGAAAGCCCCAGCAAAGATGAAGCCGGCTCCGAATGGAGCCGGCGGATTTGCTGAGATGCGACGGGTGCAGTGGCACCCGTCGCGATTTTCAGTGTCTGCTAAGCAGACACTGAAAATCTTGCTGGGGCCCCTGCACTGCATATGCCAGTGGCATGGGCAGTGCAGGGGCCCCCAGGGGCCCCACGACACCCGTTCCCGCCAGCCTCTTCCTGGCGGTGTAAACCGCCAGGAACAGGCTGGCGGGAAGGGGGTCGGAATCCCCATGGTGGCACTGCTTGCAGCGCCGCCATGGAGGATTCCTTTGGCCAGGGGAAAACCGGCGGTAAACCGCCGGTTTCCCTTTTCTGACAGCGGCTTTACCGCCGCGGTCAGAATTGGCCAGGAAGCACCGCCAGCCTGTTGGCGGTGGGTCAGAATGACCCCCATAGTGATAAAGGGCACCCCAAGTGAAACAAACACAAAACTCAGAAATTAGATTTTGTTGATGTTTGTGCACTGATTGGTGTATTGTAAACTAAAGAACAACAGCCACAATTGATAATTCTAACAATATCAACAAAGGGCAGTTCCCCTTGGCTGATAAGAAAATAGCAGGGTCTGTCTTTTTTTAATGTCATTGGCGTTTTGACCCTATCAAGAATACAAGGGTCTGATCAGGACACAGGATGACCTGGGAAATGGTTGCTTGGTATTAAGGCTAACGTTTGACTTAAAGGACAATCGCATTGAACTGGGGTCAGAAGTACCCCAATGACACCAGTTAGGCCAAACAATGTGTGAAGGATGAAGCAGTACTTCACTCAGATCAAGTGTTCTGACTGAGAGGACACGCTTATTGTGCACAGTCCTAAATTTTCCTCCTTACAGGTTTAGTTCCTCGGATTAACAAGCCTGCAGTCCCAGGCCATTAATTCTGGAATGCCCAGTGAGTGCTGCCTCATCCTTCACACATTGTTATGTAGAAGCAAAAGCAGACTACAGCATCCAGAATGCATTGGGCTACCATAAAGTCCAAGGATGTAAACAGTGTCCATAATGGCATGGAAGGAAGCTGTTGCCCTATTTATATCCCTTGGTTCAAGGAACCCATCCAAGGTCCCCTGTATAATAACCTACCATGTGGCCCTGGACCTGAGGTCACTCCCAGGCTAAGAGTTTCTTCTGGGACAGCCACATGGTGGCTCTTGAAGCAGGAAGCATAAAAGGTCACTTCTCCATCTAGAATCGAACCCCCATATATTCTAAATCTTGGGTTGGTGTCCTGTAGGATTACTTGATTTTGATCAATGATCTTTACCTTCGAAGAATATTTCAAACTCAATGTATGCCTTGAAGAACCCCCTCTGCACAATGGGAGTGAAGGAGCCAGTTGTGGAGATGAGCATTAGTGGGTTCCCCCTGGACCCGTCTTCCTCGGCCAACTACAGGTCTATATCTCTGCTTCCTTTCCACGCAAAAATGTCATTCTCAATGGAAAGTTGTATTTTCTTGTGAAAGCCAATGATGTCTTTGATTCCCACCAATCAGTCTTCTGGCCTGAAGCAGCCCTTGTGCCAACTGCTAATGATATACTTATGTGATTAGATTTGGGAGAAAAACTAGAGTTCAGTCTCTTAGACCTCTACACAGCTCTCACTCCTCTGTCGTGGACCTTTTGGTCACCTTCAGAGAGTAATGCCAGGATATAGACTGCCATCTCTTTTTGGGACAGCGGCTCCCTTTCTCTTGCTCCTCAGCATTTAAAAGCATTCCTTATGTCATTCTGAAAGGTGAAGCACAGCCTGACTTTATTTGACATGTAGTTTCTGTGCTTGTATCTCCTATGTCCACCTTCCAGATTCGCTTGTGGACAAACAATCATTTCTGAAGCCCCCATATCTACCATTCCTGTCTGAATTCGGGGAGGGTGTATGTCAAGTAGAGACCTGCATTGATTCTAATTCTCTCTCTCTGAATATATATGACACAAGTCCTCCTCTTTGGCCTCTTTAGCTGGTCATCAGCTTGGTGGCCAGAACATTTTGAGCCATTATCCATCCTTCAACATACAACTGTCATTCTCTGCTCAAAATGAGAAGTCTCCTTCAGCTGCTACGTCATGCTTTATCTCATGAATAAAACCAATCCTGCCCCAGTGTTCATGCAATCATCTGGTGAAGATGCTCATTCTTTCCTACCTGAATTATTGCAAATCCCTTGATGTCAACCTACTATCCTATATTGTGATCATAATCCAACATCTATGGACTTATTCTTAGACCAAACTGTCGCTCTGAAATCACACAGCATTTAAAGTCACTCCACTGGCCTCCTACTTGTAAGCGCCCCGCCTTTAAAGTGCTCTGTCTTTGCCACTTATCTCTAAAGCTCTATTTGATGCCTCCACCTTCCTTGTGACCTCGATCATTAGGTGGAACCAATCAACCAGATTCTATCACTGTTATCATTCTTGTTCTTCTAAACCTTTATCAATTTGTGAATGTAATGGTGTCCAAAGTCTGGTACTCACTTCTACCTGTTTAACCTTTAGCTCTTCTCCTGTGAGTCTTTTGTCTCTTAGGGCCAGATGTATGAAAAAAGCCTTTTGTGAATCGGAAATAGCGATTTTTAAGAAAATCGCTATTTCGGATTCGCAAAATGCAATGTATCATATTTGCGAATCGGTAACAGCGATTCCTTAAAAATCGCAAATGCTAATACCGAATCGCAAATTGTGATACAGCCCCCATTCGCATCTATGGGCCTGATGGCCCATATTTGTGAATATTTTGCATGTCCCAAATTGCAAATTCCTTACTGGAATTCGCAATTTTGGGAAATGCAAAGTCCAGGGTGCTGGGGGCCTAAGGCCCCCTCTGCTGCACCCCAAAACATTTTTTAACAACATGTAAAGTGCACACATGCCAAAAGGGCATGTGTGCTTTACATGCAAATTTTAAAAATGCATCTTAAATGCGTTTTTAAAAATTGCACATTGTTACCACCAAGTTCAACTTGGTGGTAACAGCGATTCCTTAATGCCCAATTCGCATTAAGGAATTGCTTCAAACATGTGCTTTAGAAATCGCAAATAAGGATTCCTTATTTGCGATTTCTTATTTAATTGCGACTCTCTCAACAGGGTCGCAATTTTAAGGAATCTCTATTTTAGAGATTCCTTAAAATTGCATTCAGAATGCCTTTGATACATTGTGAAAGGGCTTTTTGCATTCGCAAACGGTCATTCGCACCGTTTGCGAATGCAAAAAGCTTTGATACATTTGGCCCTTAGTTCTTCTCTGCTTAGCATCAGGACATTCTTTTCCAGGGAATTTGCATGCTGTACACATTTCTTTTGCATTTATTCATTTATTCAAGTGAGTACCACAATTCCTGAATAGTGAAGATCCTTGAGCTAACAGTTTTGTAGCTAACAGTTTTGTAAATACCCGTGTTGTTCTTGCTAGCACTCAGCACTACCAATTGAACTCCTTAACACAGAATCTCAGAAACCACTAGTGAGCTGGATGTAGATAACCATCCTGTAGGACCATCTGCATCACAAATTCCCCTGGAGCGGTTGAAGGAATTATGGGGGTCATTCTGACCCCAGCGGGCGGCGGGAGCCGCCCGCCTGGAGGGAACCGCTGGATGACCGCACCGCGGTCAAAACACCGCGGCGGCCATTCTGGCTTTCCCGCTGGGCCGGCGGGCGACCGCCACAAGGCCGCCCGCTGGCCCAGCGGGAAACCCCCCTCAACAATGAAGCCGGCTCTGAATGGAGCCGGCGGAGTTGTAGGGGTGCGACGGGTGCAGTGGCACCCGTCGCGATTTTCAGTGTCTGCAAAGCAGACACTGAAAATCTTTATGGGGCCCTGTTAGGGGGCCCCTGCACTGCCCATGCCAGTGGTAACAACCGCCAGGAACAGGATGGCGGGAAGGGGGTCGGAATCCCCATGGCGGCGCTGCAAGCAGCGCCGCCATGGAGGATTCCCTGGGCCAGGGGTAAACCGGCGGGAAACCGCTGGTTGCCCTTTTCTGTCCGCGGCGGTACCGCCAGCCTGTTGGCGGTGCTTCCGCGGTCCCCGGCCCTGGCGGTCATGGACCGCCAGGGTCGGAATGACCCCCTATATGTTGCAAGATTTCCATCTTGAAGTGGATTATTTGTTTTCAGCAATTCAGGGTTTTCAAGTTCATCATTAACTAAAATTGTTGTAATGCCTCCAAAACTAGGGACACTGGAGAGCAGACTCCTTCCCCAATCGGTTCTGGTGGAACTGGTATCACATCCTGCTTTTGTAATAGCTTCAATCTTCCTTGAAGTAAAGCAATCTGATGAACAGGGTCCCTGGTTCGAGCTGTCAGAACTACTCCGGAATCTGGAGGAATCTGAAACAAGTTACATTTGCATGTGTCTGTGATAAATCTGCACACGCATCATAAAAGGTGGAGAGATGACTCTCACCGGAACATCAGGCAGAGGAACATTTTTGAGAAGTTCTCTGTTCTTGACAGAAGTACAAGTTCTTTGAAAATTCTTTCATTAAAGGAAGATGACTGGGAGCTACCTCGGCTGATCGGTAGGAATATGAAGAAATCTTGGATGATTGCTGCAGGAAGGGTGGTGAGGTGGTTCAAAGGCTTACGTTGACTCAAAGAGCTGGACATGTTTTGTGATTCTTGAAAACCAGGTCCCTGCAGAGTTGAGCCTCTGGGAACGGCATTCAAAGCAGACAGCCATCTATGATCCTTCAACTTTCCAGTATCAAAGATGAATCTGACACTAAACTCTCATAACTCTCCAATAAGTCTTCAAAGTCCTCTCCTGACTGTGGTCCGGCTGGTGCACTTTGGAAGTCTTTAACCACAGATTGTGAAGAATAACCAACATAAATTACAGCTCCAGAAGTTAAGCCTTCCTACAGGCTGCTTATATTCTTCTAGCACAGGATTGGCTACCAAAACCACATCAGACATCACTGAAAAATGTCCAACAAGGTTTCCTAATAGGATCTAGACTAAAGGAAGCCCAAAGGTCCAATCCATCTTTGGGAAAAGAGTGGACTTTGGTGAGGAATTCGGAAAGGCTCATCTTTTCCTGGTCCTTGTATTAGCTCAGACCCTAGGCCTCACAATTATATGACAGGTGAGGAGGATGATGAAGTGATACCTATTTTCTCAAGAGTTATTTGTAAAGAGCTACCCTAAGCTGGCATCAAACCACTTTGGGGTGTAGGAACACATAAGGTGCAATCCGTCCATGCCTGCTAGTGAAGAATTAGCCAATCAGTGGACAAGGATGGAGAATACTGGTAGGTAGCCACATTAGACAACATACCCAAGTGAAATAAAACTCTGAGGAAGAGTCAGAGCCCATAGAAGCCTGAATGAAGGAAGCTAAGCTTGTCATGGACATTATATCCAGTAGGACATAGGGTTACAATAAAGAAGGGTGTAAAGTGCTGGACTGGATAACTCAAATGGTGGCGGGGGTGGGTTGGGACTTGGTGAATTTGAGGAAGTAATTTTTCAGTCTGAAATGTAGAGATAGGAAATTTCAAAGGAAGACGCCCTTAACATGGAAAGATAACTGTAAGAAGCTACCTATTTTTTGAGTGCTCACCCACATTTTTTAGTCAACTGACAGTGCTGGGCTGTGCCCACTAGCACTGTACAGCCCCCAGGGTGAGTGGTGTGACCTCTAAGACATGACAGCGAAGGTTATTTCCTAAATGCCAATACTAACTTTCCATCAAGGCCCTAGAACATGGTGAAGGAAAATACACCAATGCCATGGAAAGTTAACTGTCACCTGTACACTGCAGCACACGTGGAGCCATCCACTAGGCTGAGAAGGAAAGCATAGCTTCTTGCCTACAAGCATAGTCTGGCTGCAGCACATTGTAAACCTCAAAGTGAACCTGTCAAACTAAACCTTTTTGCCAGAAAGAGACCCTACTTTTAAAAATTAAATGTCACCCATAAGTAGGCCTTGTAGCCCACAAGGTAGGGTGTCTAATATTTAAAAGAGGAACAGGTAATAATTTCATGTTGGGATGTTTTTAGAGACACTACCCAAAAAGCTTTTTTCACTATACAGGGCTGTAGCTAATCATATGAGGACACCTAAAGTACAATTAAAATTGCCTTTTGTTGACTTTGGTTTGGGATAAGCAATGGAAATGATTCAAGTATTGTTTTGAATATTTATTAAAAATCCAATCCAATGATGAAGTTGGATTCTGGATAGTTATACATGAAAGTAACTTTGCCTGAACAGTAGGCTAGTCAGCATTAGGGGTGTGGGGGATTTTTTTGACCTCCGCGCTCCGCTTTGAGTGTGGAGTTATCCCAAAAACTCTGTTAGCCCCACCAGTGGAGCCGAGCTCACCCGGTGAATGCTGCAGCCAAGTATAGGCTGCACAGCGCAAGCACAGACAGTCTACTCTTGTGCTGTGCAGCCCACAACTAGGCTGCAGCACACACCGGAGGAGAGGAAAGAGGCAGACGCTGGAGAGGACTCGTCATCACTGTCGGACGACGAGGAGGACCCCTGGGAAGACCCAGGCAGGTCCTCATCTCTATCTTTGTTTTGTCATGTTTGTGACACTGGTGCACAAGCAAGGACTGAAACAGCACCTTTCGCTGCCTACTGCCATGGCCTGAATTCAGGCAGTGAAAGCTGCAGTTTGGGGCCTCTTGTGCACAGGCCTAGCCAGTGTGAATTGCACACGGGGTAGGTGTAAGAGGCTGGCCCTCTTTGTAGTGTGCAAAGCTAGGCACACTGTGTAGGGTGTCCAGGCAACCACACATTGGTTTCTAGAGGTAAAAATCAGATCACCTAATGCTCCAATTTTTGACGTAGCTGGTTGAGCACTTAGGGTAATCCAGGAGATGCTGTAACCATTTGATGTACTCACAATATCAATCATGCACCACACACACACACACACGCAATGAATAACTTGAGACCAGAATTTATAAAAATACTTCTGATTTTTATATAATTGGTAAGCCCAAAATGGTTAAGATACGTTAGGTACTTTCTGAGTCATGATTTTTCAAAGTTTTAATAAAGTTATTCTTTCTGTGCGTAACTACGCACAATAGGAATCAAGGGAAGGCCACCTGTAAGATGTATATAAAATCACATAGTTGGGTTACTAGCCTCTTCTTTTGCAGGATGATCGATGAGGTTGGTGGGCACACTATGCTTGCTGGACATCCTCAGGCGTCTCCTGGTTCCGGCGGGAGCAGAGACAGAAAGTCTCTTGGCAGAGGCACAGGGCCACTTGGAGGGCCACCTGGAAAAGGAGCAGGTTTGCAGAATTAAAGGCAAGGGATTAGGGACCTGTGACACACAGCTGGATCGGGGATGCAGGGCTCAGGGCAGTGGGATGCAGGGCGAGTTGGAGGTCTTGGAGGCTGTGTGCAATAGAGCCCGTTGGAGCTGGAGGTAAGTCTTCATCTGGGGGCTTTGCAGGACAACAAGGGCACTCTGGTGGGAGGTCCAGGGTGTTCCTAAAGTCCATCAACTGGGGTTTACTCCTGGTCCAGAAGCAGCTCTGGGGAGCTGTTTTTGCTGGAGTCAAATGTATATTGACCAGTACCTTGGGTATTGGCACAACTCGGCCATGGGTGTGTAGTCAGGTCTGGTTGCAACTTCCAGTTGAGGAGATATTGTCCGGTCCGTTAAGTGACCCTCATCAGTATGCTTGTTCTTGCTGATTTCCTTTTGTTTTTGAATGGTGCCTCGACTCAGGAGGGAGATTTTGGCTATTTGTGAAGTCCGGAGGTCCGCTGGGTCTTTTGAGGTCAGTTCAGTAGTCAGCTCCTCCGCATAGGCAATTGTCGGGACTCTGGTGCAGCAAGCAGGGGTCTTGGAGCCTCTTCTGGTGCAGCAGGTCCTCTGTTCTAGTACTGTTGGGGTCTTTGTTGCTGTCTTCTTTTCTTTCTGATGAATCAGATTTCTTGGTCTATGGGAGTCCACGAAATACTGAGTTTAGTGGGTGTTTTAGGAGGAACCTCGTAGTGTCCAATGAGACACTTACCCTTGGGTGGCTACACCGACTGCGGTGACAACTTTGTGCGGGAAGGGTCACTACCCTAAACGTCATTGGCTATTTTCCTGCCATCCAACATGGAGAAAAATGAAATGGAGGGCTCACTTTGCCTGCAAGCCCCTAGGGGTGGTGCATGCTCAGTGAGACCCCTCCTCCTATCCTTTGTATGGTTTCCCGCCTTTGCTCCCACCAAAAGTGGGGGTTGATAAAGGGTGAAGTAATCTGCTGCTAGCAGCAGGCATGGGGGCTCAGATTTCAAGGGCAGTAGCCCTTTGAAGCTCAGCACCAGGGGAGTGCACATTCCAGACTTTGTTCACTCCACCCAGGAAGGGCATTGTCTAACAAACCAGAGAGAGGCACCCCCCACCCCCAAGGTTTGTATATTGTATATTGGTTGTCTGGAGGTGGCATGCTGGATGGAACCAGCCAGCAACCATGCCAGTTAGGTTAGCTTTTGCAAGGGGCACCTCTAAGGTGACCCCTGGGTACATTTAGGGATAAATGTAATACTGGTACCAGTTTGGACTTATTATCCTGAGTTGTTTGATACCAAACAACCCAGGGTGCAAAGTGGCCATCATGTAGCTGGGGAACTCGTGTTTGACCAGTGTCCAGTACATGTACTTAAAATGGCTGCTCTGTTCACTCACTATGTCCCAGGTTTGGCAAGGACACAGTGGGGGCATATTGCTCATGCAACTATCCCCTCACATATAGTATGGTGTAGCTTTAGGGCTGAATGGCCTGCCAGAGGGGTGAATTACCCATAACATATGCAGAGTAGGGTGGACAGGGCACACAGGGAGTGTGCCATTTCAAAGTTGTCTTTTTAGGTTTCCCCCAGGACACTCAGCCTGCAATGGCAGTGCAAGGTGCATCTGGGTAAAAGGCCCTAGAGGGTGGCACAATCAGTGATGCTGCTCTCAGGGGCCTACCCCTAATATCCTATGCCCTGGGTACAGATGTACCAATTTACCAGGGACTTACAGTGATATTTAAGAGTGTATCCAATTGTGCCAAGCATCACAACAGATTTAGGGAAAGAGCTCTGGCCCAGGGAACCTTGTTACCAGGGGCCCGAGACACTATAACTTCTAGGACACATCAACATCAGGCAAAAAGTGGGGGGCTAACTATGCAAAAAGAGGCCTCTCACACTACCCTCCTCCAAAATGAAAGAGGATGAGATTACCCTTAACCCAGTAAGTCTTCATCGTCTAAGTGTAAGAACCTGGCGAGGCCATCTGCATTGGCATGGGGAGTCCCAGGTCTGTGTTCCACTTTAAAGTCCATCCCCTGTAAGGAAATGGACCACCTAAGCAATTTGGGGTTTTCTCCTTTCATTTGTTGTAGCCATCTGAGAGGCCTCTGGTCAGTCTGAACAGTCAAGTGAGAGCCAAACAGGTATGGCCTTGCCTTCTTCAGGGTCCAAACCACAGTAAAGGCTTCCCTCTCTATGGCATTCCATTTTTGTTCCCTAGGGAGTAGCTTTTTTGCTAATAAGAGTAAAAGGCTGGTCATGTCCATCATTATTCCTCTGACAAAGGACCACTCATATCCCCAGTTCTGAAGTATCTGTCTGGACTTTGAATTCCCTGGAGCAGTCTGGTGCTTGTAAAACTGGAGCAAAGCAATAGCTTCCTTCAAAGAGTCAAATGCCTTTTGACAACTCACTGTCCGGTTGATCTTTCTGGGCATCTTCTTGGAAGTAAGCTCTGTGAGGGGGGCAACTATTGTGCCATAATCCTTCACAAACCTCTTGTAATATCCAGTTAAGCCAAGGAATGCCCTGACTTGTGTCTGGGTTGTGGGAGCTTCCCAAGCCAGAGTAGTCTGAATCTTGGGCTGGAGATGTTGCACTTGGTCTCCACCAACCAAGTGGCACAAGTACACAACTTTTCCCTACCCTATCTGGCATTTACAGGCCTTGTGAAGCCTGCCTTTTGCAGAGCCTCAAAGACCTTTCCAAGGTGGATCAGGTGATCCTGCCAGGTGGAAGTACAGACACCCATCATCTAAGTAAGCTGCACTAAAAGTTTCCAGTCCAGCAAGGACTTGGTTCACCACCCTCCGGAAGGTGGCAGGTGCATTTTTTAATCTAAAGGGCATAACAGTGAACTGATAATGCCCACTAGGAGTAGAAAATGCTGACCTCTCTTTTGCTCCTGGGGTCAGGCCAATCTGCCAGTACCCTGATGTCAAATCAAAAATACTCAGATACTTGGCTGCCCCTAATCTGTCAATGAGCTTATCAGCTCTTGGGGTTGGGTGTGCATCAGTTTTGGTTACTACGCTGAGGCCCCTGTAGTCCACACAAAACCTCATTTCTTTCTTGTCACCCTTAGAGTGATGTTTGGGTATTAACACTACTCGGCTAGCTCAGGGGCTCTCTGAGGTTTCAATGACACCCAAATCCAACATTTTCTTTACTTCAGCTTCTATACTTTCTCTGACAAGTTCAGACTGTCTGTAACTTTAGTTCTTGATAGGCAGGCTGTCACCAGTGTCCACATCATGGGTACACCAGTTTGTCTTCCCCGGGGTCACAGAAAATAATCCAGCACACTTGTTGAAGAATTGCCTGCAAGCAGTCTGCTATTGCTCTGAAAGGGTGTCTGACAAGACCACTCCATCAACAGAACCATCTTGGGGGGTGCTGGAGAGGAGATCAGGGAGAGGTTTACTCTCATCCTCCTGTCCCTCATCTATAACGATGAGCATGGTTACATCAGCTCTGTCAGAAAAGGGTTTTAGGCGGTTGACATGTATGATTCTTTTGGGGTTCTTGCAACTGCCTGGATCCACTAGATAAGTGACCTGCCCTTTCTTTTCAAGAATGGGATAGGGTCCAGACCATTTGTCTTGGAGGACCCTTGGAGCAACAGGCTCTAACACTCAAACTTTCTTCCCTGGTTAGAACTCTACCATAGCAGCTTTTTGGTCATACCAATGCTTTTGAAGCTCTTGGCTGGTTTGAAGATGTTTGCTGGCTTTCTCCATGTACTCAGCCATCATAGAAAGTATGCCAAGCACATAGTCCACAATGTCCTTTTTGGGCTCTTTGAGGGGTCTCTCCCAGCCTTCCCTTAGGAGACTTAGGGCCTGATTCTAACTTTGGAGGATGGTGTTAAACCGTCCCAAAAGTGGCGGATATACCACCTACCGTATTACGAGTTCCATACACCGTCCTCCAAAGTTAGAATCAGGCCCTTAGTGGTCACCTAACAGGGTGCCTAAACAAAAGTTCAAAAGGAGAAAAACCTATTTCCTTTTGTGGCATTTTCTTGTAGGCAAACAGCAGACAGGGAAGTAGGACATCCCATCTCCTTCATAGTTTTTCAGGGAGTCCTCGAAACATGACTTTTAAGGTCCAGTTGAACCTTTCCGCCAGCCCATTGGTTTGTGGATTGAATGGGGAAGTGAACTTTTAAGTCACTCCACATTCCCACCACATTTATTTTAAGTATGCAGACATGAACTTTGACCCCCTGTCTAATACTACCTCCTTAGGGAACCCAAGCCTGGTAAAGATACCCAGGAGGGCCTTTGCAACTTCAGGTGCAGTTATTGTCCTAAGCCTCAGGATGCCTAGTGGCATGATCCACTACCACTAAGATATATCTATGTCCTGATGCTGTTTGAGGGCCACAGGGCCAACAATGTCAACCCCTACCCTTTCAAAGGGTACCCCAACCACATGTAGTCACATTTAGGGGGCCTTTACGTGCCCACCTGCCTTGCCACTGGCTTGGCAGGAGGGACAGGACTGACAAAAGTCCTTCATTTTTTTTAGAAATACCTGGGTAATAGAAGTAGTTAACTAACCTACTCTAAATCTTATTCTGGCCCAGATGCCCTGCTAGGGGGATGTCATGGGCTAAAGTGAGAAGGAAGTCTCAGAACTTCTGTGGCACTACCACCCTTCTGGTTGTACCAGGCTTGAGGTCTCTGGCCTCAGTATACTGGAGCCCCTCCTCCCAGTAGACCCTGTGGGTACCACTGACATTTCCTATCTTCTCCTGAGCAGCTTGCTGTGTCAGGCCTCCAAGAGGGGCACACTCTCTTTGTCCTTGGCACAGATCTTCCCAGGAGGGTCCCCCTGGGACCAAGAGCTCTGGGTGTTAAGGCCCTCGCTCTTTAGGCTCATTTCCCCCCAAGGTGGGTGACTCCTGAGAAGAAAGGTCCTGTCTTGGGATCTATTTGGAAGCTGATCCCCCAAGCATCCTGCCTTTTCTCATGGGAGGCTGGTCCACTATTTCAGGATCCAGCTCTAATTTTTCCCTCTGAAGTTTGCTCTGTGCCCTAGTCCTGACACGTGCCCACTCAGGGATCCCTAACATTGCTGCATGGGTCTTTAGCTCTGCCTCAGCCCAAGGGGTATGCTCCAGGTCATTTCCAAGCAGGCAATCTACAGAGATGGATGAGGACACAACCACTTCTTTCTGCATAGCTACCTCTCCCTATTCAAAGTTTTCACTTGCCGTGGGGTGGAACTTGGTCTCATTGTCACCATTGGTGACAGGATGAGACCTCCCTACCAGGAACTGAGTTGAGAGAACCATGTGCTGAGATACCATGGTGATACTAGTCCCTGTTTCCCTCAAGGCTTCTGTTTTCTCCCCATTTTTCACAGGGTGCTGCCTGTATTTTGTTACGCTACTTGTCCAGGCTGCACAGGATAAATCAAACCCACCATCTTTGACTAGTGTTGCCTCTGAGGGAACACTGACATGGTCAAGCCACACCTCTGACCCCATCTGGATATTGGCAACTGCATTTACTGCAGGTTGACTGGAGGCATTTGTTGTTGTTTTTACAGCCAGAATCTCCAGTTTGGTGCCCTTTGGTTCTGCAATCTTAGCACCAAGTCTTGCTGGGGTCAAAGTGTTTCTCTTTGTACCCACTCCTGGACTGTGAGTAGTCTCTGGGCCCACACTCCTGTGCAGGTTTCTGGGGGTCTTGAGAAGACTCTTTGTTGTTTTTACCCTGGCTCCCATCTTTCCCCTGGTAGTTTTGGTCACCCTTGACTTGACCCAATGGTCTGCCTTCCTCCCCAATTCTTGAGGGGAAAGTAGACCCAGGTCTACCAGATGTTGATGTAGCCTTTCATTGGAACAATTACTCAAAAGAAGCTATTTCATAAATAAATTATACAGCCCATCATAATCTTGTACCTTGTTACCAACTAACTAACCACCCAGCATTTTTACTGAATATTCCACAAAGTCAACCCAAGTCTGGCTCTGGGACTTTCGAGCCTCCCTGAACTTTATCTTGTACTCTTCAGTTGTAAGTCCAAAGCCCTCAATCAGGATACCCTTCATGAGATCATATAATTTAGAATCTGCCTCATTCAGTGTCAGGAGCCATGCACTTGCCTGATAATAACTCCCACATAAGTGTGCCCCAGTGTTTCTTTTCAATTTCCCACCCAATACAGGCTCTTTCAAAGGGAGAAAACCATTTTACTATATCATTCCCTTCAGTGAATGGAGGGACAACTCCTTTTGGGAGTTTAAAGTTAAAGGATTTCTTCTTTAACCCTTGAATGCTGCCAACAGAGGTGGGTGCCTAGCCCAACAATTTTCCTTGCTTCTCTATCTCCAAAAGCTGACTCTCTAAAGCCAGTCTTTTGGTCAGCCTGGCAAGATCCAGATCTATGTCTGTGGGTGCTCTAGAGCTTCTGAGGGAAGAGGAGCTACCCTCATCCCCATTTTCCATAGAATATTCATCCACCACAGATGTATCATAATCATCCTCACCTGCGGGATTATCTCTTTCATGCTGGGCCACGAGAAACCTAAGTTTCTCTGTTTTGGGGCTTTTACCAGTATGAATCTTGTTCAGTTTGCAGAATTTCCTTGATTGGTCATAGCTAGAAGCCTCATAAGGTCCCCTGTTGAGTTCCTGGCATCTGGACTCTAGTTCTGACATTTTTTTAATCTTACTAAAGTTGGGACCTTTTTAGAATTTAGAATTCCCTTTTTTGGATAACCAACTAAAACAAGGACTTCTAAAACTTTCTCTAGAGTTGTAGGGACCTACCAGGGCCCTAACAATTATTTTAAAAAAATGTAACAATTGTTCGTCAATTAGAAAATCTAAAATAATTATCTAAAGACAATTAAGAGAGGTATTCGTCTGTTCACACGTTACAAAGTGGTATTAGCAAATGCAAATACTTTAACCCACTGCTGATACACCAAGTGTAGGAGGCTGGCCCTCAATGTAGTGTGCAAAGCTAAGCACACTGTGTAGGGGGTTCAGGCAACCACACGTTGTTTTCCAAAGGTACAAATCAGATCACTAATGCTTCTATTTTTGAGGTAGCTGGTTGAGCAGTTAGGCTAATCCAGGAGATGTGCTAAGCATTTGATGCACTCACAAATCCAATCATGCACCATGCACACTCAATGAATAACTCAACACCAGAGTTTATAAAAATACTTCAGATTTTTATATAATTGGTAAGCCCAAAATGGTTAAAATACATTAAGTACTTTCTGAGTTATGATTTTTCAAAGTTTTAATAAAGTTAGTATTTCTGTGCATAACTAAACACAATAAAAATCAATGGAAGGTCACCTGTAAAATGCATAAAAAATCACACAGTTGAGTTACCAGTCTCTTCTTTTTTAGGATGATCAATGAGGTTGGTGGGCGCACTATGCTAGCTGGAGAGCCTCAGGCGGCTCCCGGGTTCCGGCAGGAGCAGAGCTGGAAAGTCTCTTGGCACACGCACAGGGCTACTTGGAGGGGCCACCTGGAAAAGGAGCAGGTTTGCAGAATTAAAGGTGGTGCTTCAGGGTTCCTTGGGTCTGTTGAGGCCATGAGGGGCTAGGGACCTGTCGCACACAGCTGGTTCCATGATGCAGAGCTCAGGGCGGCCGGAAGAAGGGCAAGTTGGAGGTCTTGGAGGATGTACGCAATGGAGCCCTTTGGAGCTGGAGGTAAGTCTTGTTCCGGGTCTTTGCAGGATGACAAGGGCACTCTGGTGGGAGGTCTGGAGTGTCCTTAAGTCCCTCAACTGGGGCGTCCTGATAGTCCAGTTGCAGTTGTGGGGGAGTAGTTTTTGCAGTAGTCCGATGTGCACTGACCAGTACCTGGGGTATTGGCACAACTCAGCCATGGGAAGGTGCAGTGCCACCAAAGTTGGTATACTTGTGGGACTCATCTGGACAGTTGTTGGTGTTTAGTTGGGTTTGGCTGCAACTTCCGGTTGTGGAGATATTGGCCAGTCAGTGAAGTGACCCTCACCGGATTGCTGGCTCTTGCTGGTTCCTTTTTGTTCTTCAGTGGTGCCTCCACTCAGGAGGGAGATTTTGGTTATTTGCAAAGTCTGGAGGTCTCCTGGGTCTTTTGAGGTTGGTCCAGTGGTCAGCTCCTCCGCAGCTGAGATTATCAGGACTCTGGTGCAGCAAGCAGGGGTCTTGGAGCCTCTTCTGGTACAGCAGGTCCTTTGTTCTCCTGCTATCAGGTTCTTTGGTGCTGTCTCCTTTTCTTCCTGATGAATCTGATTTATTGGTCTTTGGTGGAGCCCACTAAATATTGAATTTAGTGGGCATTCTAGGGGGAACCTGGTAAAGTCCAATGGGACACTTAGGCCCTCAATACAACCTCAGCGGTCTTTCTTAAAGACCGTCAAGGCTGCGGGCGCCAGAATACCGCCATTGCTGGCAGTATGCCTGGCTCCCTATCATGACTTTTCCGCTGGGCCAGCGGACGGTAAGAGTGTTACCGTCCGCTGGCCCAACGGAATAGTCACATCAACATTGTTGCCGGCTCGTAATAGAGCCGGCGGCAATGCTGATGTGCAGGGGCACCCCGAGTCCCCTTACCGCCAGCCTTTCCATGGCGGTGTTTACCGCCATGGACAGGATGGCGATAAGGGGAGTTGAAATCCCCAGGGCAGCGCTGCCCTGGCAGATTACGACCGCCGGGAGCGCCATGGCGGTATACCGCCAGTCCCGGCGGTGTTACCGCAGTCAAAATAAGGTCACCGACCGCCAGGGTTATAATGACCGACCGCCAGGGTTATAATGAGGGCCTTACTCTTGGGTGGCTACACTCACTACAGTGATCACTTCCTGTGGGAAGGGCCACTACCCTAAATCTCATTGGCTATTTTCCTGCCATCTAACATGGAGGAAAATGAAATGGAGGGCCCACTTTGCCTGCAAGCCCCTAGGGGTGGTGCATGCTCAGTGAGACCCCTCCTCCTATCCTTTGTCTGGTTTCCTGCCTTTTGCTCCCACCAAAAGTGGGGGTTGGCAAAGGGGGAAGCAATCTGCTGCTAGCAGCAGGCATGGGGGCTCGAATCTCAAGGGCAGTAGCCCTTTGTAGCTCACCGCCAGGGAAATGCACATTCCTGAGCGAAGGGATGTTAGCTCCTCCACCCAGGAAGGGCATTGTCTTACAAACCAGAGAGACAAGGCTGGCCTGAGGTTTGTATATTGGCTTTCTGGAGGTGGCATGCTGGATGGAACAAGCCAGCAACCATGCCAGTTAGGTTAGCTTTTTCAGGGGGCACCTCTAAGGTGACCCCTGGGTACATTTAGGGACAAATCCAATACTGGTACCAGTTTGGATTTATCCTCCTGAGTTGTCTGATGCCAAACAACCCAGGGTGCAGAGTAGCCATCGTGTAGTTGGGGAACTTGTGTTTGTCCAGTGTTCAGTACATGTACTTAAAATGGCTGCTCTGTTCACTCACTATGTCCCAGGTTTGGCAAGGACACAGTGGGGGCATATTGCTCATGCAGCTAGAACTTCACATATAGTATGGTGCACCCTGCTTTAGGGCTGAAAGGCCTGCCAGAGGGGTGACTTACCCATAACATATGCAGTTTAGGGTGGACAGGGCACACAGGGAGTGGGCCATGTCAAATTTGTCTTTTTAGGTTTGCACCAGGACACTCAGCCTGCAATGGCAGTGCTGGGTGGATCTGGGTGCAGGGCCCTAGAGGGTGGCACAATCATTGCCAAGCATCACAACAGATTTAGGGAAAGAGCTCTGGCCCAGGGAACCTGGTTAGTAGGGGCCTTGGGCACTACAACTTCTAGGACACATCAACATCAGGCAATAAGTGGGGGGCTAACCATGCAAAAAGAGGCTTTCTCTCACATTAGGCCGGCGCACGACAGGCCTGGCAGTTTTTTCTGCCTATGACCCTGGCCTGAATTCAGGCAATGCACACGGGGCAGGCCGGTGCACAAGATGCCTGAAACAGCAGCTTTCACTGCCTACAGCCCGCCTGAATGCACCCATATTGGAAGTGCTAAGCAGGGTCAGGCCTGGTTGACCAGGCCCAACCCTGCTTAGTGCTTCCGAGATGGGTGCATTCAGGAGGACTGTGCTGGGCTTGGAACTCCGGCTCTGTGGAATTCCAAAGACTTTTATTTCAACTCTGCGGAATTCCACGAAGCCGGATTTTGTTCACTCTGCCCAGGGCTAGTCAGCAAACATGCCTACGCTACCCCTCATAATTTAGACAATACCCCCTTGACATAAGGTAGGGCATTTCTAATGGGATCCTATGAGAAGGCAGCACTCACAACAGTGAGAAACCAAAATAGGCTGGTTTCACTACCAGGACAGGCCACACTATCAGGCACATGTCCTGCCTTCTACATACATAGCACCCTGCCCATAGGGCTAGCTAGGGCCTACCTTAGGGGTGACTTGCATGTAGTAAAAGTGGAGTTCTGGGCCTAGCAAGTACATTTAGATGCCAGGTCCTTGTGGCAGAAAACTGCGCACGCAGACCCTGCGCTAGCAGGCCTGAGACAGGTTTGAAAGGCTACTTCAGTGGGCGACACAAGCAGCGCTGCAGGCCAACTAGTAGCATTTAATTTACAGGCCCTGGGTACAGGGATACCACTGTACAAGGGACTTACATGTAGATTAAATGTGCCAATCAGGTATAAGCCAATCACACCAAGTTTACAAGGAAGAACACCTGCACTTTAGCACTGATTAGCAGTGATAAAGTGACCAGAGTCATAACGTCAGCCAAAAACAGTCAGATAAATTAGGAGGAGAAGGCAAAAAGTTTGGGGTATGATCTTGTGGAAAGGGCTAGCTCCAACACCCATGTTTATTTATTGAACTTGTGTGTTGAGCCTGACAAGATTCTGGACTTAATACTTGTGAAGGACTCAAATCCTCCTCAACTAATAGTTAGAGGTGGGTGGAATTTGTGGAATTTCACTCTGTGGAATTCTGCAGAGTTTCATAAAAACTCCACAAGATTCCACAGAGTTCCACCAACAGGTGGAAAATATGCAGATACTGTGCTTGTGCTGTAATTTAGCGCCGGTTGCGTGCGCAGCACTGAAGAATCAGCATGAACGGCACCATGCCCTGTGCAAGAGCACGCAGTTATTCAAGTTGATTTTGCTATCGCCGGAGAACAAAACCTACTTGAACAGCAGAAAATCTATTCGAGTAGCAGCCATCTGACCGCTAGCGACTGTCAAAGACCGCTCGCATTGGAAAATCGTGCTTGAAGATGCCAAAATCTTGCTCACACTCACCAGCCTTCATTTCTGGAGTTTTGCATGAAGAAAGTTCAGTCATGCTGCGATTGGAAGGACTTGGTCGGAACTCCGCATTACGAGCGTGTGCAGAGACACCAGATTTCACCAATTCCACCTCTACAAATAATATGTTTTCTGGCAATTATGTATCAAATCTCTTGGGTAGAGAGCAATGGCAGAGTGTTTCTAAGTTATGGACTCTAAAGCTAAGATAAATTTGGGTGTTCTCTGCAATTTATGAAACCTCTTAAAATTACATTAGACACCAAGGGACAGATGTATCATTATTTCCAATAGCGATCACCAAATTGCGATTTTTTTCCGAATCGCAGTTAAGTAATCGCTTTTGGAATGTATGAAACTCCAGGAGTTTCATGTAGCAATTCACAAGGGCTCGCAAATCAACCTACCTCATTAATATTCATGAGGTAGGTCGCAATTTGTGACCCATTGCGAATGGCTACAATCACAGGGATGGTGGCCTGCTGGGCTCAGCAGACCACCATGTCTGTGATTGCTTTTAAAAAAAGCTATCTTTTTTTTTTTTTCAAATGCAGCCCGTTTTCCTTAAAGAAAAACGGGATGCTTTTAAAAATGAAAAGTTTTCTTTACATTTTTTAAGAGTAGGCAGTAGTCTGTGGGACCACTGCCTGCTCTTAACAAACGTTTTCGCTACCTCGTTACCCCTTCCCATTTGCGAATGGATTACCACATACTTGAAGTAGGCGGTAAAATTCTAATGTTTTGCGACCGCGTTTGGGTCATAAAACATTCATACATACCGCTGCAATTTGGTATTAAGAAGGGACGCCCTTGACACGCCCCTTCCTAATACCGAATCGCTATGTAGTCTCAATTCCAATTTGCGATTCGGTAACAAGTTACCAAATCGCAAATTGGAATTGATACATACCAAAATGCATTTTGCGATCACAAATGGCCCAGCGTAAAAATGTTTCATACATCTGGGCCCAAGTTACATAACTGAGACTTCTAGTCAGAAGTAGGGGTGTCTGAAATGTGTTGACATTATTTGCCTGTATTTATACAAAAGTTCGGATAAATTTGGTAAGACTACTCAATATAGCCTCAGAGCCTGCTGCTGAGGGCTAAATCAGTTGTTAAAAGCCCTTAATCCAAGCCTGCGGCTCCCGCCTATAATGAAGGAGAGGGCCTTTAAAAATTGGTATAGCGCGAGGCAGAAGGGCTATAAGGCTATTAGAGCATTTCATCCACTAAGGGTAGAATATTCTAAATTAAAAAGGCTGGAAAAAAAGACAAACTTTGACATTTTGGACCAGCGATTAGAAGCCAGGAGCTACTACATTGTCTTCAAAGGAGCTCTCAACATCCACATGTTCATCATCTTTCAATGCAAATGCATCCTTGCATAAGTTTTAGATGTGAGGATGTATGAGCATCCATTGCATTACTTTGCTGGATTGGTGGTGCAAGTACACAGTATGGCATAATGGTGTAGTTTGGGGAATTTTTCATAACAAGTGCAAAGCAAAATTGTGCCAATTACACCAGCATAATTTACATTTTGCATGGACCTTGTTGTAAGGTGAAGAACAAATGCTTTTGCAAGATAGTTTGGTGCATGGAATAATTATGTACAGAGCAAATAAATTTAAAGGTTATTCTTTCTATTATTTGAAATCAGTGAGATATCCTAGTCCGGGTATGACATGATCTAGTTGCTTCAATCCAAACAACAGGAAAAGGTCATATTTTTGGACTCTTTGAAGTTTGGAGACAGACAGTCTGAGGAGAACAGTATTTAGGTTTTTGTAGAAATCCAAGTGGGCCATGACCAACTTGAAGGTTGGGGTGACTTTAAGGGAGCAGAACAACAGCAGCACCTCTTTATCAAACATGAATGGTCACATGTGGTTTCAGAGACTGCCTTTATTTGTGAGACAAAGGATAGATCTGAATCGAAGGGCCCTCACAAAGTTGTTGTTTTATCCACCAGATTTGTGGTAATACCCACTTCCTCTGGGCATGATAAGGGAGCAGAAAAGGCAGGACCCAGATGTTGGATTACATCTTTCTCACCTTTCAGGTGGACCCTGTTAGACTGTGTTCAACAGTGAACCTGTAAAGGAAGGTCGGTGGGTTGTGTAGTTGCCTGTTAGAACCATCTGGCAGGGTCTGTGATGCTAGCATGAGGGGGGGGGGAGAGCACTGAAGTAGTGACAAGATAGATCTCTGAGTTACGTGAGACCTGACAATGTGTGTTCCAGAAAGAAATGAGCCTAACTTTAGTTGGTGGTTGTAGTTCTACAGGAATGAAATAAACCTTGACAGGGCTGCTCCCATGAGGCCAACCCATGTAGAAAACATTCATTTAGCACTTGTTGGTCGAAGGTGACCAAGGCGTCTGCCAGGATTATTAGAATCAGCGTTCGATGTATCCCTGACCTCAGGAGGTGTGTACTTCTTCTGTGACATTAAATAAAGTGGTCTTTGTTACCCACTGGGTTTGAAGATTGACTGAAAGACACCTTGTAGGCCTTTTGGTTCCAAGTGAGAGTGTAATTGGCAGAATGCCCCCGTTAAAAACAACTTCTCGAAACAAGAAAGGCAAGAGGTGGGTATGAAGCCTAGTAGATTATCACGGTGGTGTAAATTAGGAGTGACGCCTTCATATGTGGGGGTCTGAAAGATGGTTCAGCTGGAGATGTAAGTATTGATGGTGATGGTGATGACCCGTGTAAGTACTATAAGACTAAGGTTGAAGAAGATTTCCCAGGTGCAGTGATGTAAGTGTTGTGAGGCCCTAGTTAAAGAATGTAGGGAGTGTTAGCACTGGTCAGTTACCAGGTTTGAAAATCTGCTTGACATAAGGGTAAGGACTACCAAATATAATACCAGGCTTCTGGACACTGTGTTGGGTTACATCTAGAAGTAGGAGCTTCCTTGCTTGTCAAGAGCACCAGCAAAACCTATGACTGGTTCCATGCTCAATGTGCCCCCTTTTAAGATATCCTTCAACCCATAGATCCAGAAGCAGTCAGCCCTTCTGCCATTGGTTGAAGTGTTATACCCAACAGCACAGTGTCTGTCCTTGTTCTCCACCGCATTGTCTTTTGTGGGGGTTCAGGTCCATCTCTGGGGTCACAAAGCACCTGTGCAGACATAAGGCATGGACCAGGGGTAATCAACATGTTTCCAAGGGCCTAAAAGTATAGTCTGTTGTCTGACCAAGGGCTGCATTGACGCCATCAGAGTGGTGGTTGGGGAGGGGAATCATACGGGGGGCATAGGTAAAGCAAAGCAAATACATGTAAGTCGTGGAGGTCTTTTGAGGATTTAATTCCTGCTGTCTAAATTAACCTTATGGGGCAGATTTACTATGACATTGTGTCAGGGTTGCGTCACTTTTGTGATGAAATCCTGAAGCAAAATATTTGTTGGCATTTACTAAGCCACACAAAGCCACTTTGGATGGCTTTATGTGGTTTAATAAATACAAAGTAATGCAAGGCAGTGCATTGTGCTGCCTCGCATTCTTTGCATCCGGTAGACATTGCATCCGCGGAGCATGGGCGTTCCGATGCATCCACCCATTCATTTTGGCACAACCCCAGCTTTATAAAGACTTGCAAACCTGGATTTGCAACAGATTGATGCGCCTACTCGACAGGACAGGTTTGTGATAAAAAAGTAGTTAATTTCTCCTCATTACTTCTTTGCATGTGTGCTGCGTTCTGCAGGACATATGGAAAGAGGAATATGCCTACGAGGATTGTTTTGTGCAGGAAGGTATCACTTCCTGCACAAAAACAACCCTGGCCATAATTCAGGAATCCTTGCACCATGGTACAAGTGTGCCTGTGTTGGCACTAAGCAGCCTCAAGCACGCTCAAGATATGGGATTTTCAGCTCGCTCCCATTCACGCACCACAGCATAGCAACGTGCCCTGCTGCACTGCGTTACATGAAGTAACCCTGCCTTGTTAGGCTCTAGAAGAGACGTAGAGTTGACGGTATTGTGTATCTGAGTCTCTGTCCCTCTACTGCACCATGGCGTGAGACTCCTCTTGCTGTCACTACCTTTTGGCAAGTCTGGTGTACAGAGGCAGTAACCTGATTATTGATCTCAGGCCTCACAGTCTCCTTATGTCTTTAGTCTCTTATATGAAAACAATAGAAGCAAATAGAAGTGGATTCAGTTATGGTAATAAATTCTATACAAAATCCTGTATAAAAATCACCCACCGACAACAAAGTGGGCAGTTCACTGACATGGGCAGACATAGGTAGCCAACCTCCAGTGGCAGACTTGGTACAGTGGGAAAGATTCAGCCGTGGTATTAGGAAATTTGGTATTCAAACCCTGCTGTTCCACTTTGCTAAAATATCCTTGTTGTAAACTCTGGGTTTAAAGTCTTTTCAGGTTCTGCAACGTAGGGGCAGTTCCTCCGCAAGAACCATCCCTGAATCTCACCATCAGAAATTATCACTCTCCAGTTGTTGGGCAAAGAACAAGATTAAAGCTACGAAACTAACGGCATGGGCCCAGATTTAAGAGGGTCCAGCACCATCTTAGCACCATTCTTTTCATGCTAAGGTGGCCTTTTCCCCACGCCATAATTAGAAAGTGGCGCAATGCATGTGTTGTGCCACTTTGTAACCCCTTGTGACATGCCTGCACCACACATAATGTATGCAAAGGGGCCGTTCCCTCAGTAGGGGGCAAAAAAATGGTGCAAAGGAATCTGAGAGATTTCTTTGCATCATTTTTTTCAGCACTTTTAACGCCTGCTCAGAGCAGGCATTAAAGGGGGGCTTCCATGGTTTACAATGGGCCCCTGTGTTCTGTTCGGCTAACCCTGAACCGAACATCAACAGATTCAAAAATGTTGATGCTATTGCCCCTTACCCTGCGCCATGGTGTGCCGTATCTTAGATACGGCGCAGAAACAATGTGGTGGTAGGGGGCACTAACGGGCGTAACAAAAGTGGTGCTGAACTGAGTGTAGTGCCACTTTCCTTAAATCTGCCCCATGGTTTGTCTAAAACATGGCCTTCCCTTATGACAAACTGTGTGCTTTTGGGAAATCACTTTTTAATTGTATTTCTCTTCACCCCCGTTTTTTACAGAGAGAGAAGAATTACAGTTAGATTAAAGGTAGTCAGTATGTGATACAAAAACAGGACTGTGGCCAACCAATAACACTTCGGGCTTCACTAGATTGGTGCATTCCCACTGCATCCGGCAGCACACTTTGAAGGAGGAAAATGCATCTGAGGATTCTTTTTGTGCAGGGTGCCCCTTCCTGCACAAAAACACTCCTGTCTGCAATGCAGGCACCGCGGCACCACGGCACAAGCGCTCCTGCAGTGGCGCTAGGCTGCCAAAAGGGTGCCAGCCAAGGAAAGGACAGGAATGTGCCGTATAATGTTTATGTTGCTGTGGCTTGCCCCACTGCGCTGTGTGAAAGTTTGATAAATATGCCCCCAAGTTTTCTGACAGTGAGGGGCGTGGCCCCACTCTGTGCCAGACACTCCGGGGTAGGGGGTTGGCTACTGCAAATGGTGGCCACTTCCCCGTGATAATGAGACCCCAGGGGCATCTATGGAACAATCAGGGTACATCAACTCCCCAACAAATTAATTACATAAATCACCAAACATAAATTAATTGTTTCAAATTAATCTAAAACATACTGATATCAAATATTTTCAAAGCATGATGATACATTATTATTGAAATATGTGCATTAAATGGCTCAATGAAGTTACCTTTTGGTGGTAACATTTTTAGAAACTGGTGCAGAGTGTCTCAGCTCACAAACCGGTTTGTTTTCGGAGAAGCAGTTTCCAGGTTTTCAAAGCGAGTTCTAAGTACTACAAAATAATTTTCCAACGTCAGAAATTAATAAATAGATAAGTAGAACATGTTAGTACACACAAATAACCAAAAAGTTTGTAACTGTAAGGCTCTGTAGTGCCGATATGTAGGAGCTACAGGTGTGGCATAAGCAAAGTTTGACATTTTTTGAGTCACTCAGAGTGGAAAGCTTTGGATTAAAACCCAGATATACTGTCACATTCGTACGTGAAAAAGTAATAATGCTTAGTAACATTAAGGAGACAATGGTGGTCATTACAACCCTGGCGGTCGGTGTTAAGGCAGCGGTAAGACCGCCAACAGCCCGGCGGTAAAAAAAATGGAAGTACGACCATGGCGGAAACCGCCAACAAAGACAGACACTTTAACACTCCGACCGCCACGGCGGTACAAACAAACAACGCGGCGGTCACCGCCAACAGACAGGCGGAGGACAATGTACCGCCCACAGTATCACAGCCTACCAATCCGCCACCTTTTCCGGGGCGGATTCACCGCGGATAAAAACACAGCGGAAACAGGATTCCGAAGGGAAAACGCTCACCTCTACACACCCCACGAGGAACTAGGACACCATGGACCTGAAACACCAAATTCTCCCTGCGATAGTCTTCCTGCTCCTCTACCAGGAGTACGAATGCCGGCGGCGAAGACCACGGTGAGTACTGCACCTACGACACAGGGGCGGGGGAGGGACAAAACAGGGACACACACACGCAACACGCAACACCCCCACCCCCACCCACCACCACACACATACTAATACTTATTGATACATAACAGTTACACCCCCCAACCCCCCCGGAAGAATGCAATGACAATAGAAAATGAGTGTAACCATTGTAATATATTAAAATCAAGTAGGCAAAAATATATATATACACTGTTAACAAAATATACACCAAGCATAGTATTCCAGGTACTGCTCCAATTAAGTCCGTGGAACACTGGGCCCACACAGTATGGGCGAGGCCCACACAAGATCCCCGACCATGACGGAGAGAACACTGCAGGGGCATCAGAGAGCAAGAAAACAGGCACCTCAGGGGGAAGGGAAAGGGGGGGCACCTCAGCCGCTTGAGTGCACGACGCCAAATCCACGAGAGGGCCACATGCCCACTGTTCAATCCTGGGAAATGCGAAGCCACAGTCTCTCAAGTCTCACAAGTGGGTGGTCTGCCCACTGCCATATCCTGGGGAGTGCAAAGCCACAGTCTCTCAAGTCTCTACAGTGTGTGGGTTGCCCACTGTTCCATCCTGGGGAGTGCAAAGCCACAGTCTCTCAAGTCTCTACAGTGGGTGGGTTGCCCACTGCCATATCCTGGGGAGTGCAAAGCCACAGTCTCTCAAGTCGGTGGGTTGCCCACTGCCATATCCTGGGGAGTGCAAAGCCACAGTCTCTCAAGTCTCTACAGTGGGTGGGTTGCCCACTGTTCCATCCTGGGGAATGCAAAGCCACAGTCTTTCAAGTGGATAACAGTCTCCACTGGTTCTGGAGGGGGCATGGTGCCCAGAGTGCTTCATCCTGCTAACGACAGAGGTATTGGATGGATCTCTCCACTGGTTCTGGAGGGGTCATGGTGCCCAGAGTGCTTCATTCTGCCCGTGACGGACTCAGTAGCGGCAGTGCCCTTGGCGCTCACGGGTCAGCGGTGCTTGATACGGCGGTGTCCTGTTCAGCGGTGCTTGAGACGGCGGTGCCCTGTTCAGCGGTGCTTGAGACGGCGGTGCCCTGTTCAGCGGTGCTTGTTGTGGCAGTGCCCTGTTCAGCGGTGCTTGAGACGGCGGTGCCCTGTTCAGCGGTGCTTGTTGCTGCGGTGCCCTGTTCAGTGGTGCTTGAGACAGCGGTGCCCTGTTCAGCAGTGCTTGAGGCGGCGGGCTCCTTTGCAGTGACTCAGCTGCTGGCGGTCCTTCATGGCCCAGCGGGGCTTGTGCTGGCGGTCCTCTCTAGCCCAGCGGGGCTTGTGCTGGCGGTCCTCTCTGTCCCAGCGGGGCTTGCTCTGGCGGTCCTCTCTAGCCCAGCGGGGCTTGTGCTGGCGGTCCTCTCTAGCCCAGCGGGGCTTGTGCTGGCAGTCCTCTCTGTCCCAGCGGGGCTTGTGCTGGCGGTCCTCTCTAGCCCAGCGGGGCTTGTGCTGGCGGTCCTCTCTCTCCCAGCGGGGCTTGTGCTGGCGGTCCTCTCTAGCCCAGCGGGGCTTGTGCTGGCAGTCCTCTCTAGCCCAGCGGGGCATGTGCTGGCAGTGCTCTCTGTCCCAGCGGGGCTTGTGCTGGCGGTCCGCTCTAGCCCAGCGGGGCTTGTGCTGGCGGTCCTCTCTAGCCCAGCGGGGCTTGTGCTGGCGGTCCTCTCTAGCCCAGCAGGGCTTGTGCTGGCGGTCCTCTCTGTCCCAGCGGGGCTTGTGCTGGCGGTCCTCTCTAGCCCAGCGGTGGCCTACTGGGCAGCAGGGCTGGTGCTGGCGGTGGCCTCCTGGGCAGCTGGGCTGGTGCTGGCAGTGGCCTCCTGGGCAGCAGGGCTGGTGGCGGTGGCCTCCTGGGCAGCAGGGATAATGGCGGTCTTCTCTGCCGTGCTGCTCTTCCCAGACTTGCTGAGTTTCTTGTGCCCCTTCCCCACTTTGGAAGGTGTTGCAGCTGACTCCACACTCCCACCTGTACCCCTAGTAGCGGCTTTGGTAGCTGGAGTCTTCCCCCTCTCCCGCAGGGCACTGGGCAACTTCTGATGCTTGACAGGTGGGGGACTGTCTGTGCTGTGGCTCCGTGCTACACTGGCTGCCCTGGTGGCCGGTGCACTCCAGATTCCGGTGACTACAGGCACCACTGGTCGTGTAAATGGTAGTGGGGGTGGTGACTGCACATGAGCGGGTGTGGTGGTGGGTGTGCTGGTGATGGCAGTAGTGGCTGTAGAGGTAGTGCATGCAGGTGTGAGTGTAGATGAGACTGGGAGGGAGACGAGGAGGAGGGGGACACAGTGGAAGCAGTGGATGTTGGTGTGTCTGCATGGGTATGATGCTTGCGTGAGTGCCTGTGGGATGTGTGGTGCTTATGTTTGCCTGAGCTTCCCTTGTGTGTTGACGTGTGTGCATGCTGGTCTAGAGGTGTGCTTGGGATAGGCTGGGGTACAGGGGATTGGGTCTGGGTGGAGGAAGTTGAAGTGGGAGGCCAGACACAGGGACAATGGCTGCCTTCAGTGCTGAGGCCAGAGCCTGAAGGGCCGTCTGACCAGAATGAATGCCCTCCAGGAATGGATTGGTTTGTTGCAACTGCCTTTCTACACCCTGGATGGCATTCAAAATGGTAGACTGCCCAACAGTGAGGGACCTGAGGAGGTCAATGGCCTCCTCACTGAGGGCAGCAGGGGTGACTGGGGCAGGGCCTGAGGTGCCTGGGGCGAAGGTGATGCCCACCCTCCCGGGTGAGCGGGCACGGGGCAAAGGCTGAGGGGCTGCTGGAAGGGCGGTGCTGGAAGGGTGGGTGGTGGCTGTACCTGTAGATGGGGGTGGCACAGATATTGCTCCCATCAGAGGACGAGTCCGTGTCACTGGTCTCAGCTCCTGTCCCCGCCGTAGAGCTCCCCTCGCCCTCCGTCCCACTTAAGTCCGAGTCCGTAGTGTGGCCCTCCATGGCCATGTGGGATGCAGCCCCCTCGTGCTCTGGTGCCACTGCTCCTCCGCCTGATGATGCTAATGCACACAAGAACAGGGAGACCACAAAAAGGGGGGAATGACAGAAGAAAGACGTGTTGAGTGCATGCATTACCGCTACCGTTGGCGGACACGACAGACACAGAAGCCCCCTGCACTACGCCGCGCTCTTGGGCTCCACTGTTCAATTCCTGGGAAATGGCCTATTAGGCTATGGACGACATCTGCACACATGGATGACACAGGGGCATGAATAGGTGTAGTTGGCACTCTACAGAGGTGCGGTGGGGTGCCACATGGCCTGCCTTACGGAGGGACCTTGCCTACGGAACTCGCCCTGGCCTAGGGAAACCCACAGCCCACCTCCCCCACCCAGACCCCTCCACTGCACGCTAAATCAGCAGAATAAGAGTGTACTCACCCCCTTGTGGCTCCTGTGATGCCCTCAAGAGCCCATCCAACTCCGGGTACGCTACCGCCAGGATCCTGAACATCAGGGGGGTCATGGTACGACGGGCACCCCTCCCACGTTGGGAGGCCATCCCCAGCTGAGCCTCCGCCGTTTTCTTGCTCCAGCGGCGAATGTCCTCCCATCTTTTCCGGCAGTGGGTGCTCCGTCTATGGTAGACCCCCAGGGTCCGGACGTCCTTGGTGATGGCATGCCAAATATATTTTTTATGGTGGGCGCTGACCTACATGAGTTGCAGGGGGAAGAGATACTTATTACCAACTGCACCGTCAAAGTGATTGCCCCCCATCCCTCCCTTGCTATGTGGCACATGCACTCACTGTCGTTTCATGCACGCCGCACTCTCCCCCCTTCCTTCTTACATCCACCCCTCTCCACACAGGCATAGCCCATACAGCATGCTCCCAGTGTACTTATCTGTTTGTCTGGAGGACCGTAGAGTAGCGTGTACTGAGGAAGGACCCCATCCACAAGTTTCTCCAACTCCTCCATTGTGAAGGCAGGGGCCCTTTCCCCAGACATTCGAGCCATTGTCTCTTCCAGACCGAGGTCACAGCAGCACTTGCAGTGTAGGTCCTCTCCTGTCGAAGATCAGGTATCGAGTGATTGAACAGATAGAAAATGGCGGTCACGTCCGCGGCGGTGCGTACCGTCACCACCGGCGTACATCGTCATTGGGTCCTGGGACCCATAGGGTCCAATGCAGCATTGCGCCGCGGTCTTCGACCGCCTACTGCAACGGTGTACAACGCCAGCGCAGTTACCTCACATCCCATTGTCCCACTTTACAGGTCAGGCAGCCGCCATTTCAGGGCCCACATGACATCATTTTCAACTGCGTCACACATACCTAGGCCTAGACTCAACACACATACAGGCCACTTTTTAGATTATGATTGGTGTTCTGTGTAAGCTGTGGGTATGTACCTCTGAGTTGTTTGACTCTGTGCTCACTGTTGTCCTTCATAGGCACCATCCGCTGGGACATGTGAGGAGATGGCGGCATCCTCTGGTGTACCGACCGTTGGTGGACCTGTCGACAATGGAGGAAAGACATGTGATAATCACATACAGACTTGACCGTGCCACAATCCAGGAACTGTGTACCCAGTTGGAGCCAGACCTGATGTCAGCTATCCGCCATCCCACGGGAATCCCCCCTCAAGTGCAAGTACTGTCAGTACTCCATTTCCTTGCAAGTGGGTCATTTCAAACAACAGTGGCCATAGCATCAGGGTTGTCCCAGCCCATGTTTTCCAACGTGTTGTCCAGAGTGTTGTCTGCCCTGCTGAAACACATGCAGAGCTACATCGTTTTCCCTCAGGTGGAGGATTTGCCTACAGTGAAAGGTGATTTCTATGCCCTGGGACATATTCCCAACATCATAGGTGCCATTGATGGGACACATGTGGCTTTGGTACCCCCCCACAGGAGTGAACAGGTGTACAGAAACCTGGAAGAGTTATCATTCGATGAATGTACAGATGGTATGTTTGGCTGACCAGTACATCTACCATGTGAATGCCAAGTTCCCTGGCTCAGTGCATGACGCCTACATCCTGCGGAATAGCAGCATCCCTTATGTGATGGGTCAACTCCCGAGGCACTGTGTGTGGCTATTAGGTGAGCACCTGGAAGCTAGTCAGTGGGAATGGTTGTCTGGGTCTGGGGATATCCCTCCAGGTTAGTGTGTGTCTAACAGTTGGCCCTCGCCATTTGCAGGTGACTCTGGTTACCCCAACCTGTCATGGCTACTGACCCCAGTGAGGAATCCCAGGACAAGGGCAGAGGAACGCTACAATGAGGCCCATGGGCGAACTAGGGGGGTGATTGAGCGGACCTTCGGCCTCCTGAAGGCCAGGTTCTGGTGCCTCCATATGACAGGTGGATCCCTATTCTACTCACCAAAGAAGGTATGCCAGATCATCGTGGCCTGCTGTATGCTTCACAACTTGGCTTTTCGATGACAGGTGCCTTTTCTGCAGGAGGATGGTCCAGATGGCGGTGTTGTTGCAGCTGTGGAGCCTGTGGACAGTGAAGACGAGGAAGCAGAGGAAGAAGATATGGACAACAGGGACTCAGTGATCCAGCAATATTTCCAGTGAAACACAGGTAAGAATACAAACCTGCCTACTACATGTAGTTAAACACTACTACCTCTCTACTGTCTGTCGTTTTCACCCAGTGTATGGTCACTGAGTTGTCACTTTCCCTTACGATTTCACAGATCTGGGTCCCACAGTGTGACATCTGCTTTGATTCCTCATAGACTAGAGCTGTGTGACATAGGTATGTTGACATTACAAATGAAGAGCTTTTTGCCACAGTAATTGCTAATACAGTATTCCGAAATCACAGACTGACTCCAGATTGTTTTGTGCTTAAAGGGTGTTTATTTTAGTGCTCAAAATTGGAGGGGGTAGCAAAATGGTGAGGGGTGATGGTGGAGGAATGTCCATGGCAGAGTCCAGTCTATTAGTCTCACAGGTGCATTGCCCAAATGGGCATAGGAAGTGGAGCTGGGGCAGTTAAAGGATGGACAGGGTGACAAAGTGGGACAGTAGGATGACAATCAGGGTGGTCTCATTTCTTGGCGGGGGTCTTGGCATCGTTCTCTGTCTTGTTCCTGGATCTCAGGGACCGTTTGCGAGGTGGTTCTCCCTCTGCAGGGGGTAGGGTGCTGGTGTGGTGGTCCTGTGGCGGTACCTCCTGTCCACTAGTGCCGGCGGAGGTGGTGGGCAGTTCATGGTCCAGGCTAGTGTCGGGGGCCCCTTGTAGTGCCACAGTGTCCCGCCTGGTGTTGAGTACTTCCTTCAGCACCCCTACGATGGTACCCAGGGTGGAATTGATGGTTCTGAGTTCCTCCCTGAAGCCCATATACTGTTCCTCCTGCAGGCGCTGGGTCTCCTGAAACTTGGCCAGTACCGTTGCCATCGTCTCTGGGAGTGGTGGTAGGCTCCCATGATGGAGGAGAGGGCCTCGTGGAGAGTGGGTTCCCTGGGCCTGTCCGCCCCCTGTCGCACAGCAGCTCTCTCAGTTCCCCTGTGTTCCTGGGCCTCCGTCCCCTGGACTGTGTGCCCACTGCCACTGCCCCCAGGTCCCTGTTGTTGTTGGGGTGGTGGGTTAGCCTGGGTTCCCTGTAGTGGTGGACACACTGCTGATTGACGTGTCCTGGGGACGGAGGTATGGGCCCGCTGGGTGGGTGCTGTGCTGGTGTTTCCAGAGGGGGGAAGCTCTGTGGTGGCCTGTGACTGGGTGTGGGGAACCGACTGTCCAGAGGTCCCCGATGGGCCGGGCTGGTCATCTAAATCCAGTTGGACAGAGGTGCTGTCATCACTGTGGGCCTCTTGGTTGGTGGTGTGGACATGTGTGGACCCTCCTGTCCGGTGACGTTGGTTAGGGGTCCTGCAGGGGTATAAAAGGATGTTTATTACATCTGTGTGTGGCATGGTGTGCAATGGGTGGGTGACCGTGTACCCCAGTGCTTGCATTCCTGTGTGGGACCTTGTGTGATGATGGTTTAGGGGGGTTTATGGGTATGTGCAGTGGGCATGCTTTAGTGATGGGTGTCCATGCTTTGTTGTTGCATGCAGGGCTTGGGGTTAGGATGTGTGGTTTGTGATGTTGGGACATTTGTGAGGAGTTAGAGTGATGGGGGTGAGGGTGAGGTTGGGGGTATGTGCTGGCATGCAGGTAGGGTTGGGGATGTAATAGTTAAGATTTGACTTACCAGAGTCCATTCCTCCGCCTACTCCTGCGAGGCCCTCAGGATGCAGAATCGCCAAGACCTGCTCCTCCCATGTTGTTAGTTGTGGGGGAGGAGGTGGGGGTCTGCCGCCAGTCCGCTGAACCACCAGGTGGTGGCTTGAGACCACGGAACGCACCTTCCCCCGTAGGTCGTTCCACCTCTTCCCGATGTCCTCCCGATTTCTTGGGTGCTGTCCCACTGCGCTGACCCTGTCCACTATTCTTCGCCATAGCTCCATCTTCCTTGCAATTCAGGTGTGCTGCACCTGTGATTCGAATAGCTGTGGCTCTACCTGGACGATTTCCTCCATCATGACCCTGAGCTCCTCCTCCGAGAACCTGGGGTGTCCTTGCCGTGCCATGGTGTGGTGTAGGTGATGTGTGGGGTGGTGTGTGGGGTGATAAGTGTGCTGATATGTAGTGGTGTGTAGTGGGAGGTGCTTGGAAGTTATGTGGGTGATGGTGTTGTGTGCCTGTGGATGCTAGTATTGTTGATGGTGGTGTCTCTCTCCGGCCTTCGTTCGTGATTTTTGGTCGTAGGGGTTTGTGGTTGATGTGGGTGTGTGTTAAATATTGTATTGGGTGTGTGGGAGTGGTGTGTGTATGTGTATCAGGTGTGTGTATTTCGAATTGTCCAATGTGGCTGTGTTTTGAAAATGTGTGTGTATTTTGAGCGCAGCGGTGTGTACCGCCAATGGAATACCGCGGTTGAAAGACCGCCACGTGGATTCGTGTGTCGTGATAGTGTGGGCGTATTTCTGTTGGCGTGACGGTGTCAGTTTTGTTTTCGCCAGTTTATCACTGACCTTTGGTGTGGCGGACTTGTGTGGGTGTCTGAATTTTGGCGGATTCCGTGCTGTGGGTCATAATGGCTGTGGCCGTTTTCCGCGGCCGCGGCGGTGTGTTGGCGGTCTTCTGCACAGCGGTATGCGGCTTTTACCGCCAATGTTGTAATGAGGGCCCATGTCTTTTGGAAATGGATGGTCAATGAAAGCTGGGATGTAGCTCTTTAGAAGATCTTACATCATTTCCAATTGAGTACAAGCAAACTATGAAAGCGATCACGTGATGTGAACGGACCTGTAAATAAAATCACTAAGGGGCATATTCATACTCTTTTTGTGCCGAATGTGCGTCAAAAAATTTCGCACATTCGGTGCAATCCTTACAACATATTTATATTATGACGCCCGACCCCGCGAACATCAAAATTCCTCAGTGTGCGCCATTTTCTGGATGCGGGAAACCGCCTTGCGTTAATGACATGCAAGGTAGGCCTTCCCGTCCAAAAAATGACTTTAAGGCCTGTGCGCCTTATTTATACTCCCGCATCATTTTGACGCACAGGAGGGGCGGGCCTTAAGAAACAGCATCCAGCCTGATGTGCGCCGTTTTTTAACGCCTGGGTGAGGGCAGGCATTAAGGGACCTGTAGACTCATTTTCATGGTCTCTGACCATGGAAGCAGTCCACAGGTGCCCTTCCCTGCCCCCAGGGACACCCCCTGCCACCCCCACCCACCCCTGGAAGACACCCATGGATGGTAAGTACAGGTAAGTTGAGGTAAGTGTTTTTAAAATTTTTTTAGAGTGGCATGGGGGGCCTAATTTGGGCCCCCCTACATGCCACTGTGCCCAGTGACCATGCCCAGGGGACAGAAGTCCCCTGGGCATGGCCATTGGGCAGGGGAGCATGACTCCTGTCTTTGGTAAGACAGGAGTCATTTCAATGGGGGTTGTCCGTCAAAAAATTGCCAAAGTCCGGTTAGAGCCATGATTTTTAACTCTAACCTGAGTTGCACCATTTTTTGACGCACAACCACCATTTTCCCCTGCGCCGGCGCTGCCTGGTTAGAGTAATTTTTTCTTGACTCTTACCAGCCTGCACTACCGGCTAACGTCAATCCATAAATAAGGTGCCCGCTTGGTGCTTTGTAATGGGGTTAGCCGGCGGAAAAGTTTTTGACGCAAACTAGGCCGGCGCTGGTTTGCGTCAAAAAGTATAAATATGGGCCTAAATGTGTAATGCGGTTTAAATGAGTGTAGTGCTATTTCCAAGACTGATCCCAAGCATCTGCACACTTGCCGCACATGCAGTGGAGTTAGGGTGACACTGTTAGATGGGACAGACAGCTTCCTACCTGCCTTGGGAGGCCGGGGGAGAAGGAGGTCGCTTCAAGCATCATTACAGGCAAAGATATTTCAACTAATTCTTGCACCTCGTTTATTTGACGCATATTTTTTTACCCCTGCTCTTCCCTTTATAAAATATACAATTTTAAAGAGACAAGGTACGGGTGTGATTGCTCTTAGAAGAAGGTCCTTTCCCATGATGCGCCGCTGTTTGCATATTAATGTGGCATCTGAAGACAAGAGATAAGCCAGCGGACGGCTTCTGAAGGTTGTCTATTGTTTGGGCAGAAACCTGGGAGTTTTGCAGGGAAATAAATATTCCACGTTCCAGAAATGTACGTTAATCCCCTGCTTCGGAAAAAAGACCTGGGTGAAAAGATGCCAGTCTGGTTCAAAGTCGTGCTGAGCTGCGCTCCTTCACAGATGTGGAAAAATTCAAGCTGTGAGTGTCCTAAAAACAGCTGAAATTCACTCAAAAATAAATTCCAAATAAGTAAGAACACCTGCAAGGAGAGCATCACTAGATAATGTAACTTGTTTTCTCACTGGTGCGATTGTTTGTGATAACTGTAATTGCATTTGCAGCCGCAAGAGGAAGCTCGTCAACATTGCATGTTGTGTACAAGTTATGCTTTGCATAGTAGCTTCTGTGTGTGTTATGTGCATAGCTGGTGTGCATTTCATGGTTTGGGTGCTAGCCATAACTGGTGAATTTCAGTGGTTTTCAGTTTTAATGTTTAAAGTTAGCTGAACTTTGACTGTGCTTTGGGACTTGTGTAACTTCTGGAACAGACGGCGGCCATTTTGCAGCAAGTATGGCGGCTGCTGATCATTGCTTGAGCCTGGTGCAGCAGGAGTGGCCTCTGCTGTTGTGGCCTCTCTTTCACAGCCGTGCCAGCTGTCGGCAGCCGCTTCTCTTGCAGCCTGTCTCTTACAAAGACGCTAACAGAGTAAGCGGCGGTTCCTCCATTGATGTCAGTGCAGCAAACATGACAAATAAGATGGCAATAAAATGACCATTTGGCCAGCCCAAGCTGGGTTTCAGGATGGGGAAGGCCATTGCTGCTGACTGCCAGCAGGGGGCAGCGGTAGCTAGTACTCCAGTTCAAAGTCTTCATGTCACTTTGGCCAGCCTGACATGTGCACTTTAAACATCTCCCACCTGATCTGTCTTAGACAGCTGGGTGGAGTCAGTCTCAGGCCTCCAGTGCCTGTAGGAGCACTGAGCCAGCCCGCTCCAACCAATCCTAGTGCTTCGTTCTTGCAGGTTAACAGCATGAGAGCAGCAGCTGGATTGGTTAAGGGAGTTGACTCTGAGACCCCTCGCTGCCTCAGAGCCATGGACTGTGGCACAGGAGCAGGTAAGTACTTTATTTCTTTTTAATTTAACATTGCTTTTTGCCTACTGTCGGGCAGTGAGAGAAACCTGTACTGCTGTCAGCCTCAACTCCAGAACTCTTAATCACTCAGTGCTTTATTTGTAAAATTATCAGTGTCGATGCCCAAGGAGCTTCTCTTAAACGACAGATACGACATATCAGAGCGTGAACCGAAAGGGTGCGCAGTCCCGAATTCACCTCAGGTCTCGAATTCACTGCCAGGCACTCCCATTATCTTACAGGTGTCTGCTTTTCTCTTGGAGATGGGATTTCTGTGTTTCTTTTCCTCCATCTTTGTTTTGTTTGATTTTTCCTTCTGTTGACTTTGGGAAATGTCTGACATGGAAAAATAAGTGCCAGTCCCCAAAAATACGTGCTGGTGCCCCCCACCGGCAACCACCGGCTCAAATTAAACTCTGGACGGCCGTTATAAACCCTGCTTGTAAGGGACCATGATTGAGGGCTTTAGGGTTGCTCCTCAGGGCATTTCTGATTTCTAATGTTGCCAGAAAGTGGGTCGAAGTATTTTACCCAATCAACCCACAACTTTTCAATGCAAGCAGCCACTGCTGACTAGAGTCAAATGGATCTCACAAGCCTGCTTGGTCTCTCTTGTGAGAGTCTGTGGGAGACGTATGGCCAGCACCCTGTAGGTGTATAGGTATCCCTCCTTCCATGCATGATGTTGCATGAAGGGAGAAAGATACCTGTTATTTCAACAGTGGAAGTCACACATGTTATGAGACATCACTACTAACCTGTAATAAGTTAATACAAGTGAATAGCAACGTAGCTTTCATATTACAGCCATGTTCTGGTGATAGAACGAGCCTGTAATAGAGAAATCATACCTATCCACTTATAGAGAGATCATGCACTCCTTCCTAATGTAATATGATAGAGTGCATACATGCAAGTTTTGCTTTTCTTGGAAGATGCGCCCGATGACACTCATGCAGTCCACTGTACACAAGAGGTATGCAGGAGGCTGCACAGTCATGTTTGCATCTCTGAACAGCTGCTTGGCTCCAGAGATCCTTTTTATGGCTAACTGTGAACAGAGGAAATACAGAGGAAGAGGGGGTTCTGTAGTCCAACATCTCCATCAGTTGAGCATTGAGGCCGAGAGCATGAAACATATCAGGGGCATTACATTGTGAGCAATAAAGGGATAGCCAGCAAAGAGTACTGGAGGATATTACATGGTGGACAATGAAGGGAACGTCTATAAAGAGTACCGAAGGGCATTACAAGGTGGGCATTGAAGGGAAGGTCTGTAAAGAGTACCAGAGGGTGTTACATGGTGGCCAGTTATGGGAATGTCTGCAAAGAGTACTGGAGGACATTAAATAGTGGCAATGAAGGGAACGTCTGTAAAGAGTACCGAAGGGCATTACAAGGTGGGCATTGAAGGGAAGGTCTGTAAAGAGTACCACAGGGTGTTATATGGTGGCCAATGAAGGGATCTCCTGCAAAGAGTACCAGAGGGCGACAATGAAGGGAATGTCTGCAAAGAGTACTGGAGGATATTACATGGTGGGCAATGAAGGGAACGTCTGTAAAGAGTACCGAAGGGCGTTACATGGTGGGCATTGAAGGGAATGTCTGCAAAGAGTACAGGAGGGCGTTACATGGTTGCAATGAAGGGAACGTCTGTAAAGAGTACCGAAGGGCATTACAAGGTGGCCAATGAAGGGAGTGTCTGCAAAGAGTACTGGAGGACATTAACTGGTGAGAAATGAAGGGAGCGTCTGTAAAGAGTACTGGAGAGCATTACATAGTGGGCAATGAAGGGAGTGTCTGTAAAGAGTACCAGAGGACATTACATGATGGGCAATGAAGGGAACATCTGTAAAGAGTACCGAAGGGCATTACAAGGTGGGCATTGAAGGGAAGGTCTGTAAAGGGTACCCAATGACATCACATGGTGGACAATGAAGGGGTCACCTACAAAGAGTACCAGAGGGCATCCAGTGGTGGGCAATGAAGGGATCTCCTGCAAAGAGTACCAGAGGGTGTTACATGGTGGCCAATGAAGGGAATGTCTGCAAAGAGTACCCGGAGTGCATTAAATGGTGGGCTATGAAGGGAACATCTGCAAAGAGTACCTAGGGGTGTAACTTGGTGGGCAATGAAGGGGACGCCTGCAAAGAGTACCGGAGGGCATCCTATGGTGGGCAATGAAGGGAGCATCTGTAAAGACTACTGGAAGTGTTACATGGAGGGCAATGAAGGGAATGGTTGCAAAGAGTACCGGAGGGCACCTCATGGTGGGCAATGAAGGGAGCATCTGTAAACAGTACTGGAAGTGGCCAATGAAGGGAACATCTGTAAAGAGGACTGGAAGTGTTACATAGAGGGCAATGAAGGCAATGTTTGCAAAGAGTACCAAAGGCATTACATGTTGTTTAATGAAGGGAATGTCTGTAAAGAGTACCCAGGGCATTACATGTTGGGCAAGGAAAGGAACGTTTGCAAAGAGTACTGGAAGTGTTGCATGGTGGGCAATGAAGGGAATGTCTGCAGAGAGTACAAGAGGGCTTTACATGGTGAGAAATTAAGGGAGCGTCTGTAAAGAGTACTAGAGAGCATTACATAGTGGGAATGTCTGCAAGGAGTATCAGAGGCATTACATTTTGGGCAATGAAGGGAACATCTGCAAAGAGTACTGGAAGTGTTACATGGTGGGCAATGAAGGGAATATTTGTAAAGAGCACCGGAGGGCATCCGATGGTGGGCAATGAAGGGAATGTCTGCAAAGGGTACCGGAGGGCATTAAATGTTGGGAAATGAAGGGAACATCTGCAATGAGTACCAGAAGTGTTACATGGTGGGAAATGAAGGGGACATTTGTAAATGGTACCAGAGGGCATTACACAGTAGGCAACGAAAGGAATGTCTGCAAAGAGTACCGTGGGGTATTCTATGGTGGCCAATTAAGAGGACGTCTGCAAAGAGTACCGAGGGCATTACATGGTGGGCAATGAAGGGAACGTCTGCAAAGAGTACAGCAAGGCAGCCATTACGAACATGGCAGGATGCACTGCCGACAGCCGTGCTGGCGGTCGACGGAAGACCGACAGTGGCGGCGGCAGGCTCTCCGCCATGTAATGACGCCTGGAGCCTCATGCCCATTGATGGTGGTGAGGGCTGCCATGCGCCATGCTGGCGGTCGGTGGCGGGGGTGGATGTGCTCCACTAACACGGCCACATCAGCCAGACACTGTCACGCCTATCATGATGCAGTCATAGACATGGCGGTGTATGGAGACGCGACGATACTGACAGAGCAGCAACCTAGGAGCCCGTTCCCTCCTGGAGCAGTGCCACGGAATAGGAAAGTGCTGCCTGAGAGGGAAGGGGGGAGGGGAGGTGTGTTGACTGAGTGAGTGCGTGCATGGGGGTGTGTGTGTGTGTGTTTGTGAAGGGGGGATTTGTGTCTGCATATATGAATGCGTGTGTGTATGTCTACATGTGCGTGCATGTGTATGTGGGGGGTTGGGAGGGGGCCTAAAAGTAGGTGGGGAATGGTGAGTGGGGGGTTGGGGAGGGCCTACAGGGCGATCGGGAGGAGGAGGGGTAGGGTTTAGGATTTAAGGGTTGGGGGTAGGGGGGTGTCCAGGGGCTTGTGGCCGTATTTGGGGGTTGTGGCAGTGGGGGGGGGCTAGCATGTCACATACTGGTGACAGGAATTACCTGGCAGGGTTTCTCGCCAGGATATCCCTGGTGGAAACGGGATCAATTTCCCATCGGCGGTCTAGACTCCACCATCAGGTCGACTGTGGCTACCTTCAACCTGGCAGTGAGTGGTAGTGAACTGCCTGCTTTACAGCCAGTTCACTACTGTCATCTTTATATGGCGGTCGTGCACAGCCATGCTGTTGGCGGTAATTACCGCCACCGCCGGCGGAGCGGGCTTTCCCTCGATGCTCAAAATGACTGTCCAAGTGTTACATGTTGGGCAATGAAGGGAACATCTGTAAAGCATACCAGAGGGCACTACATGTTGGGCAATGAAGGGAACATCTGTAAAGAGTACTGGAGGGCGTTACATGGTGGGCAATGAAGGGAACATCTGTAAAGAGTACCAGAGGGCGTTACATGGTGGGCAATGAAGGGAACATAAGGAAAGAGTTCCAGAGGGCGTTACATGGTGGGCAATGAAGGAAACATCGGCAAAGAGTACCAGAAGGCATTACATGTTGGGCAGTGAAGGGAACGTCGAAAGAGTACCAGAGTGTGTTACATGGTGGGCAATGAAAGAAACATCTGTAAAGAGTACTGGAGGGTGTCACATGGTGGGCAATGAAGGGAACGTCTGTAAAGAGTACCAGAGAGCATTACATGTTGAGCAATGAAGGGAGCGTATGCAGTGATTACCTGGAGGGCATTACATGGTGGGCAATGAAGGGAACGTCTGCAAAGAGTACAGCAAGTGTTACATGGTGGGCAATGATGGGAACATCTGTAAAGAGTACAAGTGGGCATTACATGTTGGGCAATGAAGCGAACATCTACAAAGAGAACCGGAGGACATTACATGGTGTGCAATGAATAGAAAGTTTGCAAAGAGTACCGGAGGGCATCCCATGGTGGGAAAGAAGGGAACATCTGCAAAGAGTACCCTAGGGCATTACATGTTGGGCAATGAAGGGAACATCTTTACAGAGTACCGGAGGGCATTACATTGTGAGTGATGAAGGAAACTTCTGCAAAGCGTACCAGAGGGTGTTAGAAAGTGAGCAATAAAGGGAATGTCTTCAAAGAGTACCAGAGGACATTACATAGGGAGTAATGAAGGGAACGTCTGCAAAGAGTACCGGAAGGCATTACATGGTGGGCACTGAAGGGAATGTCTGGAAAGAGTACCCAAGGGCAATACATAGTGGGGAATGAAGAGAACGCCTGCAAAAATTACAGCAAGTGTTAGATGGTGGGCAATGAAGGGAATGTCTTCAAAGAGTACAGGAGGGCATTATGTGGTGGGCAATGAAGGGAACGTCTTCAAAGAGTACCGGAAGTGTTACATGGTGGACAATGAAGGGAACATCTTCAAAGAGTACCGGAGGGCATTACAAAGTGAGCAATAAAGGGAACGTATGTAAAGAGTACCAGAAGGCGTTACATGGTGGGCAGTGAAAGGATCATCTGCAAAGAGTACTGGAGGGTATTACATGGTGGGCAAAGAAGGGAACGTCTGTAAAGAGTATCAGAGGGTACTACAGGTTGATCAATGAAGGAAACATCTGTAAAGAGTACTGGAGGGAGTTACATGGTGGGCAATATAGGGAAAGTTTGCAAAGAGTACCGGAGAGCATCCCATGGTGGGCAATGAAGGGAACATCTGCAAAGAACCAGAGGGCATTACATGTTGGGCAATGAAGGGAACATCTGCAAAGAGTACTGGAAGTGTTACATGGTGGGCAAGGAAGGGAACATCTGCAAAGAGTACCGGAGGGCGTTATATGGTTGACAATGAAGGGCATGTCTGCGAAGAGTACCCAGAGTGCAATAACTGGAGAGCTATGAAGGGAACACCTGCAAAGGGTACCTAAGGGTGTCACATGGTGGGCAATGAAGGGAACGCCTGCAAAGAGTACCGGAGGGCATCCCACGGTGGGCAATGAAGGGAACCTCTGCAAAGAGTACCGGAAGTGTTACATAGTAGGCAATGAAGAGAACGTCTGCAAAGACTACCAGAAATGTTACAATGTGGGTAATGAAGGGAATGTTTGCAAAGAGTACTGGAAGTGTTACATTGTGGGCAATGAAGGGAATGTCTGCAAAGAGTACCAGAGGGATTTACATGGTAGGAAATGAAGGGAGCGTCTGTAAAGAGTACCGGAGAGCGTTACATAGTGGGCAATGAAGGGAATGTCTGCAAAGAGTATCAGAGGCATTACATGTTGGGCAATGAAGGGAACATATGCAAAGAGTACAGGAAGTGTTACATTGTGGGCAATGAAGGGAATGTTTGCAAAGAGTACCGGAAGGCAGCCCATGGTGGGCAATGAAGGGAATGTCTGCAACGAGTACCCAAGGGCATTACATGGTGGGCAATGACAGCAACATCTGGAAAGAGTACCGGAGGGTATTACTTTGTGGGCAATGAAGGGAACATCTGGAAAGAGCACAGCAAGTTTTACAAGTTGAGAAATGAAGGGAACGTCTGTAAAGAGTACCGGTGAGTGTTACATAGTGGATAATGATGGGAACGTCTGTAAAGAGTACCAGAGGGCATTACATAGTGGGCAATGAAAGGAACATCTGCAAAGAGTACCAGAGGGTGTTACATGCTGGGCAACGAAGAGAACATCTACATAGAGTACCGGAGGTCATTACATGCTGGGAAATGAAGGAAACGCCTGTAAAGAGTCTTGGAGGGCGTTGCATGGTGAGGAATGAAGGGAAGGTCTGTAAAGAGTACCGGAGGGCGTTACAGGGTGGGCAATGAAGGGAACGTATGTAAAGAGTACTGGAGTGCGATACATGGTGGGCAATGAAGGAAACATCTGTAGAGAGTACCAGAGGCTATTACATGGTGGGCAATGAAGGGAACATCTGCAAAGAGTACCCTAGGGCATTACATGTTGGGAAATGAAGTGAACATCTGTAAAGAGCACCGTAGGGCATTGCATGTTGGGCAATGAAAGGAACATCTATACAGAGTACTGGAGGGCGTTACACGGTGAGTGATGAAGGAAAAGTCTGCAAAGCGTACTAGAGGTTGTTACAAAGTGGGCAATTAAGGGAAAGTTTACAAAGAGTACTGGAGAACATTACATGGTGAGTAATGAAGCTAACTTCTGCAAAGTGTACCGGAGGGCATTACATTGTGGGCAACAAAGGGAATGTCTGCAAGAGTACCCAAGGGCATTGCATATTGGGCAATGAAGAGAACGCCTGCAAAGAGCACAGAAAGTGTTACATGGTGGGCAAGAAGGGAGCATCTGCAATGAGTACCTAAGGGCGTCACATGGTGAGCAATGAAGGGAACATCTTCAAAGAATACTGGAAGTGTTACGTGGTGGACAATGAAGGGAACGTCTTCAAAGAGTACTGGAGGGCATTGCAAGGTGGGCAATGAATGGAACGTCTATAAAGAGTACTGGAAGGCGTTACATGGTGGGCAGTGAAGGGATCAACTGCAAAGAGTACCGGAGGGCGTTCCATTTTGGGCAATGAAGGGAACATCTGTATAGAGTTCCACAGGGTATTACAGGTTGGGCAATGAACGAAACATCTCTAAAGAATACCAGAGGGAGTTATATGGTGGGCAATATAGGGAACGTTTGCAAAGAGTACCGGAGGGCATCCCATGGTGGGAAAGAAGGGAACATCTGCAAAGAGTACCCTAGGGCATTACATGTTGGGCAATGAAGGGAACATCTATACAGAGTACCGGAGGGCGTTACATGGTGAGTGATGAAGGAAACGTCTGCAAAGCGTACCAGAGGGTGTTAGAAAGTGAGCAATAAAGGGAATGTCTTCAAAGAGTACCGGAGGACATTACATAGGGAGTACTGAAGGGAACGTCTGCAAAGAGTACCGGAAGGCATTACATGGTGGGCAATGAAGGGAATGTCTGGAAAGAGTACCCAAGGGCAATATATAGTGGGGAATGAAGAGAACGCCTGCACAAATTACAGCAAGTGTTAGATGGTGGGCAATGAAGGGAATATCTTCAAAGAGTACAGGAGGGCATTATGTGGTGGGCAATGAAGGGAACGTCTTCAAAGAGTACCGGAAGTGTCACATGGTGGACAATGAAGGGAACATCTTCAAAGAGTACCGGAGGGCATTACAAGATGGGCAATAAAGGGAACATATGTAAAGAGTACTGGAGGGAGTTACATGGTGGGCAATATAGGGAAAGTTTGCAAAGAGTACCAGAGAGCATCCCATGGTGGGCAATGAAGGGAACATCTGCAAAGAGTACCAGAGGGCATTACATGTTGGGCAATGAAGGGAACATCTGCAAAGAGTACTGGAAGTGTTACATGGTGGGCAAGGAAGGGAACATCTGCAAAGAGTACCGGAGGGCGTTACATGGTTGACAATGAAGGGCATGTCTGCGAAGAGTACCCAGAGTGCAATAACTGGAGGGCTATGAAGGGAACACCTGCAAAGGGTACCTAAGGGTGTGACATGGTGGGCAATGAAGGGAACGCCTGCAAAGAGTACCGGAGGGCATCCCACGGTGGGCAATGAAGGGAACATCTGCAAAGAGTACTAGAAGTGTTACATGGTGGGCAAGGAAGGGAACATCTGCAAAGAGTACCGGAGGGCGTTACATGGTTGGAAATGAAGGGCATGTCTGCGAAGAGTACCCAGAATGCATTAACTGGAGGGCTATGAAGGGAACATCTGCAAAGAGTACCAGAGGGCATTACATGTTGGGCAATGAAGGGAACTTCTGCAAAGAGTACTGGAAGTGTTACATGGTGGGCAAGGAAGGGAACATCTGCAAAGAGTACCGGAGGGCGTTACATGGTTGGCAATGAAGGGCATGCCTGCGAAGAGTACCCAGAATTCATTAACTGGAGGGCTATGAAGAGAACATCTGCAAAGAGTACCGGAGCGTGTTACATGGTTGGCAATGAAGGGAACATCTGCAAAGAGTACTGGAAGTGTTACATGGTGGGCAAGGAAGGGAACATCTGCGAAGAGTACCCAGAGTGCATTAACTGGAGGGCTATGAAGGGAACATCTGCAAAGAGTACAATAGGGCTTTACATGTTGGGCAATGAAGGGAACATCTGCAAAGAGTACTGGAAGTTTTACATGGAGGGCAATGTAGGGAATGTTTGCAAAGTGTACCGGAGGGCATTACATGTTGTTTAATGAAGGGAACGTCTGTAAAGAGTACCCGAGGCATTACATGTTGGGAAATGAAGAGAACGTCTGTAAAGAGTACCCGAGGCATTACATGTTGGGCAATGAAGGGAACATCTGCAAAGAGTACCGGAAGTGTTACATAGTAGGCAATGAAGAGAACGTCTGCAAAGACTACCAGAAATGTTACAATGTGGGTAATGAAGGGAATGTTTGCAAAGAGTACTGGAAGTGTTACATTGTGGGCAATGAAGGGAATATTTGCAACGAGTACCCAAGGGCATTACATGGTGGGAAATGACGGAGACATCTGGAAAGAGTTCCGGAGGATATTACTTTGTGGGCAATGAAAGGAACATCTGGAAAGAGTACCGGAAGTGTTACATAGTAGGCAATGAAGAGACCGTCTGCAAAGACTACCAGAAATGTTACAATGTGGGTAATGAAGGGAATGTTTGCAAAGAGTACTGGAAGTGTTACATTGTGGGCAATGAAGGGAATGTCTGCAAAGAGTACCAGAGGGATTTACATGGTAGGAAATGAAGGGAGCGTCTGTAAAGAGTACCGGAGAGCGTTACATAGTGGGCAATGAAGGGAATGTCTGCAAAGAGTATCAGAGGCATTACATGTTGGGAAATGAAGGGAACATCTGCAAAGAGTACAGGAAGTGTTACATTGTGGGCAATGAAGGGAATGTTTGCAAAGAGTACCGGAAGGCAGCCCATGGTGGGCAATGAAGGGAATGTCTGCAACGAGTACCCAAGAGTATCACATGGTGGGCAATGACGGCAACATCAGGAAAGAGTACCGGAGGGTATTACTTTGTGGGCATTGAAGGGAACATCTGGAAAGAGCACATGTTGAGCAATGAAGGGAACGTCTGTAAAGAGTACCAGTGAGTGTTACATAGTGGATAATGATGGGAACGTCTGTAAAGAGTACCAGAGGGCGTTACATGGTGGGCAATGAAAGGAACATCTGCAAAGAGTACCAGAGGGTGTTACATGCTGGGTAACGAAGAGAACATCTACATAGAGTACCGGAGGTCATTACATGTTGGGAAATGAAGGAAACGCCTGTAAAGAGTCTTGGAGGGCGTTGCATTGTGAGGAATGAAGGGAAGGTCTGTAAAGAGTACCGGAGAGCGTTACATGGTGTGCAATGAAGGGAATGTCTGTAAAGAGTACCGGAGTGCGATACATGGTGGGCAATGAAGGAAACATCTGTAGAGAGTACCAGAGGCTGTTACATGGTGGGCAATGAAGGGAACATCTGCAAAGAGTAACGGAGGGCATTGCATGTTGGGCAATGAAGAGAACATCTGCAAAGAGTACCGGAGGACATTACATGGTGAGTAATGAAGGGAACGTCTGCAAAGAGTAACGGAAGGCGTTACATGGTGGGTAATGAAGGGAACATCTGCAAAGAGTACCCTAGGGCATTACATGTTGGGCAATGAAGTGAACATCTGTAAAGAGCACCGTAGGGCATTGCATGTTGGGCAATGAAGGGAACATCTATACAGATTACTGGAGGGCCTTACACGGTGAGTGATGAAGAAAAATTCTGCAAAGCGTACTAGAGGTTGTTACAAAGTGGGCAATTAAGGGAAAGTTTTCAAAGAGTACTGGAGAACATTATATGGTGAGTAATGAAGCTAACTTCTGCAAAGTGTACCGGAGGGCATTACATTGTGGGCAACGAAGGGAATGTCTGCAAGAGTACCCAAGGGCATTGCATATTGGGCAATGAAGAGAACGCCTGCAAAGAGCACAGAAAGTGTTACATGGTGGGCAAGAAGGGAGCATCTGCAATGAGTACCTGAGGGCGTCACATGGTGAGCAATGAAGGGAACGTTTTCAAAGAATACTGGAAGTGTTACATGGTGGACAATGAAGGAAACGTCTTCAAAGAGTACTGGAGGGTGTTACAAGGTGGGCAATGAATGGAACGTCTGTAAAGAGTACTGGATGTGTTACATGGTGGGCAAGGAAGGGAACATCTGCAAAGAGTACTGGAGGGCGTTACATGGTTGACAATGAAGGGCATGTCTGCGAAGAGTACCCAGAGTGCAATAACTGGAGGGCTATGAAGGGAACACCTGCAAAGGGTACCTAAGGGTGTCACATCGTGGGCAATAAAGGGAACGCCTGCAAAGAGTACCGGAGGGCATCCCACGGTGGGCAATGAAAGGAACATCTGCAAAGAGTACTGGAAGTGTTACATGGTGGGCAAGGAAGGGAACATCTGCGAAGAGTACCCAGAGTGAATTAACTGGAGGGCTATGAAGGGAACATCTGCAAAGAGTACCATAGAGCATTACATGTTGGGCAATGAAAGCAACATCTGCAAAGAGTACTAGAAGTTTTACATGGAGGGCAATGTAGGGAATGTTTGCAAAGTGTACCGGAGGGCATTACATGTTTTTTAATGAACGGAACGTCTGGAAAGAGTACCCGAGGCATTACATGTTGGGAAATGAAGAGAACGTCTGTAAAGAGTACCGGAAGTGTTACATAGTAGGCAATGAAGGGAACGTCTGCAAAGACTACCAGAAATGTTACAATGTGGGTAATGAAGGGAATGTCTGCAAAGAGTACTGGAAGTGTTACATGGTGAGCAATGAAGGGAATGTCTGCAAAGAGTACCAGAGGGATTTACATGGTAGGAAATGAAGGGAGTGTCTGTAAATAGTACCGGAGCGCGTTATATAGTGGGCAATGAAGGGAATGTCTGCAAAGAGTATCAGAGGCATTACATGTTGGGCAATGAAGGGAACATCTGCAAAGAGTACAGGAAGTGTTACATTGTGGGCAATGAAGGGAAGGTTTGCAAAGAGTACCGGAAGGCAGCCCATGGTGGGCAATGAAGGGAATGTCTGCAACGAGTACCCAAGGGCATTACATGGTGGGCAATGAAGGGAACGTCTGGAAAGAGTACCAGAGGGTATTACTTTGTAGGCAATGAAGGGAACATCTGGAAAGAGCACAGCAAGTGTTACATGTTGAGCAATGAAGGGAACGTCTGGAAAGAGTACCAGAGGGCGTTACATGATGGTCAATGAAGGGAACGTCTGTAAAGAGTACCGGAGTGCGATATATGGTGGGCAATGAAGGAAACATCTGTAGAGAGTACCGGAGGGCGTTACATGGTGGGCAATGAAAGGAACATTTGTAAAGAGTACCACAGGTCGTCACATGGTGGGCAATGAAGGAAACATCTGTAAAGAGTACCAGAGGCTGTTACATGGTGGGCAATGAAGGGAACATCTGCAAAGAGTACCGGAGGGCATTGCATGTTGGGCAATGAAGAGAACATCTGCAAAGAGTACCGGAGGACATTACATGGTGAGTAATGAAGGGAACGTCTGCAAAGAGTACCGGAAGTGTTACATGGTGGGCAAGGAAGGGAACATCTACAAAGAGTACTGGAGGGCGTTACATGGTGGGCAATGTAGGAAATGTCTGCGAAGAGTAGCCAGAGTGCATTAAATGGTGGGCTATGAAGGGAACACCTGCAAGGATTACCCTAGGGCATTACATGTTAGGCAATGAAGGGAACATCTATACAGAGTACCAGAGGGTGTTACGTGGTTAGTGATGAAGGAAACTTCTGCAAAGCGTACCAGACAGTGTTACAAAGTGGGCAAAGAATAGAACGTCTTCAAAGAGTACTGGAGGACATTACATGATGAGCAATGAAGGAAGCATCTGGAAAGAGTACTGGAGGGCATAACATGGTGGGCAATGAAGGGAACGTCTGCAAAGAGTACCCACGGGAATTACATAAAGGGCAATGAAGAGAACGCCTGAAAAGATTACCCAAGGCATTACATGTTGGGCAATGAAAAGAACATCTGAAAAGAGTGCCAGAGGGCGTTACATGGTGGGCAATGAAGGGAAGGTCTTCAGAGAGCACCGGAGGGCATTACAAGGTGGGCAATGAAGGTAATGTCTGCAGAGAGTACTAAAGGGCATAATAAGGTGGGCAATGAAGGGAACATCTGTAGAGAGTAGCGGAGGGCATCCCATGGTGGGTAATGAAGGGAACATTTTTTACAGAATACTGAAGGGTGTTACATGGAGAGTGATGAAGCAAACTTCTGCAAAGAGTACCAGAGTGAATTACAAAGTGGGCAATGAAGAGAACATCTTCAAAGACTACCAGAGGATATTACATGGTGAGTAATGAAGGGAACGTCTGCAAAGAGTAATGGAGGGCCTTACATTGGTGGGCAATGAAGGGAACATCTACAAAGAGTACCGTAGGGCATTACATGTTGGGCAATGAAGGGAACATCTATACAGAGTACCAGAAGCATTACATGGGGGGAAATGAAGGGAATGCCTGCAGAGAGTACCAGAGGGCGTTACATGTTGGCCAATGAAGGGAACATCTACAAACAGTAGCGTAGGGCATTACATGTTGGGCAATGAAGAGAACATCTATACAGAGTACCAGAGGGCATTACATGTTGGCCAATGAAGGGAACATCTGCAAAGAGTCACTTGCAGGTGAGATTGAGTGGACCTAACATAGCATTCTCTTAACCCCCTTCCAAAATGCATCAAAAGGCTTGGTGCACCACAGTAGGTTTTGTGAGGTTTGGGTTAATTAAACCCTCGTACATGCAGATGAGGTCAGTGGTGCTTGGGAAGACAGTTTTGAAGATGCCGCTTTGAGAAAGGGATTGTGCTCATGGGCAACAAAGCAGCTGTTGTCCTTGGATCGACACAGCGGTTATCTATGCTGCTCATCCTACACTGGCGTGTATGGGACAGGATGTAGTGGACTGTAATCCACGGCAGGTGAGGGTTTCTGTAAATGGCCGGATTGTGTTAAATGTTGGGAGTATTATCACTGATCAGCTTGGAAATCCCATAACCATAAACATTTCCCTGTAAAGTGATAAACTGCTAAACACTTCTTTGGTGTACATCTAGCCCTAATGCCTATTCTAAGAGCTACTTTCCTTGCCAAGGGTTGCCACACAAGTGATTATGGGTTCCATGTTCAGTGTGTGACTACCCTGAAGATAGTCTCTCCCCACAGCCATTGGTTGGAGCGTGGTACCCTGCAGCACAGTCTGAAACCTGGTCTGCACTTGGAGGCCTTATGCAGGTATTCAGGGCCATCTCTAAGGTTACTGAGCTGTAGCACAGACACAAGGAGGAGGCTGATGTCCCACCACCCCGCATTTTCTGCTACCCCATCTTTATTGTATTCACTGGTATTACTGTTTATGAGCAATGAGACGCGTGTCCCCACTCTCTGCCGGACACACCCAGAAAGGACGTTTTCTGGCACAAATGCTGGCCATGCATTCCCTTGATGACGAGACTCTTGGTGCAGCCAAGAAAGAGTCAGTGCTTATTGAATGCACGGCAAATTCATTGCACAAATCATCTAAATGTAAATTAATTGTTGCAGGTGAATCTAAAACATACTGATCCAAAATATTTTCAGGGCATCAAAGCACATTCTTAATAAATGCAGGGAATGAAATGGTACTAATGACATTTTAGAAACTAGTGTAGAGGACTGCCAGACAATCTCTCAACATGCACAGCTGGGTTTGTTTTCTGGAAAGTATAGTTATATGGTCGTGTGATTCAAGGCGCAGTTTTGCATCAAAAAGGATAAATATGGGCCTAAGTATTTCATGTTCATGAAATTTACTGCATCAGAAATCAGGCCTAGGTGATCTGTTTAAAAGTCTGACTGAGGTGAGTTCTCACTCAGATTTTGAAAGTCTCTACTGCAGAGACTCTACGCCTCTAGTGTTGAGGTCTGAGGTGGTACATAAGGGCACTCTCTCTTATTGTCATGGAAACCAAGGATGTAAGTGACTACAGACAGATAGTTGAGCAGCACTGAACCTGGGGCCAGATGTAGCAAAATCCGTTTTTGCGACTTGCAAATTGCGAGTCTGAGCGACTCGCAATTTGAAAGTCGCAAAAACGGATGCAGAATGGTGTCTCAGACACCTTCTGCGACTCGCTATGGGGTCGCAAAGACCCACCTCATCAATATTCATGAGGTGGGTCGCATTTTGTGACCCCATAGCGAGTCCCTGCACTCACAGGGATGGTGGCCTGCTGTAGTCAGCAGACCTCCATGTCTGTGACTGCTTTTTAAATAAAGCAGTTTTTTCCATAGGACCACTGCCTGCTCTGAAAAAATATTTATGTCGACATTTACAAAGGGGAAGGGGCCCCATGGGGACCCCTTCCCTTTTGCGACTGTGTTACCACCAGTGTGACACTGGTGGTAACTGCGAGTTGGTTTGCGACTGCATTCGCGGTCACAAAGCAACTCTGAATTGCGATGCGAGTAGCAAATAGTAAGGGAACACCCCTTCCTATTTGCGAGTCGCATTCCCAAATTGCGAGTCGGTACCGACTCGCAATTTGGGAATGAGCATCGCGTGAGGCAGTTTGCATGGCACAAACTGCGTTTTTCGCAGTTTGCGCCATGCAAACGGCTTGCTACATCTGGCCCCTGGTCACTGCTCACCAGTAAATAGGGAGCATCAAATATTGAACAATGTATCCCAACTGCACACTATAGGGATGTTGCAAACAGCAAGAAGTTGTAAGACCATACGGAGCACATGGATTGAGTCCTCTGCAAGAGTGTGGAGCCGCAGAATGACACCAAAGAGCTGGCAATAGTGATTTTAGTTTCTTTAGGGCTGAGTTTCCATTGAAAAGCTGAAGAGCTGGTATCATTTTGTTGCTGTTTAACGAATCTGCACACACAACTTTTCAGACAAAAAAGTAGGTCTTGTTTAGGGTCAGCATGGCAAGTTTTGTGCAGATCCGCCCGGTGGGAGGCAAATAAATGGGGGGTGAGACATGTTTGTAATTTTGTCTCCGGGACAGAAAAAGTCAAACTCCACCAAACATAGCAGAAAATGTGTGAGTGTCTCTGCATGGTTTGATGTAGACCCGTTCAAAGTTTTTCAGAAATTAGCATTAGATAAATGTTTTGCATGGTCTTCAAATGGTTAAAGTGGGAAGATATCTTGGCCATTTAGGACAGACCTAAAACCTGGATTCTTGCACTGTTTATGGATCCAAATTCAAAAAAGAAAGCCCTCCCTCCAGACAGCAGAGCTTTTTACTCCCTGTGTCCACATCAGGTGCTTTGATTGGAAGTTGGATCTGTGGACACAAATGCTCTGCTTGGCCGGTCACGCTAGAAACACTTGTGTGGTGCTTCCACCGCCGAATGTGGGGCTCAACCCTGACTCCTGTGAAATAAATCTTTAAAGAGCCATTGATGGATGGGTGAGCATTCCATCACCCAGGCCCATGTGACGGCACAACATAGACCCGGTGGGAACAGAAATGAATAAAATGATGTTTCTCACCGGGGTCACAAACCCGAAGCCCAGATTCACAACTCTGCAGAACCTTTTAGGTTTTGTGAACCCAGAACCTGGGCCCATGAACTCAAAATAATAATGATGATAATAATAACAATAATATTAATACTAATACTACTTCTACTACCTCTAATAATAATAATAATAATAATAATAATATATAAATAAATTGGAAAAGAGACCAGGTCTTCTATTTGTCGAGGGTCTCTTGAATGCTGTACACTAAAGGGAGGGCACTGGTGTGGGTTGGCTGAAGGCAGCAAGCAACAATGCAGGCACTGGTGAGGGTTAGCCGCAGGTTGCATGCAACAGAGCAGGCGCTGGTGTAGGCAGGCTGAAGGCTGCGTGCAATGAGGCAGGCACTGGTGTGGGTTGGCTGAAGGCCACATGCAATGAGGCAGGCACTGGTCTGGGTTGGCTGAAGGCTGCATGCAACGGGGAAGGCACCAGTGTGGGTTGGCTAAAGGCTGCATGCAATGAGGCAGGCACTGATGTGGGTTGGCTGAAGGCTGCATGCAACGGGGCAGGCACCAACGTGGGTTGGCTGAAGTCTGCATGCAACAAGGCAGGCACTGGTGTTGGTTGGCTGAAGGCTTCACACAATATGGGTGGGCGCCGATGTGGGTTGGGTGCAGATCCAGGCTGAAAGCTTCGAACATTATGGGTAGGCACTGCTGTGGGTTGGGTGCAGGACCTGGCTGAAAACTTCACACAATGGGGATGGGCACTGGTGTGGAATGGGTGCAGGGCCTGGCTGAAGGCTTCACACAATGGGGGTAGGCATCAGTGTGGGTTGAGTGCGGGCCTGGCTCAAAGCTTCACACAATGTGGGTTGAAGCTGTGTGGGATGGTTTCAGGGCCTTGCTGAAAGCTTCATACAATTGGGCTCTGGCTCAAGGCTTCACACAATCGGGTAGGCACTGTTGTGGTTTGGGTGCATGGCCTGGCTGAAGGCTTTACACAATGGGGATAGGCACTGGTGTGGGCTGACTTCAGGGCCTGGCTGAAGGCTTCACAAAGGTAGTGGGCATTGGGGTGGGTTGGGTGCAGGGCCTGGCTGAAAGCTTCACACAATGTGGTTTAGAGCTGTGTGGGTTGGTTGCAGGGCCTGGCTGGAGGCTTCATACAATGGTGGTCTGGTTGAAGGCTTCATACAATCGGGTAGGCATTGGCGTGTGTTGGGAGCTGGACCTGACTGAAGGCTTCACACAATGGCGTGGGCATCAGTGTGGGTTGGGTGCAGGGCCTGGCTGAAAGCTTCACACAATGTGGGTTGGAGCTGGATGGGTTAGTTGCAGGGCATGGCTGAAGGTTTAATACAATGGGGGTCTGGCTCAAGGCTTCACACAATAGGGTAGGCACTGGTGTTGGTTGGGCGCAGGGCCTGGCTGAAGGCTTGACACAATGGTGATGGGCACTGGTGTGGGTTGGGTGCAGGGCCTGGCTGAAGGCTTCACACAATGAGGGTGGACATCGGTGTGGGATGGGTGCAGGGCCTGGCTGAAGACTTCACACATTGGTGGTGGGCATTTGTGTGGGTTGGGGGCAGGGCCTGGCTGAAAGTTTCACACAATGTGGGTTGGAGCTGTGTGGGTTGGTTGCAGGGCCTGTCTCAAGGCTTCACACAATGGGGATGGGCACTGGTGCGGGTTGGGTGCAGTGCCAGGCTGAAGGCTTCACACAATGGGGATAGGCACTGGTGTGGGAAGGGTGCAGGGCCAGGCTGAAGGCTTCACACAATGGGGATTGGCACTGGTGTGGGTTGGGTCCAGTGCCAGGCCGAAGGCTTCACACAATGGGGATAGGCACTGGTGTGGGATGGGTGCAGGGCCTGGCTGAAGGCTTCACACAATGGGGGTGGGCATCGGTGTGGGTTGGATACAGGGCCTGGCTGAAGACTTCACATAATCTGGATGGGCATGAGTGTGGGTTGGGTGCAGGGCCTGGCTGAAAGTTTCACACAATGTGGGATGGAGCTGTGTGGGTTGGTTGCAGGGCCTGTCTCAAGGCTTCACACAATGGGGATGGGCACTGGTGCGGGTTGGGTGCAGTGCCAGGCTGAAGGCTTCACACAATGGGGATAGGCACTGGTGTGGGTTGGGTCCAGTGCCAGGCCGAAGGCTTCCCACAATGGGGATAGGCACTGGTGTGGGATGGGTGCAGGGCCTGGCTGAAGGCTTCACACAATGGGGGTGGGCATCGGTGTGGGTTGGATACAGGGCCTGGCTGAAGACTTCACATAATGTGGATGGGCATGAGTGTGGGTTGGGTGCAGGGCCTGGCTGAAAGTTTCACACAATGTGGGTTGGAGCTGTGGGGGTTGGTTGCAGGGCCTGTCTCAAGGCTTCACACAATAGGGATGGGCACTGGTGCGGGTTGGGTGCAGTGCCAGGCTGAAGGCTTCACACAATGGGGATAGGCACTGGTGTGGGATGGGTGCAGGGCCAGGCTGAAGGCTTCACACAATGGGGATTGGCGCTGGTGTAGGTTGGGTGCAGTGCCCGAAGGCTTCACACAATGGGGATAGGCACTGGTGCGGGTTGGGTCCAGTGCCAGGCTGAAGGCTTCACACAATGGGGATGGGCACTGGTGCGGGTTGGGTGCAGTGCCAGGCTGAAGGCTTCACACAATGGGGATAGGCACTGGTGTGGGATGGGTGCAGGGCCAGGCTGAAGGCTTCACACAATGGGGATTGGCACTGGTGTGGGTTGGGTGCAGTGCCCGAAGGCTTCACACAATGGGGATAGGCACTGGTGTGGGATGGGTGCAGGGCCTGGCTGAAGGCTTCACACAATGGGGATGGGCACTGGTGCGGATTGGGTGCAGTGCCAGGCTGAAGGCTTCACACAGTGGGGGTGGGCACTGGTGTGGGATGGGTGCAGGGCCTGGCTGAATGCTTCACACATTGGGGATAGGCACTGGTGTGGGATGGGTGCAGAGCCTGACTGAATGCTTCACACAATGGGGATTGGCACTGGTGTGGGTTGGGTGCAGTGCCAGGCTGAAGGCTTCACACAATGGGGATTGGCACTGGTGTGGGTTGGGTGCAGTGCCCGAAGGCTTCACACAATGGGGATAGGCACTGGTGTGGGATGGGTGCAGGGCCTGGCTGAAGGCTTCACACAGTGGGGATAGGCACTGGTGTGGGTTGGGTGCAGTGCCAGGCTGAAGGCTTCACACAATGGGGATAGGCACTGGTGTGGGATGGGTGCAGGGCCTGGCTGAATGCTTCACACATTGGGGATAGGCACTGGTGTGGGTTGGGTGCAGTGCCCGAAGGCTTCACACATTGGAGATAGGCACTGGTGTGGGATGGGTGCAGGGCCTGGCTGAAGGCTTCACACAGTGGGGGTGGGCACTGGTGTGGGTTGGGTGCAGGGCCAGGCTGAAGGCTTCACACAGTGGGGGTGGGCACTGGTGTGGGATGGGTGCAGGGCCAGGCTGAAGGCTTCACACAATGGGGATTGGCACTGGTGTGGGTTGGGTGCAGTGCCCGAAGGCTTCACACAGTGGGGGTGGGCACTGGTGTGGGTTGGGTGCAGGGCCTGGCTGAAGGCTTCACACAATGGGGATAGGCACTGGTGTGGGATGGGTGCAGGGCCTGGCTGAAGGCTTCACACAATGGGGATAGGCACTGGTGTGGGTTGGATACAGGGCCAGGCTGAAGGCTTCACACATTGGGGATAGGCACTGGTGTGGGATGGGTGCAGGGCCAGGCTGAAGGCTTCACACAATAGGGATTGGCACTGGTGTGGGTTGGGTGCAGTGCCAGGCCGAAGGCTTCACACAATGGGGATGGGCACTGGTGTGGGATGGGTGCAGTGCCAGGCCGAAGGCTTCACACAATGGGGATAGGCACTGGTGTGGGATGGGTGCAGGGCCTGGCTGAAGGCTTCACACAGTGGGGGTGCACATCGGTGTGGGTTGGGTGCAGTGCCCGAAGGCTTCACACAATGGGGATAGGCACTGGTGCGGGCTGGGTGCAGTGCCCGAAGGCTTCACACAGTGGGGGTGGGCACTGGTGTGGGATGGGTGCAGGGCCTGGCTGAAGGCTTCACACAGTGGGGGTGCACATCGGTGTGGGTTGGGTGCAGTGCCCGAAGGCTTCACACAATGGGGATAGGCACTGGTGCGGGTTGGGTGCAGTGCCCGAAGGCTTCACACAATGGGGATAGGCACTGGTGCGGGTTGGGTGCAGTGCCCGAAGGCTTCACACAGTGGGGGTGGGCACTGGTGTGGGATGGGTGCAGGGCCTGGCTGAAGGCTTCACACAATGGGGATGGGCACTGGTGTGGGTTGGGTGCAGGGCCTGGCTGAATGCTTCACACAATGGGGATAGGCACTGGTGTGGGTTGGATACAGGGCCAGGCTGAAGGCTTCACACATTGGGGATAGGCACTGGTGTGGGATGGGTGCAGGGCCAGGCTGAAGGCTTCACACAATAGGGATTGGCACTGGTGTGGGTTGGGTGCAGTGCCAGGCCGAAGGCTTCACACAATGGGGATGGGCACTGGTGTGGGATGGGTGCAGTGCCAGGCCAAAGGCTTCACACAATGAGGATAGGCACTGGTGTGGGATGGGTGCAGGGCCTGGCTGAAGGCTTCACACAGTGGGGGTGCACATCGGTGTGGGTTGGGTGCAGTGCCCGAAGGCTTCACACAATGGGGATAGGCACTGGTGCGGGTTGGGTGCAGTGCCCGAAGGCTTCACACAGTGGGGGTGGGCACTGGTGTGGGATGGGTGCAGGGCCTGGCTGAAGGCTTCACACAGTGGGGGTGCACATCGGTGTGGGTTGGGTGCAGTGCCCGAAGGCTTCACACAATGGGGATAGGCACTGGTGCGGGTTGGGTGCAGTGCCCGAAGGCTTCACACAATGGGGATAGGCACTGGTGCGGGTTGGGTGCAGTGCCCGAAGGCTTCACACAGTGGGGGTGGGCACTGGTGTGGGATGGGTGCAGGGCCTGGCTGAAGGCTTCACACAATGGGGATGGGCACTGGTGTGGGTTGGGTGCAGGGCCTGGCTGAATGCTTCACACAATGGGGATAGACACTGCTGTGGGATGGGTGCAGGGCCAGGCTGAAGGCTTCACACAATGGGGATTGGCACTGGTGTGGGTTGGGTGCAGGGCCAGGCTGAAGGCTTCACACAATGGGGATTGGCACTGGTGTGGGTTGGGTGCAGTGCCCGAAGGCTTCACACAATGGGGATAGGCACTGGTGTGGGATGGGTGCAGGGCCTGGCTGAAGGCTTCACACAATGGGGATTGGCACTGGTGTGGGATGGGTGCAGGGCCAGGCTGAAGGCTTCACACAATGGGGATGGGCACTGGTACGGGTTGGGTCCAGTGCCTGGCTGAAGGCTTCACACAGTGGGGGTGGGCAACGGTGTGGCTTGGGTGCAGGGCCAGGCTGAAGGCTTCACACAATGGGGATTGGCACTTGTGTGGGTTGGGTGCAGTGCCCGAAGGCTTCACACAATGGGGATAGGCACTGGTGTGGGATGGGTGCAGGGCGTGGCTGAAGGCTTCACACAGTGGGGGTAGGCACTGGTGTGGGTTGGGTGCAGGGCCTGGCTGAAGGCTTCACACAGTGGGGGTAGGCACTGGTGTGGGATGGGTGCAGGGCCTGGCCGAAGGCTTCACACAGTGGGGGTAGGCAACGGTGTGGCTTGATTGCAGGGTCTGGCTGAAGTCTTCACACAATGGGAGTGGGCATCGGTGTGGGATGGGTGCAGGGCCAGGCTGAAGGCTTCACACATTTGGGATAGGCACTGGTGTGGGATGGGTGCAGGGCCTGCCTGAATGCTTCACACATTGGGGATAGGCACTGGTGTGGGATGGGTGCAGGGCCTGGCTGAAGGCTTCACTGTAGGAGGCTGGACTGGCTTGTAGTGAGTACCAAGGGGTACTTGCACCTTGCACCAGGCCCAGTTATCCCTTATTAGTGTATAGGGTGTCTAGCAGCTTAGGCTGATAGATAATGGTAGCTTAGCAGAGCAGCTTAGGCTGAACTAGGAGACGTGTGAAGCTACTACAGTACCACCTAGTGTCATATGCACAATATCATAAGAAAACACAATACACAGTTATACTAAAAATAAAGGTACTTTATTTTTATGACAATATGCCAAAGTATCTTAGAGTGTACCCTCAGTGAGAGGATAGGAAATATACACAAGATATATATACACAATAGCAAAAATATGCAGTATAGTCTTAGAAAACAGTGCAAACAATGTATAGTTACAATAGGATGCAATGGGGAACATAGGGATAGGGGCAACACAAACCATATACTCCAGAAGTGGAATGCGAACCACGAATGGACCCCAAACCTATGTGACCTTGTAGAGGGTCGCTGGGACTATTAGAAAATAGTGAGAGTTAGAAAAATAACCCTCCCCAAGACCCTGAAAAGTGAGTGCAAAGTGCACTAAAGTTCCCCTAAGGACAAAATAGTCGTGTTAGAGGGAAAATGCAAGGAAAACACAAATCAGCAATGCAACAACAATGGATTCCTGACTGAGGGTACCTGTGGAACAAGGGGACCAAGTCCAAAAGTCACAAGCAACTCGGAGATGGGCAGATGCCCAAGAAATGCCAGCGGTTGGTGCAAAGAAGCTCTTACTAGGCTGAAGAACTGTGAATACTGCAGGAACGACAAGGGCTAGAGACTTCCCCTTTGGAGGATGGATCCCCCACGCCTTGGAGAGTCGTGCAGAAGTGTTTTCCCGCCGGATGGACGCCAACAAGCCTTGCTACACGCAAATCGTGCGTTTGGCGTTTTTGGACGCTGCTGGGGCCCAGGAGGGACCAGAAGGTCGCAAATTGGACCTGCAGAGAGAGGGGACGTCGAGCAAGACAAAGAGCCCTCACTGAAGCAGGTAGCACCCGGAGAAGTGCCAGAAACAGGCACTACGAGGATGCGTGAAACGGTGCTCGCCGAAGTTGCACAAAGGAGTCCCACGTCGCCGGAGACCAACTTAGAAAGTCGTGCAATGCAGGTTAGAGTGCCGTGGACCCAGGCTTGGCTGTGCACACAGGATTTCCGCCGGAAGTGCACAGGGGCCGGAGAAGCTTGCAAAGTCGCGGTTCCCAGCAATGCAGCCCAGCGAGGTGAGGCAAGGACTTACCTCCACCAAACTTGGGCTGAAGAGTCACTGGACTGTGGGGGTCACTTGGACGGTGTCGCTGGATTCGAGGGACCTCGCTCGTCGTGCTGAGAGGAGACCCAAGGGACCGGTAATGCAGCTTTTTGGTGCCTGCGGTTGCAGGGGGAAGATTCCGTCGACCCACGGGAGATTTCTTCGGAGCTTCTGGTGCAGAGAGGAGGCAGACTACCCCCACAGCATGCACAAGCAGGAAAACAGTCGAGAAGGCGGCAGGATCAGCGTTACAGAGTTGCAGTAGTCGTCTTTGCTACTATGTTGCAGGTTTGCAGGCTTCCAGCGCGGTCAGCGGTCGATTCCTTATCAGAAGGTGAAGAGGGAGATGCAGAGGAACTCGGCTGAGCTCATGCATTCGTTATCTAAAGTTTCCCCAGAGACAGAGACCCTAAATAGCCAGAAAAGAGGGTTTGGCTACCTAGGAGAGAGGAAAGGCTACTAACACCTGAAGGAGCCTATCACAAGGAGTCTCTGACGTCACCTGGTGGCACTGGCCACTCAGAGCAGTCCAGTGTGCCAGCAGCACCTCTGTTTCCAAGATGGCAGAGGTCTGGAGCACACTGGAGGAGCTCTGGACACCTCCCAGGGGAGGTGCAGGTCAGGGGAGTGGTCACTCCCCTTTCCTTTGTCCAGTTTCGCGCCAGAGCAGGGGCTAAGGGGTCCCTGAACCGGTGTAGACTGGCTTATGCAGAATTGGGCACCTCTGTGCCCAACAAAGCATTTCCAGAGGCTGGGGGAGGCTACTCCTCCCCTGCCTTCACACCATTTTCCAAAGGGAGAGGGTGTCACACCCTCTCTCAGAGGAAGTTCTTTGTTCTGCCATCCTGGGCCAGGCCTGGCTGGACCCCAGGAGGGCAGCTGCCTGTCTGAGGGGTTGGCAGCAGCAGCAGCTGCAGTGAAACCCCAGGAAGGGCAGTTTGGCAGTACCAGGGTCTGTGCTACAGACCACTGGGATCATGGGATTGTGCCAACTATGCCAGGATGGTATAGAGGGGGCAATTCCATGATCATAGACATGTTACATGGCCATATTCGGAGTTACCATGGTGAAGCTACATATAGGTAGTGACCTATATGTAGTGCACGCGTGTAATGGTGTCCCCGCACTCACAAAGTTCAGGGAATTGGCTCTGAACAATGTGGGGGCACCTTGGCTAGTGCCAGGGTGCCCTCACACTAAGTAACTTTGCACCTAACCTTTACCAGGTAAAGGTTAGACATATAGGTGACTTATAAGTTACTTAAGTGCAGTGTAAAATGGCTGTGAAATAACGTGGACGTTATTTCACTCAGGCTGCAGTGGCAGGCCTGTGTAAGAATTGTCAGAGCTCCCTATGGGTGGCAAAAGAAATGCTGCAGCCCATAGGGATCTCCTGGAACCCCAATACCCTGGGTACCTCAGTACCATATACTAGGGAATTATAAGGGTGTTCCAGTAAGCCAATGTAAATTGGTAAAATTGGTCACTAGCCTGTTAGTGACAATTTGAAAGTAATGAGAGAGCATAACCACTGAGGTTCTGGTTAGCAGAGCCTCAGTGAGACAGTTAGGCACCACACAGGGAACATATACATGCACACCTATGAGCACTGGGGCCCTGTGTGACAGGGTCCCAGTGACACATACATATAGGCCACAAACCTATGAGCACTGGGGTCCTGACCAGCAGGATCCCAGTGACACATAACAAACATACTGAAAACATAGTGTTTTCACTATGAGCACTGAGGCCTGGCTATCAGGATCTCAGTGAGACAGTGAAAACAGTGACAAACACCCTGACATACACTCACAAACAGGCCAAAAGTGGGGGTAACAAGGCTAGAAAGAGGCTACCTTCTCACACAACCCCCCCCCAAACGAAGGACAATAAGGCTAACCTTGGCCAGTTGAGACTTTATTGTCTAAGTGGTGATAAGTAGAGAGTAGCTCTGCAATAGACTGGTTACTCCCTTTATCATCCACTATATGGTTACTTCCCTGTGGGGATGTAAACCACCCTGTTTGAAGTTTTTTAGCTAAGCAACAATGTGAAGATGTATTTTCAGAGTTTCTATCAGTAAGTTTTAGTTTAGAGCAGTGGGAATTGTCCACTGAACCTATTTGTAGTGATGGAAATGCCAGACAGGGATGCTGTCTCAGAAAAGCCATAGCTGGGCAAAAACTTTGTCCATCTGGCTGGAAGAGAGAACAGGGATGCTGTTTCTCTTGAGTTGGAGCAGGGCAGGGATGCTGTCCTATGAGCTCCACACTAGGGCAGGGATGCTGTCCTAAGTGTTGTGAGGTAGTGCAGGGTTTCTGCACTAAAGTTTCTCTGGGAGGGTTGGAGGGATGCTCCATGTTAACTAAAATGGTGCTGTTTTTCTCACCAATGTTAGTTATCCCACAGAGAGGTACTTCCACCTCAGGGAGTCCAGCTTTGCCAGCTGATGATTCCCTTGGAACAGGTGCCACCCCAGGAGAGGTTTCTCCCACCACAGGAATAGTATCCTGAATGGTAGGGTGGTTAGGGGATACTGTGATACCCTTTTTACCTGTTGATGGAGAGGGATCCTGAGTTTTCAGGCCTTCTCTCCTTTGCTTTTTCATTTCACTTGAAATGAGAGGGAACAATTCCTCAGGGATGCCCAGCATGGCTGCATGGGCATAAAACTCTACATCAGCCCAACCTGAGGCCTCTAGGTCATTACCTAAGAGACAGTCTACAGGTAAGCTAGGTGATACCACCACCTGCTTAGGGCCAGTAACTCCACCCCAACTAAACTGAATTATAGCTAAGGGAAGAAACTTAGTGGAGTTATGGACATCAATAATCTTATACTGTTGTCCAATGATGTGTTGTTCAGGAGGCACTAGGTTTTCAGTCACCAAAGTGAAACTGGCACCTGTGTCCCTGTAGGCCAAGGCCTCAACACCATTTATTGAAACTGTCTGCCTGTACTTATCCATTGTAAGGGGACAAGCAGCCAGTGTGGCAAGGCCAATGCCACTAGGTGTGACAGAAACTGTCTTGGGACTGATTACATCAGTTTCCACTATGGACCCATAAGTGAACCCAACTACACCCTCTGCTTGACTGTTGCCAGCAGTCCCACCACTAGTACCACTACTGCTAGGGGCACTAGAGCTTGATGTATTAGTGGTGGTAGGCTCAGGGGGTTTACCTGGACAGGACTTATCCCCTGGCCTATGGCCTCTATTTTTACACACAAAGCACCAAGGCTTTTTAATGTGTGCAGGTTGGGAAGAAGAGGAAGAATTTGTTTTATCCCCACCCTCTGAAGAGTGTTTAAGATTTGAAGTGGGATCTTTGGTTTTACCCTTATCCCCATGCTTATCTTGAGATTTTTCACCATCTTTCTTCTTATTGCCATCTTTGTCACCCCCTGTATGAACTTTTCTGTTCACCCTTGTTCTGACCCATTTGTCTGCCTTCTTTCCCAATTCTTGGGGAGAGGTCAGATCAGAGTCTACCAGGTACTGGTGCAACAAATCAGACACACAATTATTAAGTATATGCTCTCTCAGGATTGTGTTATACAGGCTTTCATAATCAGTAACTTTACTGCCATGTAACCACCCCTCCAAGGCCTTCACTGAATGGTCAATGAAATCAACCCAGTCTTGTGAAGACTCCTTTTTGGTCTCTCTGAACTTTATCCTGTACTGTTCAGTGGTTAAGCCATAACCATCCAGGAGTGCATTCTTAAGAACTGTAAAATTATTGGCATCATTTTCTTTCACTGTAAGGAGCCTATCCCTACCTTTTCCACTAAATGATAGCCATAGGATAGCAGCCCACTGCCTTTGAGGGACATCCTGTACAGCACAGGCCCTCTCAAGTGCAGCAAACCACTTGTTAATGTCACCCCCCTCCTTATAAGGGGGAACTATCTTGTGCAGATTCCTGGAATCATGCTCTTTTGCAGGATGACTATGGGGAATACTGCTGCTGCCACCATGGGTATCTAAACCCAACTTCTGTCTTTCCCTCTCTATTTCTAAAGACTGTCTATCCAAATCCAGCTGTTGCTTCTTGAGCTTCAGTCTGGTTTGTTCCACTCTCAATCTATTGAGCTCCCTTTCTAACAATCTGTCATCAGGGTGGGTGGGAGGGACATTTCTAGATACAGAGGTATGATGGGAATTAACAGAAGGAGACCTGTCCCTTACAGAGGGCACCCTAACAGCTTGGCTACCAGCATAATGTGAGAGCACACCATCAGTATGGTGTGATTCAACCTCTGTACCAACTATGCTAGACTGTCTAGTAATGGGCAGGCTGAGAAGTTTCTTTCCTGAACCTTTTCCTGGGGGAGTCCCTGGATCAGATTGAGAACCATTAGTTACTTTTCCTACAGATTGGGCACTTATGGCCTTATCCTGTACTCTAAGCATATTAATTAACAGTTCTAAGGAAGGATTCTTCCCTACACTCAAACCTCTCTCTATGCAGAGACTCCTTGCTCCTTTCCAGCTAAGGTGATCATATGCAATTTTGGACAGTTCAACATTTTTTCCTGTGCCAGACATTTTTTAGAGAGAGTTAAAGTGATAGACAAAGAGAAAAAAGTTTTCAGAACTTTTTGGAAAGACAGAAAAAACTTTTTAAACTTTGAAAGTTTAGAAGTACTTTTCAGCACTTAGAAAAGAGTGAAAAGAGGAAATGCAAAACTTTTTGGCTATGTGTATATACACTGACCTTGTTTTGTATATTTTTCTCTTATGAAAAGTACAATGACAAGAGTGGTAAGTAGTCTCAAAGCACTTATCCCACCGCTGCACAACCAATGTAGGAGGCTGGACTGGCTTGTAGTGAGTACCAAGGGGTACTTGCACCTTGCACCAGGCCCAGTTATCCCTTATTAGTGTATAGGGTGTCTAGCAGCTTAGGCTGATAGATAATGGTAGCTTAGCAGAGCAGCTTAGGCTGAACTAGGAGACGTGTGAAGCTACTACAGTACCACCTAGTGTCATATGCACAATATCATAAGAAAACACAATACACAGTTATACTAAAAATAAAGGTACTTTATTTTTATGACAATATGCCAAAGTATCTTAGAGTGTACCCTCAGTGAGAGGATAGGAAATATACACAAGATATATATACACAATAGCAAAAATATGCAGTATAGTCTTAGAAAACAGTGCAAACAATGTATAGTTACAATAGGATGCAATGGGGAACATAGGGATAGGGGCAACACAAACCATATACTCCAGAAGTGGAATGCGAACCACGAATGGACCCCAAACCTATGTGACCTTGTAGAGGGTCGCTGGGACTATTAGAAAATAGTGAGAGTTAGAAAAATAACCCTCCCCAAGACCCTGAAAAGTGAGTGCAAAGTGCACTAAAGTTCCCCTAAGGACAAAATAGTCGTGTTAGAGGGAAAATGCAAGGAAAACACAAATCAGCAATGCAACAACAATGGATTCCTGACTGAGGGTACCTGTGGAACAAGGGGACCAAGTCCAAAAGTCACAAGCAACTCGGAGATGGGCAGATGCCCAAGAAATGCCAGCGGTTGGTGCAAAGAAGCTCTTACTAGGCTGAAGAACTGTGAATACTGCAGGAACGACAAGGGCTAGAGACTTCCCCTTTGGAGGATGGATCCCCCACGCCTTGGAGAGTCGTGCAGAAGTGTTTTCCCGCCGGATGGACGCCAACAAGCCTTGCTACACGCAAATCGTGCGTTTGGCGTTTTTGGACGCTGCTGGGGCCCAGGAGGGACCAGAAGGTCGCAAATTGGACCTGCAGAGAGAGGGGACGTCGTGCAAGACAAAGAGCCCTCACTGAAGCAGGTAGCACCCGGAGAAGTGCCAGAAACAGGCACTACGAGGATGCGTGAAACGGTGCTCGCCGAAGTTGCACAAAGGAGGAATCACGTCGCCGGAGACCAACTTAGAAAGTCGTGCAATGCAGGTTAGAGTGCCGTGGACCCAGGCTTGGCTGTGCACACAGGATTTCCGCCGGAAGTGCACAGGGGCCGGAGAAGCTTGCAAAGTCGCGGTTCCCAGCAATGCAGCCCAGCGAGGTGAGGCAAGGACTTACCTCCACCAAACTTGGGCTGAAGAGTCACTGGACTGTGGGGGTCACTTGGACGGTGTCGCTGGATTCGAGGGACCTCGCTCGTCGTGCTGAGAGGAGACCCAAGGGGACCGGTAATGCAGCTTTTTGGTGCCTGCGGTTGCAGGGGGAAGATTCCGTCGACCCACGGGAGATTTCTTCGGAGCTTCTGGTGCAGAGAGGAGGCAGACTACCCCCACAGCATGCACAAGCAGGAAAACAGTCGAGAAGGCGGCAGGATCAGCGTTACAGAGTTGCAGTAGTCGTCTTTGCTACTATGTTGCAGGTTTGCAGGCTTCCAGCGCGGTCAGCGGTCGATTCCTTATCAGAAGGTGAAGAGGGAGATGCAGAGGAACTCGGCTGAGCTCATGCATTCGTTATCTAAAGTTTCCCCAGAGACAGAGACCCTAAATAGCCAGAAAAGAGGGTTTGGCTACCTAGGAGAGAGGAAAGGCTACTAACACCTGAAGGAGCCTATCACAAGGAGTCTCTGACGTCACCTGGTGGCACTGGCCACTCAGAGCAGTCCAGTGTGCCAGCAGCACCTCTGTTTCCAAGATGGCAGAGGTCTGGAGCACACTGGAGGAGCTCTGGACACCTCCCAGGGGAGGTGCAGATCAGGGGAGTGGTCACTCCCCTTTCCTTTGTCCAGTTTCGCGCCAGAGCAGGGGCTAAGGGGTCCCTGAACCGGTGTAGACTGGCTTATGCAGAATTGGGCACCTCTGTGCCCAACAAAGCATTTCCAGAGGCTGGGGGAGGCTACTCCTCCCCTGCCTTCACACCATTTTCCAAAGGGAGAGGGTGTCACACCCTCTCTCAGAGGAAGTTCTTTGTTCTGCCATCCTGGGCCAGGCCTGGCTGGACCCCAGGAGGGCAGCTGCCTGTCTGAGGGGTTGGCAGCAGCAGCAGCTGCAGTGAAACCCCAGGAAGGGCAGTTTGGCAGTACCAGGGTCTGTGCTACAGACCACTGGGATCATGGGATTGTGCCAACTATGCCAGGATGGTATAGAGGGGGCAATTCCATGATCATAGACATGTTACATGGCCATATTCGGAGTTACCATGGTGAAGCTACATATAGGTAGTGACCTATATGTAGTGCACGTGTGTAATGGTGTCCCCGCACTCACAAAGTTCAGGGAATTGGCTCTGAACAATGTGGGGGCACCTTGGCTAGTGCCAGGGTGCCCTCACACTAAGTAACTTTGCACCTAACCTTTACCAGGTAAAGGTTAGACATATAGGTGACTTATAAGTTACTTAAGTGCAGTGTAAAATGGCTGTGAAATAACGTGGACGTTATTTCACTCAGGCTGCAGTGGCAGGCCTGTGTAAGAATTGTCAGAGCTCCCTATGGGTGGCAAAAGAAATGCTGCAGCCCATAGGGATCTCCTGGAACCCCAATACCCTGGGTACCTCAGTACCATATACTAGGGAATTATAAGGGTGTTCCAGTAAGCCAATGTAAATTGGTAAAATTGGTCACTAGCCTGTTAGTGACAATTTGAAAGTAATGAGAGAGCATAACCACTGAGGTTCTGGTTAGCAGAGCCTCAGTGAGACAGTTAGGCACCACACAGGGAACATATACATGCACACCTATGAGCACTGGGGCCCTGTGTGACAGGGTCCCAGTGACACATACATATAGGCCACAAACCTATGAGCACTGGGGTCCTGACCAGCAGGATCCCAGTGACACATAACAAACATACTGAAAACATAGTGTTTTCACTATGAGCACTGAGGCCTGGCTATCAGGATCTCAGTGAGACAGTGAAAACAGTGACAAACACCCTGACATACACTAACAAACAGGCCAAAAGTGGGGGTAACAAGGCTAGAAAGAGGCTACCTTCTCACACAACCCCCCCCCAAACGAAGGACAATAAGGCTAACCTTGGCCAGTTGAGACTTTATTGTCTAAGTGGTGATAAGTAGAGAGTAGCTCTGCAATAGACTGGTTACTCCCTTTATCATCCACTATATGGTTACTTCCCTGTGGGGATGTAAACCACCCTGTTTGAAGTTTTTTAGCTAAGCAACAATGTGAAGATGTATTTTCAGAGTTTCTATCAGTAAGTTTTAGTTTAGAGCAGTGGGAATTGTCCACTGAACCTATTTGTAGTGATGGAAATGCCAGACAGGGATGCTGTCTCAGAAAAGCCATAGCTGGGCAAAAACTTTGTCCATCTGGCTGGAAGAGAGAACAGGGATGCTGTTTCTCTTGAGTTGGAGCAGGGCAGGGATGCTGTCCTATGAGCTCCACACTAGGGCAGGGATGCTGTCCTAAGTGTTGTGAGGTAGTGCAGGGTTTCTGCACTAAAGTTTCTCTGGGAGGGTTGGAGGGATGCTCCATGTTAACTAAAATGGTGCTGTTTTTCTCACCAATGTTAGTTATCCCACAGAGAGGTACTTCCACCTCAGGGAGTCCAGCTTTGCCAGCTGATGATTCCCTTGGAACAGGTGCCACCCCAGGAGAGGTTTCTCCCACCACAGGAATAGTATCCTGAATGGTAGGGTGGTTAGGGGATACTGTGATACCCTTTTTACCTATTGATGGAGAGGGATCCTGAGTTTTCAGGCCTTCTCTCCTTTGCTTTTTCATTTCACTTGAAATGAGAGGGAACAATTCCTCAGGGATGCCCAGCATGGCTGCATGGGCATAAAACTCTACATCAGCCCAACCTGAGGCCTCTAGGTCATTACCTAAGAGACAGTCTACAGGTAAGCTAGGTGATACCACCACCTGCTTAGGGCCAGTAACTCCACCCCAACTAAACTGAATTATAGCTAAGGGAAGAAACTTAGTGGAGTTATGGACATCAATAATCTTATACTGTTGTCCAATGATGTGTTGTTCAGGAGGCACTAGGTTTTCAGTCACCAAAGTGAAACTGGCACCTGTGTCCCTGTAGGCCAAGGCCTCAACACCATTTATTGAAACTGTCTGCCTGTACTTATCCATTGTAAGGGGACAAGCAGCCAGTGTGGCAAGGCCAATGCCACTAGGTGTGACAGAAACTGTCTTGGGACTGATTACATCAGTTTCCACTATGGACCCATAAGTGAACCCAACTACACCCTCTGCTTGACTGTTGCCAGCAGTCCCACCACTAGTACCACTACTGCTAGGGGCACTAGAGCTTGATGTATTAGTGGTGGTAGGCTCAGGGGGTTTACCTGGACAGGACTTATCCCCTGGCCTATGGCCTCTATTTTTACACACAAAGCACCAAGGCTTTTTAATGTGTGCAGGTTGGGAAGAAGAGGAAGAATTTGTTTTATCCCCACCCTCTGAAGAGTGTTTAAGATTTGAAGTGGGATCTTTGGTTTTACCCTTATCCCCATGCTTATCTTGAGATTTTTCACCATCTTTCTTCTTATTGCCATCTTTGTCACCCCCTGTATGAACTTTTCTGTTCACCCTTGTTCTGACCCATTTGTCTGCCTTCTTTCCCAATTCTTGGGGAGAGGTCAGATCAGAGTCTACCAGGTACTGGTGCAACAAATCAGACACACAATTATTAAGTATATGCTCTCTCAGGATTGTGTTATACAGGCTTTCATAATCAGTAACTTTACTGCCATGTAACCACCCCTCCAAGGCCTTCACTGAATGGTCAATGAAATCAACCCAGTCTTGTGAAGACTCCTTTTTGGTCTCTCTGAACTTTATCCTGTACTGTTCAGTGGTTAAGCCATAACCATCCAGGAGTGCATTCTTAAGAACTGTAAAATTATTGGCATCATTTTCTTTCACTGTAAGGAGCCTATCCCTACCTTTTCCACTAAATGATAGCCATAGGATAGCAGCCCACTGCCTTTGAGGGACATCCTGTACAGCACAGGCCCCTCTCAAGTGCAGCAAACCACTTGTTAATGTCACCCCCCCTCCTTATAAGGGGGAACTATCTTGTGCAGATTCCTGGAATCATGCTCTTTTGCAGGATGACTATGGGGAATACTGCTGCTGCCACCATGGGTATCTAAACCCAACTTCTGTCTTTCCCTCTCTATTTCTAAAGACTGTCTATCCAAATCCAGCTGTTGCTTCTTGAGCTTCAGTCTGGTTTGTTCCACTCTCAATCTATTGAGCTCCCTTTCTAACAATCTGTCATCAGGGTGGGTGGGAGGGACATTTCTAGATACAGAGGTATGATGGGAATTAACAGAAGGAGACCTGTCCCTTACAGAGGGCACCCTAACAGCTTGGCTACCAGCATAATGTGAGAGCACACCATCAGTATGGTGTGATTCAACCTCTGTACCAACTATGCTAGACTGTCTAGTAATGGGCAGGCTGAGAAGTTTCTTTCCTGAACCTTTCCTGGGGGAGTCCCTGGATCAGATTGAGAACCATTAGCTACTTTTCCTACAGATTGGGCACTTATGGCCTTATCCTGTACTCTAAGCATATTAATTAACAGTTCTAAGGAAGGATTCTTCCCTACACTCAAACCTCTCTCTATGCAGAGACTCCTTGCTCCTTTCCAGCTAAGGTGATCATATGCAATTTTGGACAGTTCAACATTTTTTCCTGTGCCAGACATTTTTTAGAGAGAGTTAAAGTGATAGACAAAGAGAAAAAAGTTTTCAGAACTTTTTGGAAAGACAGAAAAAACTTTTTAAACTTTGAAAGTTTAGAAGTACTTTTCAGCACTTAGAAAAGAGTGAAAAGAGGAAATGCAAAACTTTTTGGCTATGTGTATATACACTGACCTTGTTTTGTATATTTTTCTCTTATGAAAAGTACAATGACAAGAGTGGTAAGTAGTCTCAAAGCACTTATCCCACCGCTGCACAACCAATGTAGGAGGCTGGACTGGCTTGTAGTGAGTACCAAGGGGTACTTGCACCTTGCACCAGGCCCAGTTATCCCTTATTAGTGTATAGGGTGTCTAGCAGCTTAGGCTGATAGATAATGGTAGCTTAGCAGAGCAGCTTAGGCTGAACTAGGAGACGTGTGAAGCTACTACAGTACCACCTAGTGTCATATGCACAATATCATAAGAAAACACAATACACAGTTATACTAAAAATAAAGGTACTTTATTTTTATGACAATATGCCAAAGTATCTTAGAGTGTACCCTCAGTGAGAGGATAGGAAATATACACAAGATATATATACACAATAGCAAAAATATGCAGTATAGTCTTAGAAAACAGTGCAAACAATGTATAGTTACAATAGGATGCAATGGGGAACATAGGGATAGGGGCAACACAAACCATATACTCCAGAAGTGGAATGCGAACCACGAATGGACCCCAAACCTATGTGACCTTGTAGAGGGTCGCTGGGACTATTAGAAAATAGTGAGAGTTAGAAAAATAACCCTCCCCAAGACCCTGAAAAGTGAGTGCAAAGTGCACTAAAGTTCCCCTAAGGACAAAATAGTCGTGTTAGAGGGAAAATGCAAGGAAAACACAAATCAGCAATGCAACAACAATGGATTCCTGACTGAGGGTACCTGTGGAACAAGGGGACCAAGTCCAAAAGTCACAAGCAACTCGGAGATGGGCAGATGCCCAAGAAATGCCAGCGGTTGGTGCAAAGAAGCTCTTACTAGGCTGAAGAACTGTGAATACTGCAGGAACGACAAGGGCTAGAGACTTCCCCTTTGGAGGATGGATCCCCCACGCCTTGGAGAGTCGTGCAGAAGTGTTTTCCCGCCGGATGGACGCCAACAAGCCTTGCTACACGCAAATCGTGCGTTTGGCGTTTTTGGACGCTGCTGGGGCCCAGGAGGGACCAGAAGGTCGCAAATTGGACCTGCAGAGAGAGGGGACGTCGAGCAAGACAAAGAGCCCTCACTGAAGCAGGTAGCACCCGGAGAAGTGCCAGAAACAGGCACTACGAGGATGCGTGAAACGGTGCTCGCCGAAGTTGCACAAAGGAGTCCCACGTCGCCGGAGACCAACTTAGAAAGTCGTGCAATGCAGGTTAGAGTGCCGTGGACCCAGGCTTGGCTGTGCACACAGGATTTCCGCCGGAAGTGCACAGGGGCCGGAGAAGCTTGCAAAGTCGCGGTTCCCAGCAATGCAGCCCAGCGAGGTGAGGCAAGGACTTACCTCCACCAAACTTGGGCTGAAGAGTCACTGGACTGTGGGGGTCACTTGGACGGTGTCGCTGGATTGGAGGGACCTCGCTCGTCGTGCTGAGAGGAGACCCAAGGGACCGGTAATGCAGCTTTTTGGTGCCTGCGGTTGCAGGGGGAAGATTCCGTCGACCCACGGGAGATTTCTTCGGAGCTTCTGGTGCAGAGAGGAGGCAGACTACCCCCACAGCATGCACAAGCAGGAAAACAGTCGAGAAGGCGGCAGGATCAGCGTTACAGAGTTGCAGTAGTCGTCTTTGCTACTATGTTGCAGGTTTGCAGGCTTCCAGCGCGGTCAGCGGTCGATTCCTTATCAGAAGGTGAAGAGGGAGATGCAGAGGAACTCGGCTGAGCTCATGCATTCGTTATCTAAAGTTTCCCCAGAGACAGAGACCCTAAATAGCCAGAAAAGAGGGTTTGGCTACCTAGGAGAGAGGAAAGGCTACTAACACCTGAAGGAGCCTATCACAAGGAGTCTCTGACGTCACCTGGTGGCACTGGCCACTCAGAGCAGTCCAGTGTGCCAGCAGCACCTCTGTTTCCAAGATGGCAGAGGTCTGGAGCACACTGGAGGAGCTCTGGACACCTCCCAGGGGAGGTGCAGGTCAGGGGAGTGGTCACTCCCCTTTCCTTTGTCCAGTTTCGCGCCAGAGCAGGGGCTAAGGGGTCCCTGAACCGGTGTAGACTGGCTTATGCAGAATTGGGCACCTCTGTGCCCAACAAAGCATTTCCAGAGGCTGGGGGAGGCTACTCCTCCCCTGCCTTCACACCATTTTCCAAAGGGAGAGGGGTGTCACACCCTCTCTCAGAGGAAGTTCTTTGTTCTGCCATCCTGGGCCAGGCCTGGCTGGACCCCAGGAGGGCAGCTGCCTGTCTGAGGGGTTGGCAGCAGCAGCAGCTGCAGTGAAACCCCAGGAAGGGCAGTTTGGCAGTACCAGGGTCTGTGCTACAGACCACTGGGATCATGGGATTGTGCCAACTATGCCAGGATGGTATAGAGGGGGCAATTCCATGATCATAGACATGTTACATGGCCATATTCGGAGTTACCATGGTGAAGCTACATATAGGTAGTGACCTATATGTAGTGCACGCGTGTAATGGTGTCCCCGCACTCACAAAGTTCAGGGAATTGGCTCTGAACAATGTGGGGGCACCTTGGCTAGTGCCAGGGTGCCCTCACACTAAGTAACTTTGCACCTAACCTTTACCAGGTAAAGGTTAGACATATAGGTGACTTATAAGTTACTTAAGTGCAGTGTAAAATGGCTGTGAAATAACGTGGACGTTATTTCACTCAGGCTGCAGTGGCAGGCCTGTGTAAGAATTGTCAGAGCTCCCTATGGGTGGCAAAAGAAATGCT